>NW_006921761.1:2797406-2820216 GCF_000298275.1 Orycteropus afer afer
AAAAAAAAAAAAGAAACTGTCTAAATTTCCTTCTGTGGAGCGGCTGGTGTTGGAACCGCCACCCTTCTGGTCAGCAGTCAGATGCCTTTGGCACTCCGCCAGCGGAGCTCCAAATTGTTGTTTTCCACTTTGGATAGTTAGAGTTCTCAAAACAAAGAGCTAGTTTTCTTATTAAAATTAAAGGCTAAAAGCAGGAGCACTGTATAGTACTGTGAAGTCTTGTGAGAAAGTAAGGTTCATGGGGTAGTTGGGAGCATTACAGAAACGTGCTTTTATTGTATGGGATTCTGAAAACTATTTTCTCTTTTAATTATAATGACGTTTTCCATTGAAACATTACTTAATTGTAGAAGGAAAAGGAGATGGCTTTGGAATACCTCTGCTAGTTCATTTGGGAGTGATCACATGTAACCGGTCAGCTCCCCTCCTCAGTTTGAGTAATCCGTTGTTTGATGTGCTTCTCTCCCGCACGCTGAAGCTGTGCTCTGTAGCTCCGTGTACTCATGGTAACATTTGAAGATGGCTCTTGGGCGTACAAATGATGTGGCGGAGGCGTGACCTCCTCAAACTTCCTGGGGGCGGTGGATGCCCATAGGCCCAGAGCTAATACCTGTGAGACAGAGGTCCGACAGGCCTCCACTGCCCAGTCTCCTACCATTTCTGACACCACCTCTTCCTCCCACGGCTTGATCAGAATACAGACACGATACCCAGTGACTGTGGGGTTTCAGCTGAGTTACCGTGTGGGATCGGAGATGACTGAGGGTGCAGGCCTTCAAACGGGACATCTCTTCTCAGCAGTGCCCAAGGCATGCCTTCTCTGGCCCTCAGCCTCTGCCCTGCGCAGGCACATGTTACGAAGCTCTTGGCTCTGCCAATAAGCCTCAGACTGAAGGAGCTCGGTGCTAGCTCCACCAGGTGCCGAAGGCAGCCCCCCCTCCTGCCGCCTCCTGCCTGGCAGTGCTCGGCTGTCTTACTCCATGGAGCCAGAAGCCCACTCTGCGCTCTCGGGCTCTGCTGCTGCTCCTCGCCATCATCGCCCTCTCCACAAGGTGTCGCAGCCCTCTCTCGGCTCCTGGCTTAGAGACATTCTCAGCGGGGATCCCAGGTCCACTCGCATCTCTTCTGGGTGGTAGTGAGGGCTCGCCCTTTCCACCTCTGGGGGGCTCATTTTAAGTCTAGCAGGATGGCCAGCTGACCAGTCCCCAAGTTAGGGTTCCGTACACCTTATTTACAAAGTCCTAAACTATTAAGTGTGCCATGCACCTTATTTGTATTGTTATATTAGCAAGCCGTCCAGTCCCCTTGGTGGACCACAAGCACCTCACATTTGCATAGTCCTACCCAGCTGTGGGAGCGCTAGTAGCATAGTGGTTAAGGCACTTGACTGCTAACCAGAAGGCTGGTGGTTCAAATCCACCAGCTACTCCTCAGAAGGAAGATGGGGCAATCTACTTCCGTAGTGATACTGCCTCAGAAACCCAAGGAGGGCTCGCTATGAGTCGGGTCTGACTCGACGGCACATAACAACAACACCACCACCCAGCTGTTTGGTGAGAGTTGTAAAGACTCGGGCCAGAAGGGCCTCCTTGGTAATTCACTGCACTGGACTGCACAGCACCAGGCTCCAGAACTCGTGCCGCCCAAGGTGTCATTGCACAGGTAGCTAGAGCTTGGGGGGAGCAGGTTGGAGATAGATTCTGTCAGAGCCCACTTAGTCCTTAGCAGCTTTCAGCTAATACTACGTAGTTTTGGTGAGCTTTCATTGGAACATTGAGTTGGGTGGGTGACCTGGGAAAGTTAACAGTGCAGTTCAGTGATCCATGTCAGGTGGCATCATAAGCAATGCTGTGGCCCATGAAAACCTCAGCATATTCCTTGAGATAACAGGTGCAGGTTTTGAGTTGCCAGCTGTCCCCGTGTTCTGCCTGAAGTGCCACATCTTTCTTGCAGGGACTCCTAGAGTGCCGGGACATTCTAGTCAAGAACTGATGGTTTGGGTCAATTGAATGCTCCTTTATCTGTTTCATATCAAATTTATTTTATCCAGGTAACCCTCATTAGAGAAAGTACACACTCTGGCCCAAGCAACAGAAGGATGATGATGGGAGAGGATGTGGGGGTTCGTGAGTGTGATTGAGAGTCCATTTGAAATCTTACCCAAATGATGACCATTTCAGCTGGACTCTGAGCTGAGAGTCACTGCCTGGGGTACGTCACCGATGGCGAATACAGGGACTTCTCAGATGCGTGGGTGTGGAAAAGAATGTCAAGTACCACACACGTGCCCATTGCACTTCTGTGTGCCCTGTTGGCTGCTACGTAATGGATTTTGTGATAATTTTTAAAAACTAGACTTCATTTTTTATTTTATTTACTGGGCATCTCCTTCCTCCATTCTAGCATTTTTTTTTTTTTTTTTTTAAGGTCTTTAATTTTGGTTGATCACACAGTTTTTCCTCCTCTACATTTTCGGGTAAATATATTTCAACACATGTGCATGCAGTGATGTGAAATCCTGACTCAGTTGACTGATTTTGTTGCATTGGCAGAGTGAAGATAGTCCAAGTCCCAAGAGACAGCGCCTCTCTCATTCAGTCTTTGATTACACATCAGCATCACCAGCTCCCTCCCCACCAATGCGACCATGGGAGATGACCTCAAGTAGGCAGCCCCCTTCAGTCCGACCGAGCCAACATCACTTCTCAGGGGAACGATGCAACACACCTGCACGCAACAGAAGAAGGTTAGTTGGTAACAAATTACATTTCCTTCTGTTAGTAGGCGTGTGAGTTTTTTTTTAGCATCAGAATGCGTTTTATACACACATCAACACATTTGTACGTGTAAAATTACACACAAGAAATAACATTACAAGTTGTTTAGGCTCTGACACTAAATCATGAGGTTCCTTCAGCTCGTAAATGATAGGTGAAGAAATTGAAAGAGGCTGCGGGGATTTAGCCATGGTCAGCCCATGCCATTCATAGGAGTTCAACGACAGGCAGCCCCCGGGTTACGAACAAGGTCCTTTCCTAACTCTGTCTTCAAGTCCTTAAGTCGCATTGTAGGTGAGTTGAAACAGGTGCACACAGTTCTTACTTAGCCTTCCTGTAGTGTGAGGGACATCTGAGTCCTTCTCAAATGATTTAGAAGCTGCATGTACAGTGAGTGAAGGGGACTGTGCTGAAGAATGTATTGTAAGAAGGAGTTGGTTCATTCATTTCAAAGTGAGGGCACATCTACATGATATCACAGGGCAAGTATGAGTTGTCTGTAAATCAGATGTTGGCAGCCTGGGGCCTGCCTGTATGTTCCAGCATAAGACTTTCCGTGAGCTCCTCTGTAACCCTGGTGACCAGGAGATGCACTCTGTAGTTCCCACCTGGGCGGCCTGAGGTGGGCCCTGCACTCTGCTCTGTTTCTGGTCCCTGCGTCCTCTGAGGCACTTGAGGGCTGAATTCGATTCCCTGCGTCACTGGGGCCTGAGCTTTCGTCCAGCGTGCGGCGCTTGCTCCCTTCCCTGGGGCCGGGCTCCTGCCTTTCCTTCCCTGGAGCCAGAGCTTCCTGCCCCTAGGGCCTTGCCTGAGGCCACACATGTCTTATTCCAGGGGAAGATTCATCTTTGGGACAAGACAGGTGTTTGCATGTCTGGGATGTTGGTAGTCTTAAGGAATATTTATAATCTCCATTTTGGAGTTAGTAGCGAATCCTGAAACCACCAATTTTTGCTTCAAATGAAGCAAATAAACCTGCTTCTCAACTGTATTCTGTTGAGACACTCAGGCATTCAAGTTCACATTACCCCATACCTTGGTATGCTGTTACATGGGAAGGGTCAGTGAGATAATGTACATCTACTAAGTGAAAAGGGTTTACAGCTATTAAGCACAGGCATACAGGTATTTGGTTCAGGTTCCAGCCTCAGCACCTACTGTAGTCTTTTCCTCTTGTTTTATGATGAAATGTGCCATATGTTCAGAAGAACATGTAAAACAAGTGGGCGGGTAAAATAGTAAAACGAGCGCATGTACCCAACACCTGTTGGAAGAGAACACTGTCCTTGTCCTGGAAGGCCATCTGCCCTGTGCATGCTCCTGCCCTTTGTCACTCTCCTTCCAGCTTCCTGCAGGGGATGCTCTCTTCTCTGATGAGCTGTTACCATTCCCTTGTTGGTGATAATTTTAATGCCTTTGAATGTACTCTTAATGTATTTTTCATTTTTGTTGTGTTGTTTTTATTTAAATATACTTTGATTTTTTTTATTGTTTCTGATGTTTCCGTGTATGTAAAGTAGTCCTTGAACATTATTTACAGGCACTTAGATAACGAAGTGTAGATGGGTGTGTGTGAGTGTGTAGGAGCTTGGTATCTGTCGGTGTGGTGCCTTGCTGTTTGTTGAGGGAGCTTAGAGCAGTGACCCCTGACAGCAGCAAGCACGCTGAGCACATACATCTTTGTCTCTAAACACCGCTCCACAGTAAAAGGAATGAGAGCTCCTTGGAGAACTGTGTGATTCCTGGGCTGGAGCAGGGGCTCTTATGAGATGAGCCAGGAGCAGGCGATGGTGTCAGGTATTAAAGACATGCTCAGAGGATGAGGACGGGGTGAAATGGCAGAGACTCCAAGCACAAGGAGCCAAAGTTGGAATAAATTTAATGTCAGAATGCTAGAATGGATGTAACCCAAAGGACAAAAGTAAGACCCTTGAGTTCTTACTGATCGTAACTGATGAACTGACTAAACAGATGGGGGAGGGAGAGAGTGGCAGGTGATCTTTACCAGAGAATTTCAGTTAATAAATTCGGAACAAACGAGGGAGATAGAAAATCACCGTTAGAATACGGCAGTAATGGTGGCTGTGGATCCAACCACAGACACGGAAGTTTGAACAGGAGAATGTTTGCATGGTTTCAAATGATCTCCCCCAGATACTAGGTAATTACAAAGAGGAGAAGGCTGGCTTTGTAGTGGAGGGGCCTGGCCGCTAGCACCTTAACCAGGTGCTCGGTGTGGATGCCACCATTGAAGCATGTCAGCACCACGTGCCCCGCACTGTGAGGCCCTGAGATGGGCACGTCCCTTTGTGGTGTCCTCTGTAAGGCATACCCTGAGTCAGCTGGCGAGAACACCGCAGACAGGTGCAGCTTGAGAAGCATTCCGAGCGGGTGCATGACCAGTGTCTTCAGAGGTGTCAGTGTTGTGAGTGACGAGGGAGGACTGAGGAACCTACCACAGATGGGAGATGATGGAGATGTGACAACCGCATGCAGTGTGGGCCCCTGCATTGTACTCTGACACAGAGGGAAGGCATTGGTGGAAGACTGTGAAGTGTAAAGAAATTCTGCAGTTTAGTTAATGGCCTTACATATCAAGGTTATTTCTTAATTTTGATGATTATTTTATGATTATGGACGATACTAGCATGAGGGGAAAAGGTGAGTGGTACGTAGAAACTCTTTATACTGAAATTTATCTCAAAAAGTTTACAAAAATGCTGTAAGATCGTAAGGTGTGTGGCATTTTAAATATAGTATGTAGATTTTGAAGGGAAGATGCAGAAGGGAAGCTACCAAGAGATGCAGAAAGCAGTGACGGCAGCAGGAACCTAGGGGGCGGCACGGAGCCCTGGTGGGAAGTTCATCTTTCAAAGCAGTTTTCTCTGAGGCTCGGAGAGTGAGGAAGGATGGGAAGAGACGGGTTCAAAGGCACAGAGGAAGGAGATGGAGAGAGTGGGACTAACCTCTCAGAAGCTGCTAAGCCATTTGCTCATGGCCAGCTATGCCTGAAAGGGAAAGGTTTGGCCTCCTTTGCCCAGAATGAAGTACATTTTAAGGGGTCCTCTGGTGGCAAAGTGCCTAAAGCACTTGACTGCTAACCAGAAGGCTGGTGGTTCAAACCCACCAGCCACTCCTTGGAAAGAAGATGGGGCAATCTACTTCCGTAGAGATCCTGCCTCGGAAACCCAAGGAGGGGTCGCTATGATTTGGGTCCGACTTGACAGCACGTAACAACAAAGAACACAACATTACATTTTAGAGGCACTTCGGTGGTGCATTGGTTAGACCATTAAGCTGCTCACCAAAAAGTCGGCAGTTGGAAACCACCAGTTCCTCTGTGGGAAGAAAGATGAGGCAGTCTGTTTCTGTAAAGATTGACAGCCTTGGTAACCCTGTGGGGCAGTTCTACTCTGTCCTGTAGGGTCAGAGTGAGTCAGAATCAACCCAGTGGGAATGAGTTTGGTCTGGTTATCAGTTACCAATGTTTAGAATTATATTTGTGCTGAGCTGTTGAAAAGCCGTTGAGCTGAATTATGAAGGTTTAGAGAAGTGGAGTCACAGTAATAAATTTCTAAAATTTTGTTAAACTGAGAAGGTGGCTATTAATGCTTGTAGGACTAAAAGTAGTTTGCTTTACTAACCAGCTTCTAATGGAAAATTCTAGATTCCCGGAATCTGTGTCGACACCGCCTTGCAGTCATTTCCATTCTCGGCATTGACTCATTTCCTGTATTCACAGTAGTCAGCGAGCTATCTGGTGGATGTTCTCCAGTTGTTTCTCGCCTTCTTTCACTTTTGGGGGTCATTTTGGACATCTAGGAACTATGCGTTTCATAGGTCTTAGCCAAATGGGAAACATAAAGGGCCCATTGGGTGTATGAAGAATACTGATGAGGGCTGCAGAGTGAAAGTTTTTTATTATAGTATTTCTAAAGTAAGGAGAGCAAGATACTGGGGGGAATCCAGTGAAATTGCTGATCCTTGACTTTTTTTAAACCCACGAAAAGGGTAATTTCATATGATTCAAACCACCCCTCCCCCAGGAAAAAATAGAGACAGTGGCTGTCTATTGATGTCTAAATACTCTCAGAGCCGAATACCAATTTTCTTTCTTAAAAGCACGTACCGTTTAGTTTGTAAGTTTTTAGCGTGGATGGTGAACCATAGTGGTCCTTTAGTACTCAAGCGTCCATTAGCACATATGGACGGCTGAGAGGACAGTCCGGAGGATTGTAACAGCAGACCTTGCATCACCTTCCCTTTGGCGTTTACTGTATTGCAGTCCTCCTGTCAGGCGCCAGAGAGGAAGAAGGGATCGGCTGTCTCGACACAACTCCATCAGTCAGGATGAAAACTACCACCACCTCCCATACGCCCAGCAGCAAGCAATAGAGGAACCGCGAGCCTTCCACCCTCCGAATGTATCCCCCCGCCTGTTACATCCTGCCGCGCACCCGCCACAGCAGAACGCGGTCATGGTCGACATACACGATCAGGTACCGTACCAGAACGTCATGCAGATGCACAAGCTGAAAGTTGATGGCTTATTGAAATCATCTGGGGGTTTTGTTGTACATTTCATCTTGTTTTCTTTCTATTGTGGTAAAATACATGTAACAAATTTTGGTCTTGGAAACATTTCCAAGTACACAGTTCAGTGATTGATTATACTTTGCCTTTATCACCACCGTCCATTCCCCAGAGTGTCTCATCACCCCACACAGAACGTTGAGCAGTAGCTCCCCACTCCTCTCCTCCCTGGTCCACCCCCACTTTCTTACGGCTGACTAGTGCTCCCTTGTATTGTTGCTGATTTCTTGCCATTTCACCCAAAAGGAAGCAGTTTTACCTAAAAGGAAACTTTTAGTTAACTTTCTTCTTCATAAAGATTGAAACTTGAATTCTGCACGTCTTCCTTAGATGAATATTGGTCAAGGTTATAAAAGCCTAAAATGACTTCATGTAAGAGTTGGTTGGAAATGACTGATTTTTGGATTGCTGGGAAATCCTAGACAGGTTATGGTTTGAATGCATGTCCCAGTTTCCCTCTCCGTTCCGGTTTCTTAGGCAATGATCTAATAGATGAATCTTGTGGGCACATCTCTGTTGTTATAGGTTTTTCCTTAGGTCTCCAGGGAGATGACAGACACAGGCTTTATTTCTCTCTGTTCCTGCCCAGAACTGATGGACTAGCTCAGGACAGGGCTTGCCTCTCTTCAGAGTGTGAAGGTGAAGACCAAAATTGTATGGTTTTCTGTGGGGATTCTAAGGCCAAAAACACACAAAATCTGGATGTATCTTTATATAGTTGCTGAATTTTGAGAATAAAGAAAAAAAATCTTACAAGTTCATAGGAAAAATTACAAAGGAAAGAGAATCAAAGTAGCATTCAGTTTTCATTTACTGCACTGGCTACCAGCAAACATGTTGACAGTTGAGAGAAAAGTATGATCTTGCCCAGAAGCCATTCTTCAGTCAGATACCTTCTTCCTTTATGCCCTGAAATGCTTCTTGAAAAGTGATAGTGCTTCCCATGCTGTGTTTCCCGTGCTCCTTCCACAGTTCTGCTGGTCTCCAAGCTGGTCCAGGGATGGTCCTTTTCTTTTCTTGGAAGACGACACATGCGGCCCTGATGGCCTGTTCCCTGCCCGTAGAATTCCAAGGGGCAGACGAGGTTCTCTTCTCTGTCTCCTTCAGTCTCAGCTGATGAATTTTCTGCTGTAGCAGTTGTTTAGACCTATCAATCACAGGATCGATCTCTTTAACAAAAGATGTGTAACCACGTCCTTAGTGAACACTCTGGGACACGTGTACTTAGTTTGTACAATAGAATTTTCCCAATCTTTTAAGTTCCGTTCATTTTTACACAGTTCATTTTTAAGCCCCTCTCTTTCCTATTGCATGTAAGCAGCCAGGAGAAAACACATGGCGCCTTTCAAGATCTTGCTTCGAAATCTCTGCACCCAAATACCAAGTCCATCACTCACAAGTTGTACCTTCCACCAAACGTTTGAACGCAATTCAGAGAAGTTCTTTACCTCTGCGTGAGAGGTATCCCTTTCCTCCACTGTCGAATCACATGTTCATCATTTTCTTTTAGTGATGTACCAGAAGGACGTTGAATGTCCACATTTCTAGGAACATTCTGTTGCTGGTGCCACATTCTGTTGGGAAGGCACTCTAGTGGCGTAGTGGATAAGGCATTTAGCTGCTAGTCAGAAGGTCGGCTGTTCAAACCCACCAGCCGCTCTGCAGAAGGAAAATAGAGCGATCTACTTCTGTAAAGATTTGCAGCCTTAGAAACTCAGTGGGGGGTCGTTATGAGTTAGAATTGACTGAATGACAGTTTTGTTTGAGGGTTTTTTTTGGGGGGCAGGCTGCCAAATGTATTCTCTAAGACGATAGAAACTTCCTCTCTGGCTCTCCTCACTTCCTTCTGAGCCCTCACCAGAATTGCCTTTGATGTCCATCATTCTACCAGCAGGCTCTTCAAGGCAATGTAGGCTTTTATTATTAGGAACCACTCCCACCCCTCAAGCTCTCTCCCTGTACAAACACTGCTGTTCTCTTCTCCCACGACTGATCGCTTCAAGGAGGTATCTACCTGATATGAATGTTCACCCCATATGCCTGTCTGACCTTTATGTAGAGAATTATAAAATTTCGGGTAATTTAAAGAGAACATATTTCAGTACAGAGATTTGGATCAAAAGATCCAATTTTGTGAAAGTTGTTAGTCCTTAAAACCTTATGATTAAGGTTACTTATCAGTTTGGCTAGGGGATGATTCTCAGTGGTTTGGCAGATATGATGTGTTAATCCTCCATTGGTGATCTGATGTGAACAGCCATTCAGTTGAAAGAGGAGTGTCCCTGGGGACGGGGCCTACCTCCAATAATATAGATATTCTGGCCGAGCTCAACCTCTCTCAGTCCTGTGTGGGCTCATTGTCTTCTGCTCTCTGGATCCTGGGATGTGAGCCATCAGCCTGCTGTCTCACCTGTGAATTGGGGATTAGCCAAGTCCTGTAGCCCCCATGAACAAGCAGCCTGCCGTCTAACCTGCTTGTTTTGGGTTTATCAGCCCTGGCAACTGTGTGAGTAAGGAGAAGCCTCCAGTCTGACACCTAACCCACGGATTTGGGACTTGCCAACCTCCACAATTGCATGAGCTATTTCCTGTAAATAAACCTTTCTATGTATATATGTATATTTATATGCACTTCACTGTTTTGCTCCTTTAGAGAAACAGCCTCTTAAGACGTTTGGTACCAACAGTGGTTCAAGGGGAACAGAATTGTAAGGATGAGTTTTCTGAAATGGTTTTCAAGTCTGGCTAGTCTTAAAGGCACTGAGGACTCTGCCTCTAGTAGCAAAGAGGGCACTGTTAAACAGTGGTATGAAGTGGCAATAGAAATACACAAAATATCGCCACCAGTGGATCAGATATTTGTGAGAAACAATGCTCTGGGTGATTGTACATTTAATACTTTTCTGGTTTTGTCAGAATGAGAAGTGAAAGGAAGTTGGTTGGTTGGTGCTACTGTCAGTAGACAAAGTGCTAAAAGTTTCAGTGTCACAGCTCAAGTGCCATATACAAGATCTAAAAGTTCCACTTGTGTCCTGAAATAAAGCCTTATTTCTTGTAGTACCAGGATTGATATTGCCAAAAAACAAACCCAGAGTCTTATTGTAAGAGTTGCTGAATTACAGTGCCAGTTGAATTCCCAGCCTTGAATGGTGTCTGAAGTGAGGACAATGGGAAGAAAAGGGTTCCTGAAATTTAAGGACATATGGGCAAATAATCAAGAAGCTGGGGACATGGAGACCCTAAATTGTGTTGAATCACTCCTGCCATCAGAAACAACCCTCTTACTCCCATCTGAAGAGATCATTCCATCTTTGTCTGTTAAGCCATACTTCCCAGGAAAACCATTATCCCTTCCACCGCCCATCTGATGAGCGAACCTAGCTCTACCCGAAGAGTCTGTCTGAGATACTGCCTAGGGCATTACCAGGGCAGATGCCTTACAAGACATTGCTGAATGTACCAGGACCCACCCACACCACCCACTTGTGCTTCTAAACCTATAACTAGACTTCTTAGGTCCCAGCAGTCCCCAAGTGGTGAAGTACAAAGTGTGACCAAGGAAGAGGTACACTACACTCCAAAACAATTGCTTGATTTTTCTAATATATGAAAACAGAAACCTGAGGAATATGTGTGGGGATGGCTATTAAAGGTGTGGGATAATGGAGCAGGGACAAGTTTTGTCAGTCTGAGTTTATTGATAAGAGTCAACTAAATGCAGATTTTTCATTTGGTGACTCAGCTTGAGAAGTTAGGAAAGGATCTAATGGTGGATCTTCGTATTGGACCCTTGACATGTGGAATAAGGGCTGTTATGGTAGGAAAAGCCAAGTGGAAGCAAGCCTAGGTTGCCTGAGTGCCCCTACCTCAGTTCACTGAAGCATAGATGAAGTGGTGGCCCATACTAAATGGAATTGGTGGCAGATCTCCCTTAGGACACTGTAGAAGAAGATATCAAAAGGCTTAGGGAAATCAACGATTAGAGTACATTTATCAGATTGGACCCACAGGCCCATCCATGGAGTGTCCAGACAACAGACACACCTTTTACCACAACAGTGAGGAACAAATTTGTGAAAGGAGCCACAGAATCCTTGAAGACTGCTGTGATTGCTACTCTGTCTAAGTCAGATTTGATGGTGAGAACTGTCCTGAGTGAATTGAGACACCTAACTACAGTGGAGCTGATTGGACGCCATGGTGGTGCCAAGAGATGGCATTCAGTCGCTAAAGACAGTGTAGGTGTGATTATCACAATGGATAACAGAGTCAAAGCACTAATAAGAATAGTCTTCCCCTTGTATGGACTTAGGGCATTAGCCACTTTGTCATGGTATTCCTAGGAATAAAATAGATGGAAAAGTCTAAATATTTACTTCATCTGTACGAGAAGAATTTTGGGTCACGTAAACAGCAGTCTACCTTGAATCACCAGAATAGAGTGTTACAGCCCCTCAGTGAATTCCCAGACTTGAGCTAGTTTACAGACCCACTACCCCTTGAATGAAGGGGAGGCCAAGTCCCCTTAAGGGAGAACCTAGTACGCTGCCAAAATTTTACACTGTTAATGTTTTCCAGCCTTCCACAAAGGGATCTTGAGGCCTTGTATGAAAGTGAGTGTTCGTTGGGGTAGAAGGAGTAGACATTTTTGGGGATTACTGGGCACTGACTCTGAATTGACACTAATTCCATGAGACCCAAAATGTCACTGTGGCCCACCAGTCGAGATTAGCAGCATAGGTCAGTCAGGTTATTAATGTATAGCTGGCATCCATCTCACACTGGGTCCCTGAACCCATCCTATAGTTCTTTCCCCAGTTCTAGAGTATGTAATTGGGATAGGCATACCCACCAATTTGTAGAACTTCATATTGGACCCTTGACGTGTGGAGTTAGAGGCTATTATGGTAGGGAAAGCCAAATGGAAGCCTAGGTAGCCTAAGTGCCCCTACCTAGGAAAATAGTAACCCAAAATCAATAACACATTTCTGGAGAAGTTGCGGAGATTACTGCCACCATCAAGGACTTGAAGGATGCAGGGGTGGTGGTTTTCGCTACATCCCCATTAAACAATCCTGTGCAGAAAAAAACATGAATCTTGGAGAATGACAGTGGATTATTGTAAACTTAACCAGCTGGTGACTCCATTTGTAGCTGCTGTTCCAGATATGGTTTCATTAACACATCTTCTGGTACCTGGTATGCAGCTGTTGATCTGGCCAATGTCTTTTTCTCTATAAGCCTGTTTCAAAGGACTACCAGAAGCAGTTTGCCTTCAGCTGGCAAGGCTAGCAATACACTTCCACTGTACTGCCTCAAGGGTGTATCACCTCTCCAGCCCTATGTCATAATTTAGTCCACAAGGACCTCGATTGCCTTTCCCTTCCACAAGACGTCATGCTAGTCCATTACATTGATGACATTATTCTGATTAGACCTAGCAAGGAAGAAATATCAGTGACTCTAGACTTACTGGTAAGACATTTCATTGCTAGAGGATGAGAAATTAACCCAGCAAAAATTCAGGCACTTCCTACCTCATTGAAATTTCTAGGGATTTGGTGGTGGTGGTGCATGTTGACATATTCCTTCCAATGTGAAGGATACATTTTTGCATCTGGCACCTTTTATAACTAAAAGGAAGGCTCATACACCTGTTGGGCGGGCCTCTTTGGATTTTGGAGGGAACACATTCCTCATTTTGATGTGCTACTCCAGCCTACTTATCAAGGGCTTGAAAAGCTGCTAGTTTTGAATGGGACCCTGCAAAAAAGGCGTGGAAGCAGCCTCCTCAGACCTCCTCTAACTTCCCAAGGAGGAAAGAGAAGGACCAACAGCAACAGTCCAAAGCTGATTCCCATAAGGTGGAAGTCAGACATGCCACCACCCTCCAACCTTTTTACCAATTCTGACACCAGCCATCTCTCCCACGGCACTCATTTCTCCACTGGGTTTGATAATTCATTGCAGTGGCCACACAGAATGCATAGACAACACTCATGATTATGGGACTTTTTCAGGTAAGCGCCAGGTTATAATTTAGGTTCAGGGATGTGCTCAGGATATAGTCCTTTAATCAGGACAGCTTTGTTTCTGCCGTGCCTGCAGACACACCTCTCTTTGGCCATTGGCCTCTTGGCCTGGACTCTGCCCTGCTTAGGCAAGTGTTAGAAAGCTCTTTAAGTTCTGCCGATAGGTGTATCCCACTCCACCAGCTAGCCTGCTGTCCAGAGGCACTCAGCTTTCTCACTCTGGGGGTCAGTAAGCCCACTGCTTTGTCCCATTCTGGTCTCTCAGTTGTGCTGCCATTCCTGCTACCATCTATCTGCCATTTCAGCATAGCGATCTCAGGGCGAGGGATCTACTCCACTCCTTGCTTCTTTCTTGATGGCAGTGAGATTCCCTTTTTCCTCCTCTGAGATGGCTCATTTTAAGCCTAGTGAGATGACAAAACTGACCAATCCTTACATTAGGGTCCCATACACTTTATTTGCACATTCCCACCCCCACGAGGGGGGGGCATGCACCTTATTTATAATTAGCAAGCTAGCCAGTCCCCTTGGTAGACCACAAGCACCTTACATTTGCCTAATTCCGCCCAGTCATTAGGTGAGAGTCACAAAGACCATGGCTAGAAGAGCCATACTAAGTAATTGCACTGCAGACCCAGAACAGGAGAAAGCTCAACAGTAGGTGCAGATTGCTGTGCAAGCCACTCTGTCACTTGGACCTTGAAGCGTCAGTGGCAGATAGAGGTGCTGTTTGGAGTCTTTGGCAGGAGGCTAATTGGTGAGTCACAGGGCAGACCCTTAGGATTTTGAACAAAGCCCTATTGTCTTCTGTAGATAACTGCTTTCCTTTTAAGAAACAACTTTTGGCTTGTTACTGAGCCTTAATGGAGAATGAATGTTCAACTGTGGGCCACCAAGTCAACATCCAACCTGTGCTGCCCATGATTAACTGGGTGTTGTCTGACCCACAGAATCATAAAGTCATATGTACAGAGCAGCACTTCGTCTTTAAATGGAGGTGTTGTATACAAGATCGGGTACAAGGAAGCCTGGAAGGTATAAGTAAGTTGCACAAGGAAGTAGCCCAAATGCTCATGGCCCCCACTGCTGTCACATTACCTTCCTTCTCCAAGTCTGCACCTGTCGCCTGATAGGGAGTTCCTTCCAAACAGTTGACTAAGGAAGGGAAAACCTGTGCCTGATTCGCAGATGGTTCTGTGCTATGTGAAGCACTGCTCAGAAATGAGCAGTAATGGTACTGCAGCCCCTTTCTGGGTTCTCCCTGAAGGACAGTGGGGAAGGGAAATGCTCCCAATGGGCAGAACTTTGAGCGGTGCACCTAGTGGTTCATGTTGCTTGGAAGGAAAGATGGTCAGATGTGTGATTATATACTGACTCATGGGCTTTGGCTAATGGTCTGCCTGGATGGTTGAAGGCTTGGAAAGAGCATGATTGGAAAATCAGTGGCAAGGAGTTACAGAGAAGAGGCATGTGGGTAAACCTCTCTGAATGGTCATGGAAGTGAAGGTATTTATGTCTCATGAATGCTCACTGCAGGGTAACCTTGGCAGAGAAAGGTCTTAACAGTTGAGTTGATAGGATGACATATTTTGTGGAACTCAGTCATCCTTTTTCCCCAGTCACTGCTGTCATTGCCCAGGGGACTCATGAACAAAGTGAACATGTGGCAGGGATGGAGGTAGTCCATGGGCTCAGCAACATGAACTTCCACTCACCATGGCTGACTTGGTTATAGCCACTGCCTGCTGAATGACCAGTCTGCCAGCTGCAGAGACCAACACTAGTCCCCAGCATGACATGATTCATAGGAGCAAGGAGCCAGTAACCTGGTGGCAAGTTGGTTACGTTGAATGACTTCCATCATGGAAAGGGCAGTGTTTTGTTCTCATGTGGATAGACACTTACTCTGTATGTGGATTTGCCTTCCCTGCATCCAGTGCTTCTGCCAAAACGACCATCCATGGACCATCAGGGTTTCCCATACAGCATTGCTTTGAATCAAGAAACTCACTTCATAGCAAATGAAGTGCAGCAGTGGGCCCATGCTCATGGGATTCACCGGTCTGATCATATTCCCCATCTTCTGAAGCAGCTAGCTTGATAGAACTATAGAATGGTTGTCTTTTTCTTTAATTGTGATTTGGGTAAAAGAGCAAATTCAGTTTCCTTGTAGCAGTTCATGTACACTTTGTCTCATGACATGACTACAATTTACCCCCCATGCAACAGCTCCCCTCCCACTTCTTCCCAATAGTTACCTCTTCCCTGTGTCCATCCCTTCATGCACTCCTGCCCCCTGAGCTGTCTCCCTGTGCATAAACAGCCCTTCTTTCTCCCATGATTGTTCTCTCCAAAGAGTGTATCTGCCTCAGGTAAATGTTCAACTCCTGTGCCTGTCTTTTGTTTGGCTGGAAGCCATAGGTGTGGGTTCAATTCCAGACCTGAAGGGCAGCTAGGAGCCATAGTCTCAGCGGTTCTACCAAGCTCTATCAGACCAGCAAACAGTCGTGTTCCCCCCTCCCTTTTTCTTTTCCCCAAACGATTTTGAGTTTTGTTCCATATTGTTCTCCCTCTCTATCCAGGATCTCCTACATAGATCCCCCTCCGAGTGGTTGACAGTGGTAGCCAGGCACCATCTAGTTCTTCTGGTCTCATAGTCATATAGACTTAGTATCGCATGGTGTACCAGTCGCTTGGACTGTTTCCACGAGTCTTTGGTTTTCTTCGTTCTTATTTGTTCTGGACGAGGAGAGACCCATCGTTGTATCTAGATGGCTGCTTGCAAGGTTTTAAGATCCCAGTCAGTACTCCAAAGTAGGAGGTGGAACAATGTTTTGTGTAGTATGTTAACGCCAGTTGAGCTTGATGTCCCCTGTGGCTATGGTCCCGGGCCCACAGGTTGTAAAGACCCAATTACTGAACCAGCTAGGTGGCAGTACCTTCCGGGGTTGGACAAGGTTCTCCAGCAGGCTATGTATGCTCCATACCAGTGTCCAATATGTGGTGCTGTTTCACCAATAGCCAGGATTCATAGGTCCAGGAACCAAGGGGTGGAGATAGGAATGGCACCACTTGCAATATTTTTGCTTCCTGTCCCTGTGACCCTATGCACTACAGATCTGGAGGTCTTAGTTCCAAAGAGAGCATGCTTCCACCAGGAGACACGACATTGATTCCATTGAACTGAAAGTTAAGAATGCCATCTGGCCACTTGGGCTTTTCATGCCTCTGGATCCAAAGGCAGAGAAGCGGGCATGGCTGGGTTACTGTATTGGCTGGTGTGATTGATCCTGATTACCAAGGGGCTCTTGCATTAGTGTTACATGATGGAGGTAAAGAAGAATATTTCTGCAATACGGGAGATGCCTTGGGACAACTCTTAGTACTCCTGTGCCTTGTGATTAAGGTCCGTGGAAAACTAATGGGACCCAATTCCAGCATGATGACTAATGGCCCAGACCTTTCAGGAATAAAGGTTTGGGTCACTCCCCCAGGCAAAGAACTACAACAAGCTGAGATGTTTGCTGAGGGCAAAGGGAATACAGAATGGATGGTGGAAGAATGTAGCTAGCTGTAAGTACCAGCTACAGCCACATGACCAGTTGTGGAAATGAGGACTATGAATGTTTTGGGTGTTTCTTCTTTTTGTTTTTCATGTATATTTGCGTGTGTGTGTGTGTGTGTGTGTGTGTGTGTGTGTGTGAGGAGCTATGGTGGCATAGTGCCTAAGGCATTTGACTGTTAACCAAAAGGTTGGAGGTTCAAACCCACCAACCTCTCCTCAGAAGGAAGGTTGGGCAATCTACTTCTGTAGTGATACCGCCTCGGGAACCCAAGGAGAGGTTGCCATGAGTCGGAACAGACTGGCAGTGAGTTTGGTTTGGGCTTTGGAGGGGTTTGTGTGTGTGTGTGTGTGTGTGTATACACACATACATACATATGTACATAAAGGTATGCACTGCTTAACACCTGCAGGACCTGGGAAATTGGACATTATCTACCACATTAAACCCTGTGGGAGCACACTTGCAGTTGTCCTTGTCATTGCCACTGCTGTGGGAGCTGCTGGCTGAGGCCAAGATGAACAGGCACCAGTAGTGGTGGTGGCTGAGAGGGCAACAGAATAAGTATTTTGCAATTTCTTTGGTTGTGTAAAGGATCTGGAGCAGTATATAGCAGAGGAAATTACTAGTGCTTGTTTTTGTAAATAAAGTTTTACTGTAACAGCCAGACCTATTTGTTTATGTATTATATGGTTGCTTTATGCAGAGGCCAGGATGGCTTACGAGCCTCAAATAACCACTTTCTGTCTCTGTAAGGAACAATTTGATCTAGAGCTTAGACCAAGTTTTTCTCAAAGCGTGGAACAGTATCAGTGACAGCAGCCTAGACATTTACTTAAAATGCGTGTTCTTGGACTATACGCTTACTTAGTTGCTTCAGCAAATCCTCCAGTGATTCTAATGCGTGCTGCAATTAGAAAACCACTCATGTGGAATCCTGAAGAACAAAGAGGGCAGAGTCCCTCCTCCACTTATTAGGGTACACTCAAGGAGCTCTGATGGTATAGTGGTGTAAGGCATTTGTTGCTAACCAGGTTCAAACTCACCAGCTGCTCCATGGGAGGAACTCGAGGCAATCTACTTCCATGAAGATTTGTACCCTTGGAAACCCGATTTTTGCTCCCTGTCCCTGTGACCCTGTCCTCTGCAGATGTGGTTCTTGAGTCTTCCTCCAGTTGTTGTTCATATCATCCAGCTTCTTGGATTATCAACATACAGATGGATAAGGATGGTGAAAAGGATGCAACCTTGACTCACACCTTTCCTGATTTTAAACCATGTACTATCCTCTTATTCTTCTCAAACAGCTACATCTTGGTCTATCTAGGTTTGACCTGAGCATAATTATGTGTTCTGGAATTCCCATTCTTTGCAATGTTATCCTTAATTTGTTATGATCCACACAGTTCACTGCCTTTGCATAGTCAATAAAACACAGCTAAACATCTTTCTAGTATTCTTTGCTTTCCACCAGGATCCATCTGACATCAGCAGTGATAACCCTTGTTCCACGTTCTCTTCTGAATCCAGCTTGGGTTTCTGGTAGTACCCTCTCAGTACACTGCTGCAAGTATTTTTTAATTATCTTCAGGAAAATACACTTACGTGTGGTATTAATGGTATTGTTCAGTAATTTCCACATTCTGTTGGATCACCTTTCTTTGGAATGGGTACAGATAAAGATCTCTTCCAGTCAGTTGGCCAGGTAGCTGTGTCCCAAATTACTTGGCATAGATGGGTAAGTGCCTCCAGCACGGCATCTGTTTGTTGAAACATTTCAATAGGTGTCCTGTCAATTCCTGGAGTCTTGTTTCCCCCATTTCTTCAGTATGCCACCTCCTGAAATTGTGTTGGCCAGTTCTTTTTGATACAGTTACTGTACTCTTCCTATCTTCCTTTGATGCCTCCTCATTGTTCACTATTTTGACCATAGAGTCCTTCAGTATTGCAACTCAAGGTTTGCGATTTTCTTTCATTCTTTCAGCTTGAGAAATGCCGAGCATGTTCTTCCCTTTTAATTTTCTAACTCCATATATTTGCAGGATTCATTTTATTACTTTACCTTGTCTTGTCAAGTTGCCCTTTGAAATCATCCGCTCAGCTTTTTACTTCATTCTTCCATTCTCTTTAGGTACTCTCCATTCAATAGCAAGTTCACAGTCTCTTCTGACATCCATTTTTATCTTCCTTTGATTCTTTAGTGAGCTTTGCTTGCTTCATGCATCATACCCTTAATACCATCCCACAGCTCATCTGGTCTTTGGTCACTGGTGTTCAGTTCATCAGATCTGGTCTTCAGATGGTCTCTACATCCAGGTGGGACATACTTAAGGTCATATTTTGGCTCACGTAAACTTGTTTTAATTTATTTCACCTTCAACTTCAACTTCCCTATGAACAGTTGACGGCCTCTGGGCCTTGTTCTGACTGACGATAGTAAGCTTTGCCTCATCTCTTCCTCCACATGTAGTGTGTGTGATTCCTGTGTATTCCATCTGGGGAGGTCCACGTGGGTAGTCGCTGTTTATGTTACTGCAAAAAGTGTTTGCAATGAATAAATCATTAGTGTTGCAAACTGCTGTCATGTGATCTCAGGTGTCATATCTATCACCAAGGCCATATTTTCCAGCTACTAATGCTGCTTCTTTGTTCCCAACTTTCTCATGTCAGTCACCAGTAATTACCAGTACATCTTGATTGCATGTTGGTCAATTTCAGAGCGCAGAAGTTGGTTTAAAAAAAAAAACAAACTTTGACTTCCTCTTCAACTTTGGTGGTTAGTGCATAAATTTGAGTTAATAGTTGTGTTAACTGCTCTTTCTTTTAGGTATATGGATATTATACTGTCACAGCATTGTACTTCAGGATAGATCTTGAAATGTTGCCTCAGATGATGAATGCAGTTCCATTCCTTTTCCAATTTGTCATTCGTGTCACAGTAGACCATATGACTGTCTGATTTAAAATGATCAATACCAGTCTATTTCAGCTCATTAATGCCTAGGATATCGGTCTTTTCGCATTCCATTTCATTTTTGACAACTTCCAATTTTCCTAGATTCATATTTTGTACATTCCACGTTCTGATTATTAATGGGTGCTTGTAACTTTATCATTCTGAGTTGTGCCACATCAACAAATAAAGGTCCTGAAAGCTGCTCCATCCTCATCATTTAGGTTGTCTCTACTTTGAGGAGGCAGGTCTTCCCCTGGCGTATTCTGAGTGCCTTCCAACCTGTTTCCCTGCTATTCACAAAGTTTTAAGTGGCCATTTTTCCAGAAGTGGACCTGGCCACATCCTTCTTCCTGGTCTTAGTCTTAAAGCTCCATTGAAACCTCTCCACTATGGGTTACATCAATGATACTTGAAAAACAGGTGCCATAGCTTCAAGTGTCGTAGCAACAGAGAAGCCACCACAGCACAACAAACTGACAGATGTATATGGAGAGGGGAGAGTTTTTAATAGATGATTCTGGGACAATTGGATATCCATATGAAAGAATCAAACTAGATACCTTACTTTATACCATTCAGAAAAGTCAATTCTGTTGTTGTTGTTGTTAGGTGCCATCAAGACATCTCTGACTCATAGCGACCCTGTGCACAACAGAACGAAACACTGCCCAGTCCTTTGCCAGCCCCATGATCCCCACTACACTTGAGCCCATCGTTGCAGCCACTGTGTTGATCCATCTCATTGAGGGCCTTCCTCTTTTTCATTGACCCTCCACTCTACCAGGCATGAGATCCTTCTCCAGAGAATGGTCTCTTCTGACAACACGACCAAAGTAGGTGAGCTCTTGCTTCCAAGGAGCATTCCAGCTGCACTTCTTCCAGGACAGATTTGTTAGTTCTTTTAGCAGTCCTTTGTACCTTCAGCATTCTTCGCCAACAATACAATTCAAAAGCATCAATTCTTCTTCAATCTTCCTTATTCATTGTCCAGCTCTCACATGCATATGAGGTGATTGAAAATATCATGGCTTGTGTTAGGCTCACCTGAGTCTCCAAGGAGGTATCTTTGCCCTTCAGCCCTTGAAAGAGATCTTTTGCAGCAGATTTGCCCATCGCAGTATATCATCTGATGTCCTGACTCTGCTTCTGTTGGTGTTGATTGTAGAACCAAGTAGTAGGAAGTCTTTGACAACTTCAATCTTTTCTCCATGTACCGTGATGCTGCTTTATAGGTCCAATTGTGAAGATTTTTGTTTTCTTTATATTGAGATATAATCCATACTGCAGACTCTGTTGTTCAGTCTTCATCAGTAAGTGCCTCAAGTCATCCTCACAGCAAGCAAAGTTGTGTCATCAGCATATCACAGGTTGTTAATAATTCTTCCTCCAATCCTGAAGAAGTATGGTGAAAGGATGCGACCCTGACTCACTCTCTTCCTGATTTTAAACCAGGCAGTATCCCCTTGTTCTGTTCGAACAACAGCTTCCTGGTCTATGTACAGGCTCCTTATGAGTACAATTAAGTGTTCTGGAATTCCCGTTATTCTCAATGTTATCCGTAACTTGTTATGATCCACACAATCAAAGGCTTTTGCATAGTCAAAACCCAAGTAAACATCTTTGTGGTATTCTTTGCTTTGAGCCAAGATCCATCTGACATCAACAATAATATCCCTTGTTCCACGTCCTCTTCTGACTCCAGCTTGCATTTCTGGAAGTTCTCTGTCAATATACTGCTGCAACCTTTTCTGAATTATCTTCAGTAAGATTTTACTTCTGTGTGATACTAATAATATTGTTTAATAATTTGCACATTCTGTGGGATCACCTTTCTTTGGAATGGGTACAGATATGAATCTTCCAGTCAGTCGGCCAGGGAGCTGTTTTCTAGCTCTCCTTGCATAGCTGAGTGAGTGCCTCCAGCACAGCATCTGTTTGTTGAAACATCTCAATGGGTGTTCCGTCAGTTCTTGGAGCCTTGTTTTTTGCCAGTTCCTTCAATGCGGCTTCAGCTTCCTCCCTTAAAACCATTCCTTTATACCATTCAACAAAGTCAACTCTAGGAAAATGAAGACTTAAGTATTAAACGCAAAACTATGCAGCTTTAAGAAAGCAACACAGGAATAGCTTTATTCCTTTCAGTAGGGAAGACTTTCTTAAATAAGACTTATATGACAAGACTCTTAGGTAAATAAAAAACTATTGATAAATTAAACTTTATTACAATAAAGAACTTGTATTCATTGTAAGAAATATAAATATTTCTTGGTTACTCAGTTTGTTAAGTATGGTGCCCAGACAATTCAGAGAAGTGGGAGGGGGGACAGAAAGTTACTATTTTTTTTAAATGGTTATAGGCGCAGCTGGATATCCATTTGGATAATTTTAACTTTGTCCTCTAATTCATATCATGCACAAAAATTAATTCAGGTTGGGTCCTGCATCTAAATGTGAAAGAGAAAAGTATTAACAAAAGGGATTATCTTCATAAAATAAGCAAAGATTTGTTAAGCAGAATGCATAAAGCAGTTGTCATTTCAAAAGAAATAGCACTGATAACACTGCATCTCACTAACATTAAAATTTCTCTGCTTCCCTAAAGACAGTACTTAAAAGGTAAAAAGCAAGCCACAGCCAGGAAGAGAACATTTTCAATACCATATCCAAGAAGGGACTAGGATCTAGAGCATAAAAATTAATCTCATATAAAGTAATTTTTTTAAAAAAGATGACAAAATTTTCAAATGGGCAGAAGTCTTGAACAGACACTAAGGACGCTGAAAATATGTATAAATCCTTTCTCATCAGGAAAATGTACATTAAAACCACAAGGAAAGAGTGTTTCACCTCCACCACAGAGGATAAATTTAAAAGCCACGTGTTCTAGCA
>NW_006921761.1:2822407-2845914 GCF_000298275.1 Orycteropus afer afer
TTATAGCAATAAGTGCACACATCAAAAGAGAAGAAAGAGCCAAAATCAACACTTTAAACGAACATCTCCAACAAATATTGTTTACAGCAGCTTCACTTATAAAAGCCACAAATTGGAGCAACACTGATTCCATCCACAGTTTAAATAGAAAAACAAACTGGTATCAAAACCGTGGACTACTACAGAGCACCAGCGAACAAACTAGTGATACGTAGGACAACATTGATGAATTCCAAAAAAAAGTAAAGTCATGAGAAAGAAGACAGAACAAAAGAGTACATACTGCAGGATTTTGTTCATATTTACTCATATTGAAGTGAGAACCTTGAGGGAATAGTTCAGTGTTAACTGGGAAGTGGAAGGAGAGAATTTCTCAGGTGATGGATATCTAGTGCCTTGATTACGTAGTGGTCATCCAAATAAACTACATTAGTAAGCATTTATTAAAGGTATGAGTTGGAATCCACTCAACAGTAATGAGTTTGGGGTTTTATACCCATTTCATTGTATGAAATTCATTATCTGTTTTTTAAGAAAACCCTTGTATTCATAAATCACCATAAAGACAGTGAAAAATCGTTTCACCAACAAAGCAGGAGTTTGGTACAGCCGTAGAGAAGAAATTAGTATCACAAAAATCAAGATTATGGCTCCTTGGGCAGAAGAACTTGGGTCATGGTCTTCAATAAATACGTGAATATAAAATCTCTAAATGGGAGAGTAGTTTTCTTAGAAATAAATGAAATAATGATGTATCTTAGCTTCAGTAAAAATATGGTAGTTAAGTATGAGAAGAACTGTTGATCAGAAAAGCTTCTTTGTCACATTCCTGACACCCTAACTAGACCCACCACGCTCCAGTTGGTTCTGACTCTGGCCGCCCTTTACGGCGGGATAGATACACAGTTAAAATCTGCGTTGTTGAGAGCGTGCACCACTTTACCAGTTCCTGTGTGCACGACTCAGTAACGTTGATGCCATCTTTCAAGTTGGGCAGCCATTCCCACCTTCCTGGTCTAGATCATGCCTCCCCCATTCAGGGAAACTCGCTGCCCTTGTAGCTACATTGTAGCTAATGTGTAGAGTTGCTGTTGTCAATTTGATCCCATACAGATCTTAAAAGAGTGCTGTGCTAAAGACAGGCATTTGAGTTTAAGAAGACTGAAGGGCAAAATTAGAACTACGCACAAACTTCACCCAGCGTGACTCAAAGAGGAAAGGACTGTCCGACTAGCAGGGCACCTGCTTATGAGGCCTCTGTGTTTCATAAACGCAGGTCCTGTCTGGCAACATGACCAAGTTATGAACTACACTGACAACCACACGTTGTGGTTTACGTGTGTGGGCTTGCCAACAGTGGAGATTGACTCCATGGCAGCTGGGTTGATGTCTTACGGGAAAATATGTATGACAGAAATTGCCATTTTAGTAACTTTTAATAGTCAATCAGTGACGTCAGTTACTGTTGTGCAGTAATCATCATCATTGCCAAAAGTTTTCATCACTCAAGTAGAACCTTTGTAGCCAAGAGGGAGGAACTCCTAACCTACCAGCTCCTCCACCATTGGTAATCACTAAGGTACTTTCTGTCTGCATTTGCTCTTATAGATATTTCATGTAAGTGGGATCATACAGTATTTGCCCTTTTGTCTGGCTCATTTCACTCAGAGTCATGTTTTCAAGTTCTCCTATGTTATAGCATATGTCAGAACTACATTCCTCTTTATGTAAATACTCCATTGTATGCATATACCCTCATCTGTTGATCTATACGTGGGTTGTTCCACCTGTCAGCTATTGTGAGTAACGCTGCTATGAACATCATTGTACAATTGCAGATGTTAATTTTTAATAGTTATTATTTTGTCAAAACAATTAAAATTCTCCTCCTCTTTTCTAATAGCTCCATCAGGGCACAGTGCCCGTGTCTTACACAGTAACTACCGTGGCACCGCATGGAATCCCACTCTGCACAGGCCAGCACATCCCTGCTTGCAGCGCACAGCAGGTCCCCGGATGCTCGGTGGTTTTCAGTGGACAGCACCTCCCTGTCTGTAGTGTGCCTCCTCCAGTAAGTCTGCATTTGGGTTCTCGTCTGCTCTCGGAGTTCAGCTTGCCAGCCTGGGTTTCGTTTGTGATTGGAATTCATGTTCAGGGCTTCAGTGTCCCAGAGAAGAAAGAGCATTCCTCCAGAGACTGCTTTTGTAGCTTCACTTCCAGTAAAACTCTTAAAAAGACAGTCTTTCTGCAACACGAGTCTCAGTCACATCCATGTAGTCACCATTTAGAAAAGGTCAGGGTTCCCCGGGTGGTACAGACAGCTCCCATGAGGAGCTGCAAATCTGGAAGGGTGGCCTTTCAACTGCACCTGGAGCGGCGCCTGGGAAGAAAGCCCTGGCTGGCTGCTTGTGAAAAATCAGTGGTTGAAAACCACACGGACACACTTGCAGGTGCAGTGAGTCAGAGTTGACAGTAGCTGGTTTTTCTCCTGTATTAATTAAACAATTGAGTGTCTGAGGATTGAACCCTGGTCCCTCATGTCAACGCTGTTTATTAATAAAGCTTGGGAAAGCATGGCCTTGAGGGTAACACAGGGTGTTAGACTAGTTAGTGACTGTCTCCAGAGGCCTTAGGGGTCGATAGTAATATCGTCAGCACATCACGGGTTTCAGTGGGCACTTTGAGTACTTGATCTCATTTATACCTTACGGTAGGAACATGGCTATGAAAAAGTGCCATCCCCATCGTCCAGAGGATGAAGCTGACACGTGAGGTGCCTTGCCCGAGAGAGCGGAGAGCTGCCGTGGGAGAGCAGAGATTCCCTCCTGTTTCTCTCTGCCTCTGGAGCTCGTGCTTGATCCTGTAATTAGCCAGTCTCCATCCAGCTCCCTAAGTGCACACACGAGGGCACTGTGGTAGTTAAGTGTGTGTGTCAACTTGGCTGGGCCTCGTTGAGTGGCTGGGCAACTGGATATAATACGCCCCATGATGGGACTGGTAATCGGCTCCACGGTGGAGTTGACTGTGAGCAGCTGAGGAGCTGTCTTAGGAACATGGTCTGCTTCCTGTGTGTAAGTAGCAGCTTTGGGAATGGTCTCTAGCTTATGGCACGCTTGAACTCCGCATGTAGCCGTGTCATTGTTCAGCAGCCTGCCATGCTCAGTGGACTTGAATCACTGGCCTGACATGTGGTTTGGTAACATTGGGACTGTGCCTTTTTACGTATCAACCTTGGTGCTTGTCAGCCTCAGCGGCCAGCAGCTGTCTGAGTGCAGAAAAGCCTCTAGCTCCAGTGGGCCAAGAGCAAAAGGCAGAGCTGAAGCCCAAGTTGAGGGGCTTTCACCCAGCGCCTAGAGCCTGGCACTCTGCACTCGGACTTGAAGCTTCCGAACTGTAAGAGAATGAACTCCTGTTTGTTAAGGCCATCCCATTTGTGGTACACACGTGGCGGTACCAGTACCAGGTTAACGGACGCAGCTCCCCAAGCTTGGTTTCTCGTTGATAGACTGTAGAGCAGGCTGCTGAAGCTACCAGCTCAAAATATCGAGTGGGCGTAAGGCAGTTGTGAGTGGACTCTTACACATACAAAAATCCTAGAAATAAAAGAATTCTCCAAGATTGAAAAGGGTACTTTCTTGGAGTAGCTACACCTTAAACAAGCAGAGACTCCTCTTCTTCCCAGCACCTTGTCCCCGTCTCATCGATGTTAGAAAGGCTAAAGTCAAAGTTAGGTGTTCTGAGTGATTTGTAAGAGCTGTATGAACTACAGAATGCTGTTAGCTGCCGTCAAGTTGACATCGCCTCGACTCCCGGCAGCCGTGTGTCCGACAGCATCCTGGGCTTGGGCCTGTGCTGTGTTAACTGCCGTCAAGGTGACATGGCCTCGACTCCTGGCAGCCGTGTGTCCGACAACGTCCTGGGCTCGGGCCTGTGTTTTGTTAGCTGTCTAGTGCTGCTGTCACAGAAATGCTAAGAGTGGGCGCCTTCAACAAACAAACTTGGTTCCTCACAGTTTAGGAGGTTGGAAGCCCGGGTTCATGGCACCAGCCCTTGGGAAAGGCTTTCTGTCTCGTTTGGCTCTGAGGGAGATCCTTGTCTCCCTTTGAACGTCTGTGAGTCCGGCACCCCTTGAAGAGCTCTGTGGGCCATAGCATCATTCCTCCCTGGGTCTGGAGGCTCTTAGCACAAGGACTCTGGGTGTTAAGGACACACTCCACTCCTGTTTCTTTCTTGGTGGTCATCAGGTCGGGAGCTCTGGTGGCATAGTACCTAAGGCATGTGACTGCTAACCAGAAGGTGGCGGTTCAAACCCACCAGCCACTCCTTGGAAGGAAGATTGGGCCATCTACTTCCGTAGTGATACTGCCTTGAAAACCCAAGGAGGGGTCGCTGAGTCAGAAACAATTAGATGGCAGTGAGTTTAGTTTTGGTTTTATCAAGTCATTCTTGCTCTGCTTGCTTCTCTCTCCTTTTATCTCTTGACTCAGTGACTAAGGCATTTGACTGCTAACTAGAAGACTGGCAGTTCAAACGTACCGGCTTCTCTGTGGGAGGAAGATGAGGTAAAGATTTACCTCATTGGAAACCCAGCAGTGGTGGTTGTGAGTCAGAATCCACTCGATGGCAGTGGGTTGGGTTTGGTTTTGGTTTAAGATGAAGGGAGATGCAAGCCACACGCCTGCTAAACTCCCCTTACAACTGATTGGCTGATCACATCAGATCATACAGTGGGGGTGATTACATCATTATACAACTGCCAAACCACTGAGAATCATGGCCCAGCCAAGTTGATATGTTTTTGTGGGAGCATGGTTCAAGCCATGACATGCCACCTCAACAGTCACCGACACAGTCAAGTTCATCAGTGCAGCGATTATGTGAGTCTGTTTCACTGAGGGTCTCCCACACCCTCTTTGACCTTTGACTTCACTGAACATGATGTCTTCCTCTGGTGATTGACCCTACCTGGTAATATGTCCAAAGCGAGTGAGTTGGGCAGTGTTCCGTTTCATTGGCTGATTTTCAGAAGGAGACCTGCAGGCCGTTTTTCCTGGTTTGTCTTCGTCTGGAAACTCCATTGAAACCTGTCCACCCTGGATGACCTGCTGGTATTTGAAGTACTGGCGGCCTGACATCCTCACGACACACGGGCCACCTGACATGACAACTGACAGATGTATTATCAATATTTTAATCACAGATGTAAAAATTGGCTAGTATTTCATTGTTACTGTAGGTTATTAAAAACGTTTATAATTATTTTGGAAGTATGGCAATGACAGATTTCAGTCTCTGTGTCTTTTTCTTTTAATTCCATATTCTGATAATTTTAACAACAAAATCGTTGTTTTTCTTACAGATGCTTCAGGCCTGTTCAGTTCAGCACTTACCGGTGCCGTATGCTGCGTTCCCACCCCTTCTCTCCAGTGACCCCTTTCTCTTACACCCTCCTCACCTCTCTCCACACCACCCTCCTCATTTGCCACCCCCAGGCCAGTTTGTCCCTTTCCAGACACAGCAGTCACGGTCGGTAGGTATCTCTGGTTTTGTCTTTAATTTTCCCAGAACATTTAGACCTCAGGCACATTAGTTTAGCACATGGACAATGTGACCATTTAAAAACTACAACTTTGCTTCTTAAAAGAATTGAAGAAATTCAGAGACATACAAGTTAGTATACACAGACATATTTACTTAGAATTGTGTTAGATATTTAAATTTTTCTTGTTCTGTTCTATGTCCATTGTCTAAGTTTGTCCTGCTTCTTCATATTTGTAATCTTGGAAAAGGAAGTAAATCTGAAGACAGATTTTCATTTAGTTGTAGTTTTTCCTTTTATGTGTTTCTAAATTAGTGGAAATATAAGACTGTTATAATTTCTGTAACTTGAGCCTCACTTACCGTTTCCAAAAGGTGAGACGAGCCTTGTCTTCTGCAGTGTTTTTATGAACAACAACTGAGATAATCTGTTACAACATCATTCTGCATTCTGTCCGGGAGTTGGGTTGTAGCTGAGAGGCATAGTGCTGGGGGGGGGGGGTCTATAAAACACACAGGATGAGGACCAGGTATTGGTGCAGGCGAGGGTTAGCATTTGAGCCTTCAGACGTTGAGAAAGAACAGAAGAGAGAGGGTGAGGCTTATTGGCATGGGGGCTCTCAGCCCTGTGGAAGGAAGGTGACTGTCAGAGCAGAGCGTCCCCGAGCGTCCCCATCCTTCACTAAGGGTGCCACGTGGAGCACCAGAGAGCGTGGGCTGATCTTAGGGAGGAAGCCAGGATAGCATTTAAAGACACATGTTCTCAGGAGAATTAAAAATACGTCCACACAGAAATGTGTAGCGCGTAGACATTCCCAGCAGCCTTAGTCCTAATCGGCAAAGAGTGGAAGCAGCGCCCGTATCCATCAGCTGATTGGAGGTAAACAAAGTGCTTTATCCATTCAGTGGAACATCAGTCACAAAACGAATGAAGTGCTGATACAAGCCACAGTGTGAGCGAACGTGAAACATCATCCTGAGTGACAGGGTGAGCCACCGAAGGCCACATACTGTGTGATTTCAGTTATGGAATGTTCAGACAACGAAATGCCTAGAAACAGAAGTCGATCAGCGATCGTCTGAGGCTGAGGAGAGTGTTGGTGGGAAACGGGAGTGCCTGCTAGCAGGGTTGCTGTCTGAGGGGATGGAAATGTTCTGAAATTACTGATGATGATTCTCTGGCACTGTAGGCTTGGAAAAAGGGTGAATTGTCTCGTATGTGAGTTTTATCTGTTACGAAAAGAATCTCTGCGTTTGCACAGCACTGTGTGCTTTCTGTGTCCATTGACCAACACACAGCCCGTCTGAGTGTGAACATGGTGGCTGGTGTAGATGATGACGGGACTGAGGCTCAGAGTGAGTCGTTTATCTCAGAGTCACATGGCTGATTAATGACAGCACCGGAGTCTGTCTGATACCAAAGCCCTTCTCCTCCAGCATGGTGCCTTCCGTGTCTTGCCCCTTCAAGTCCTGGTTTTGATTTGTAACAAAACTTCCTTCTCCATTCTCAGTCCTGTGAGTCGGTCAGGGTACCATGAATAAAAAGCAATTATAGCTAGTACGTAATTGTAATTGGTTTACCACATGACTCTCTGTGTCTGTCTGTGAAAATGAAAGTTCAAATCGTGAAAGAAGTAGATGCTTAATGTGTGTATTGAGCAGCTTGGTTACTGAGTGAAATCAAAAGTCAGAAGACTTTGCTGGACACCAGCTGTCCGCCTGTGTGACTTGAGACCAGAGTGAATGTTTAGGGACAGATGCTCTTCAAGGTGAGGTAGGGAGTTTGGGGATTTTTTGTTCATTATAAAGTGCTGTCTAAACACCAGCAGTACACCCCTTTGCTTTCTTGCTTCCCTCAGCCTCTGCAGAGGATAGAGAATGAAGTGGAGCTCTTAGGAGAGCACCTCCCGGTGGGAGGTTTTACCTACCCGCCCTCGGCCCATGCCCCGACATTACCTCCGTCGGCTCCTCTGCAGTTCTTGGCACACGACCCTTTGCATCAGGAGGTGTCCTTCGGAGTAGTAAGTGCTTTGTGCTGTGTTTGTTTCTTTTGAGTTGTGTTTCAGTGTAACTCAACATGTTTACAGTTTTCGGTGTTTCTTGAAACTATCCACTTGGAAAATTGTATTTAGAAGTCCACCTGATGTGTGATTTAATCTGGTTGTCACATCTGTACTGTTAACATACACACAATATTAATTTCCACTGTCTAGGCTCTAAAAAACAAGAGCCTTTATTGGGCAGATTAGCTAGTTGCGAAGGAGAACGACCTGAACGATGTTGCCGTTCCCCCTCCAGCCTTACCCTCCATTTATGCCTCGGAGACTCGCAGGACGCAGCAGATACAGGTCCCAGCAGCCGGTGCCGCCTCCCCCTTACCACCCCAGCCTACTGCCATACGTGCTGTAAGTTCTCTCCTGTGGCTTCTGGTTTTTGACACCTGTGAAATTCTTGTTCCTTTATGAGCATCTTCTGTGTAGTGTATCACTTAGGGTGTCTTTGATACTCAAGATATTATGTACATTGAGGGGTTGGAGTGGAGGCCAGTAAAGGGTGAAGGAAAGGGAAGAGTGGAGACATGGGAGATGTGGGGAGGGAAGAACTTTGGAACAAAAACAGGTTTAACAGACCCAGGGTGGAAGGGCCATGGCTAAGACCTGGGCCTCGTGCACGCGTGTCACTTGCCCCCTCCTCTGCCTTCCCGGCTTTCCGGTTGGCGCTTCTCTCCAGGAGAAGGAAGAAAGGTTATTTGTGTCTTAGAGTCATCCTGTTAGCAGTAAGTGTGTCTGCCGCAGAAACACTTGGAAGTTGAACACACTTGTTCTTTATTTCTGTCTCGTAAAGAATTCTGGAAGCAGGAAATCGAAGCAGATGACTGTGAGGGATGGCCCCCCAGCCTCCCGTCATAGGGCTTCCACCACCTAATCTGAGATGGCTCTGAGACACTAGCCATCATGTGCACATTCCAGCTGACGGAGAATGAACATGCCTCCCTCCACAGACGGCCCTGGGAGTTGTGCGTGTCATCCACACTTCCATCCCTGTGGCCAGAACTTGGTCACACTGCTTGCTGGGTAGGCCGGGACATGTCTTCGTGTCAGAGGGCCACGTGCCTGTATCATACTTTCCACAGTTGTAGTTTCAAGTCTTAAAATCAGATAGGATAAGTCTTCCGGCTTTGTTCTTCAAACCCTGATGGCTGAAGGAATGACTGAACTGTCAACGCTGGTGTCTGTTTCTGCTGCAGATCGATGCTTCCGGTGCCACCCACAGTGGGCCCAACTGTTAGCTTTGAGTTGGACGTGGAAGATGGAGAAGTAGAAAATTACGAGGTAAGTGGGTGAATTGTGGGGTACCTTTCTGAGTATGTGTGCAGAAAAGTATTGTCCTGCTCATCTGGTTCAGCTAATTAAACATTTAATAGGCAAACACTCTGTGCACTTTGAGATACAAATACGTCCCCAAAGTGTTTGGCAAACTTCAGGAACACAAGCCACGACAATGAGGTGGACTTGGTTGCTCTGAGGAGTTACACACAAGCCCTGGGAGAGCGCAGATGTGCACAGAGGGGCCCGTGACTGGGTGTTCCGACAGGGTTTGCTAGAAGCAGACATGATTGGGCTGCATGTTGAGCATTGGAGGGGTTTTTTCACTCACAGGATTGAGTCAGGGAGGTGTGGGATGTTCTTGGGGAACAGTACGTAGTCCCTGGCTGTAGCGAAAGGGAGAGAATGGAAATTTGATTAGAAACTCCTCTGGTTTTCCCTTCACTGTTAATGTTGTGGGAGAGGGAGGAGCTGCTGGACAGTTTCGTGCTCATAAATGAGATCTCTGCCTTGAAGTCACAGATGGAAGGGTTAGGAGTTGAGCTGGTGCAGAGAACCTGTTTCAGTGTCCGTAGGCCAGGCAGGAGATGACAGAGCTGTGCAGGTTCCGGCCTGTGGGACTGCAAAGAGAAGAGGGAGCCCAGCTTTGAGAGCCAAGGAAACGGCAGCAGCAGTAGGACTCCATCACTGAACGTCGTGGTGGTTCTGAAGGTAGCCGAAGAGGACGTTCTGCAGAAGCGGAGTGCAGTTGCCGTGGGGGCTCCCGTTTGGATGAGGCTGACGGACTGTAGTGGTGGAGGTTAGGGCCATAGGAGGGCGGCTTGGAGGCCTGAGAGGTGGGTTTGCGTTTGGATGTCTGGAATGTCAGTGGCCGTATGACTTCAGTCTGACCCTGCCAGCCATCCTACTTTCCTCAGCCTCGGTCACTCTCTGTTCTCACAAGAGGAGTAATTCCATGGAATAGAAGGGCTTGGCAGCTGCGTCAAACTTGGAGGTTGGGGCGGGAAGACTGCACACGTGCAGGTCTCCTGAATCGGGCTTTTGGCGCACATGGGAGAGAGCTGGCCGCTGCGGGTTCTTCTGCAGTTGTTCAGGGTGCTGGCTGGGCAGTGGCTGCCCGCAGTGTTCTGGTGGTTTCTGTTCCCCGAGTTCTAGAGAGGAAGGGGCAGTGATAACATCTTGGTTCCGTTTCTCTCTGTCAGTCTGTTGTCCGCAGTCAGGAGTAACAGCAGCTGTCTAAGGCTTTAGGCAGTCTGTGCTGAAACCGGTCTGTTACACGTCCCGCTGTTCGTTAAACAGATCTCGAGCATCTCAAAGATGGCATTGCCTTAAACCTGCCAGCAGTCCCAGTAGCAGGTACAATGTAGATGTTATTTCTCACACACAGACCAGTGGAAACAGCCATCACAGAAGGAAATGTTCTGTACTTGGCATTGCAGGCCCTTTCTAATCTGAAATTTGGGGTTGAGTATTTCCATATTCTGCAAAGTTATGCTTAGAGCCAATCAGGAAGGTTTTTTTTTTTTTCCTTTTTGTGTTTTATCTCCTAATGTGAACCCTGCAGTGCTCCCGGGCCTGGCTCTCTCCAGAATACCACCATTCTTTGAGTCTACTCTATACATTATTGGTGCTTTACTCACCTTCCTTCTGCCTACGAACTGTTTCCCCTTCCTCCACATTTTGAAAGCATAGCCATCTTTCAGGACTCGGCTCAGACACTGCTCCCTGCATCAGAGACACTGGTCGGCCGTCCCCCAGATGTAAATGGGTCTTCTCTCCTTCAAGTCCTTATGCTTACAGTTCTTGATGGCTGCGTGTCCTGCCTGCTCAAAACTCAGCCCACTGATATCAAGTCGATTCTGCCTCCTGGCGCCCCCGCTGGGTTTCTAAGGCTGGTACTCTTTACAGAAGTAGACTGCCTCTTTCTTCCACAGAGCAGTTGATAGCTTTGAACTGCCGACCTTCTGGTTAGCAGCCAAATGCCTTAACCACTACACCACCAGAGCTCCTATGTTTGCTTGCTCAGTCTTAGAGATTTGCTGATGGTCTGATCATCACTAACACTCTTCCTCCAATAAGGGCTTAATGAGCATATTTAATTGAATAAAATTGCCCTGAATTATATTAACTGGACTTGAGTGTCCTATGAAATATTCAGAAGAGGAGGGACAAGTGATATCTCATAAATGGGGCTTACAATTGGTATGGTAATTATTATCTGCATCGATTAAATTTAACAGGTCACCTTCTAACATGGAAAAGGTGTAGGGTGTGTGGTAAAAGGGGGCCAGTTTGTTTAGATGACCCAGCTCTGTAAATGAAGCTGCTCTTCAGGAAGGGTTGTGATGTTACCCTGTTAGGTCACGTACACAGCTGTCACCGAGCCTGATATTGAGGGGGTGTGATGTGAATTCTGCTCTTCTCATTGTGGATCACCTTTCCTGTGTTCACATTTCCCTAATGCTGGGCCCACCTGAGCCAAGAAGGGTAAAGCAGCTGAGGGGTTAACCCATTGAGAAGTGGAGGAAGGCAACACGGCCACAGGGCGGTAAGCGTCATCGCAGTAGAGAGAGACCCGTCAAGTGGGCCGAGCCCTGAGCGCCTGGTGACACCTGAAAGAAGAGAAGGAGAAACCTCTGGTCTCCTTTACCCTGCCGTCTTGGTATAAATACTGAGCACAGTTGGGTATACGGACTAAAGAACGACAGAGTTGAGATATTCCTGGTTTGCCCTCTTCAATGAGCTCCAGTGGATGTAGGCAGGGAGACAAGGTGGGCCTTACGATGGAACTAGTCAGACCTCTCCCTCTAACCACCGAGTTACAGAAAGTACCGAGGGCGAGGAGCACATACACCGCTCGCAGCAGGAGGAGCTTAGACTGCAGGAGAGTCTGCAGGTCACTGACCGCTTTCTTCAAGAAATAGAAGCAGAAAAAGAGAGACGGGAAGAGTAGCCAGCAGTGGGAATGTGGGGCTTGAGTTGGTTCCTGATTTGAACTATTTTAAAGTATTTTTGTTTAAATAACTGGGACACTCAGGGACATGTGAGCGCTGATTGGATAGTTGATGTTTTAGAAATGGTTCCTTTTTCAGGTGTGATGATATCATTGTTACGGTTTTTGTTTTGTTTTTTAACATCTTAATCCTTTAGAACGGCGGTTCCCAACCAGGGAGCAATAGTCATCCCCACCCCGACCCCAGGGGGATGTGGGCAATGTCTGGAGACATTTTTGTTTGACGGTTGGTGGTGGTGGTGAGAGTACCACTGGCATCTCATGGGTAGAGGCTAGGGATTTTGCTATACATCCTACAATGCCCAGGGCTGCCCCCCACAACAAATAATTACCCAGCCCAAATGGTGTGAGTGCCAAGGCTGACTGACAGTTGGAGAGAAACACAGACTATTTGACCAATGAAAAAATAACATGTTTCAAAATAATCTGGGGGAGGGGGGAGTCATCAGCACCTGGAATGAGGTTAGCCACAGGTGGCTTCACTACACCCTGTCTCTAGTGTGTGTATCGCTTTGCTTGTAGTTCAAATTTCCCGCAGTGAAGACTTTTTTTTTTTTTTTTTTTTAATTAGAATAAGAAATTCTTCCTTAGATGCAAATGTCGCCTCTTCTCTTGCAGGCCCTGCTAAACCTGGCGGAGCGGCTGGGGGAGGCTAAGCCCCGAGGACTCACGAAAGCGGACATCGAACAGCTTCCTTCTTACAGGTTTAACCCGAACAACCACCAGTCAGAGCAGACCTTGTGAGTATGCGTTCTGGCCTCGTGCGTGTCAGCATGTGTTTCCACCTCTATGAAATGAGAGCTGGAAAGGCACAAGTAACTGGGTCAAAGGAAGTTTTCTCCATTTCCGACTAGACCTATGCTCTCCTATAAAGTAGCCACTGGTACGAGTGGCTTCTTAAATTGAACATTCAGTTTCTTAGTGGCACTAATAGCTACCACGTTGGAAGATGCGGAACATTCCTGTCATCTCAGAAAATTCTCTTACCCTGTGGTGAGTTTTTAGGTTACCTCGATGTTTCATGTTTTCTAATTTGAACTTTAGAATATTTATATATAAAACTAAAAAATCTCATAGCACATAAAATTGGTATTTTTAACAGAACATTTTGCTTATTACCATGTTTTTTTTCTAATAATAGCTTTAAAGAGTACAGTCCACAAGTTTTTAGTATACTGATGGAGTTGTGTAACCATCACCATAATCAGATTCAGGACATTTCCATCACCCCAAAGAAGAAACCCTGTAGCCATTACCCTCAATCTCCATTTGTCCTCCCGGCCCCACCCTCCAGCCCCCAGCGAGTGCACATGTGCGTTAGGGTTTGCCTGCTCAAAACACTGTACGTGGAGCCCATACTGTCGGTTTTTAGGGACTCCTTTCGCTCAGCTGGTCATGTCTCAAGGAGTGTCTGTGTCGTAGTGTATTAGCACTTCGTCTCTCCTCATCAACAAGTAACCTGTCGTTGCACGCTTGGACCACGCACGCCTCACCCACTCCCCAGCTGAGGGTCCTCCCAGCTGTTGTGGATCGTGCTGCTGTGTACATGCATGTACGCGTTTGTGGTGAATGCCTGTGTGTGCTGTGTTTGGGTGTGTAGCCAGGAGTGGGATTAGGAGGGCATGTGGTCATTCTGGTTTTCACTCACTGGGGGGGGTCTGCCAGCCGTTTACGCACACACACTGCCCTCCTGCCTTCCCGCCAGTTCCCCTGCATCCCCAACATTGTTCTTTTCCTTTTTCTTTTTAATGGACACCATCCTAGTGGGTGCGAAGTGTCATCTTACTGTGGTGTGATTTGCATTTACCTCGTGGCTGATGAGTTTGAACACTGTCTCCTGTGCTTATTGACCATTTGTCATCTTGAGAGAGGTGTCTGCAGATCCTTCATCCTCTTTGAATTAGGTTGTCATTTTAGTATTGAGTCGTAATCGTTCTTTGTGTGTTCTTGGCATAACCCCTTACCAGAGAGGTGATTTTCGAAAACATTGCCTAGTCTCTGAACTGTCTTTTCAGTTTCCCGAGCTCAGTTTCTTTGAGGCACAAAGGTTTTGAATTTATTGAAGCCCCAATGACGTTTCCCATTGTTGCTTGTGCTTTTGGTGTTTTATCCAAGAAGCAGTTGCTAGTCCAAGGTCATGAAGTTGTACATCTGTACTTTCTTCCAAGAGTTTAATAATTTAGCTCCTAGCATTTCAGCCTTTGGTGGATTTTGAGTTAATTTTCCCTGTGGTGTGAGGGACAGGTTCCACTTCATTCCCTCGTGTGGATATCCACTTGTTCCACTGCCATTTATTGAACACTTCAGTGTCTCCCCTATTAAGACTGACATGGGCATTACTTGAACCTTTATTTATTTACTTTTTTAAATCTCAATAAAGCACTGTTATGGTACTAAATGCCTTAACACCATGATCGTTGTTAGATCATTTTTGTCTAGAAATTTAAATAGAAGTTCAGTAAGTGTGATGATAAGTGATTTTTGCAGGCTTTAGTCATTGTAACAAAAAGAAAACCGACCAGGTTTGTGGTGACATGATCTCTCTGCTTCTTCCAGGTGTGTAGTGTGCATGTGTGATTTTGAGTCAAGGCAGCTACTTAGAGTCTTACCCTGTAACCACGAGTTCCACGCCAAGTGTGTCGACAAATGGCTTAAGGTAAAGTGCCAGCACCCATGCAGGAGGTATCATTGTTTGTCTGTTTTCTTTCTCCCCTTTTTGACTGGCCCTTGGCTCACACAGAATAAGCTTAGCTTACCAAGCCCGTGGTCTGGCAGAGGAGGGTGGGGGAGGTAATGTGAGACGAGCCTCGCTGTGGTGTCTGCTAAAGAAAGGAGATGGCCAGCAGCTGTGCACCAGGGTCAGCAACATGGCAGTTAGTGTCCAGACCCCAGGAATGCCTTCTCTGTGCTGGAGGGGTCATCTAAGGCCTGGCTGCCTTGTGATGTGCAGGGACAAGGGCTGAACTTGGTAGGCCACAGTTGCCTTGAGAGTTTAAAAGGGCCATCACTGGAGCGCCCTGTTTGGAGGTTTGTGGGGTAAGCAAACTGATACTTTTATTCAACCCTGTAGTGCCATATAGCATCAGTTTGTATCTGTGAAAAATGCCCAAAGGGCACAGATTCTGACAGCGATTAGGCCAGGGCAGAGGGCCTGTTTGTTTGTTTGTTTTACTGTTCCTATTTTCATAGTCATAAATTACAGGAGTAAAATAAACGTGTGACCTGGTGAAGGCATTTCAGTAAGAGGCCCCTCTCCTGCCGACAGAACATTGAGGTCACTGTCTGCTGCGTGGCACTGATGTGTCGGCACGCAGACCGTTTTCAGACTGATGGAGTGAGGACTCAGAGCGGCGCTGGGGAAGCATGGAACTGTCTGCTGCGTTGGCTTCTGTGCTTCCCACACCCCAGGTGGTGCGTCCGGGGACACTGTCTCACTGTCCCTGTCTCACTCCCAGGTCTCACACCAGCTGAGGTGGCACCGTCATCTCTGGCTTCCTGCCTTGCGTTGTCATGATAATCTGCTCTCTCTCGGCTTAAGATCAACAGCTAGCTGTTTTTTCTTTCTCATTTTTTCTAATTCTCTACTGTGTTTTGATGAACGTTTACACAGCCCGTCAGGTTCTCCTTGAGCAGTTTCTCCCCAGGTTGCTCAGTGATGCCGGCGGCCTGCCTCTGAACAGTGTGCCGCCATTCTCCCTGTCTGTGTTCAGGTTGTCCCATCGTTTCCACTGGTCTGGTTCCCTCGCCGCCTCCCCTTCGGTCTTGGCTTGAAAGCCAGCGCGGACTGTTTGTTAAGTAGATGACTTCTGCCAGGAGCTCAGTGCTGGGGATAATTGTCTTTATTTTGTGAGCTAATGTATTTTTTTTAGTTCTGTTATTTATTGAGTATTTATTTGTTTTTATGTATTACTTAGCTCATAGTGACTTGAAGGCATAGCTTTCGGTTCAAGGTTTGAAGGGTATCTTAGGGGAGTCCTCTAGTCTCAACCAGTCCAATAAATGTGGAGTTTTTAAGAATTTGAGTTCTGTTCCATATTTTTCTCCCATCTGTCAACTTTTTCTTGCCATTTGGAGATGATAATACTGGGTTATGTAATGCCACAGTTTGATGAGGAAGACGACAGATAAGAAAAGAGTTGAGATGGACTGTAATGAGCCTTTTGAGTGAACACAGACAGGAACACTGCCTTGCCTAGTGAAGCATAAAGTCTTCACTTTTCAGCAAAAGACAGCAATTCTGTGAGCAGGGTCGTCGTGCAGGAGAAACTCCAGTCCTGTGTGGCTGCTGGCTGAGGAACGAGGGGAGTGGCCAGAGGAGAGCTGTGTGTGGAGGCCTGGCCAGTGACCAGCTTGTGGAGGGCGACAGTGCGCAGGGGTCTGGATTTGATCCTGAAAAACCAGTGGGGTTTTCAGATAGGACTGAGGGGTGTTTTAGAAAGACCACCAGCAGCCACTGCGGAAGAATGGAAGAGGTAGCGTCTGATGGGGAGATGGGACGAGGACAGCTTGGACCAGCAAGAACTGGAGAGTGGCAACCAGATGAAATGACTGAGTGAAAAGTGCCCATACCGCAGGCGTGGCATGACCTGGTGGGAAAGGTTGTAGGAAATGCGAGAGCTGCTGCTTTTCCGGCTTCAGCGAGTGGCGGTGCCATCGCTGACGAGGAGGAAGGAGAGGGTTGGGGCCACGGGAGGGTTGAGGAAGACGCGATCGCCTGCTTCGTAATCTTTGTGGCCAGGGGTTTCGGTAGCTTCATTTCATAAAGAACAGCCACAGTGCTGCTTTTAAGTCAGGAATTCAACTCGCGGGAACTGTCATGGGAAATCTTACCTACCGATGGGACAGACCTATTTAAAAAGAGAATCATGGGCTGTTAATTGAGGTTAGTGGTGTTTTTTTTCGTTTTTTTTTTTTTTTTAAAGACAATTAAATGATTTTACTTCCTTAAAGGAACAAGAACATAACTACATGGGAAGTTGCTGAGACAAGCTTCCTCTTTTGTTTTACAGGCAAATCGAACTTGCCCAATTTGCCGGGCCGACGCTTCAGAAGTGCATCGGGATTCCGAATGACCAACCTAAGAGCACAAGTCCAGTTTGGGTGTTCCTTATCACATGTATATACGGACTGTCCATGAACGTCATCTGTGTGGCTTCCTGCCCCTCCCTGCACCAAAAGGGTCGATGGGCCTCTCTTTGCACTGTGTGACTCAACCAACTATAAAAGCTTACACTTAGTGTTCACAGTTATGGGATTGTTCTACTAACCGTGTGATTGGAACTCCAAAGACTTCTTTAGCTTACCTTTGTGTGTGCACTAACATTCCCTGGTTTCTGTGTGATCATTCCGAGTGTTGCTGCCAGGTGACAGTGGACGTGGTCTGCAGCGTGTTGCTTCCATGGAACGTGGTAGCTCCAGACGACATAGCAATCTACCTTACCTAGAGCCTTCAGAAACTGTGAGTGGGAGTGGCATGCTGCGTGCCTGTCGCCGAGCAGTGTCTGTGTGTGAGAGTGTGTGTGTGCAGCTCCCTGTGAGGGCGTGTAGCTCACGTGTGTGTGAGAGCCTATATACCAGCATGTACCAAGAATGTGTGTGTAGTTGTAATGATGCTGCAATGTATAATCTGGTGTGTTTTTGAACCGCACTAGTACTGTACACTGGTCCCCTTGTGTTTGCTGTTGCACACTGATGGCTGAGGGTGCACCCGTTTGAAGCATCAGACCCCCCCCAGCGAGCGGAATGAGAACGGCCTTCGTCCTGGGCTTTTGGCAGCTGCCGCCTTGTCTGCAGCGGTGTCCTGAGTGGGTCACTCGAGGAAAAAAGTAGAGCGGAGCCTCACTCCATGAACCTGATTTTTTTATTCTGTCGTGAAAAATTTTTCAATCTCCAACTTGCTGTTTCCAAAAAGAAGGTGCGATTTCACCGTCATCAGTTAGCAATACACGCGTTTCCTGCAGTCATTTGAATGTTGACACTGCCTTGTCCCCTTACCTTTCCAGGAAGCTTGTGACATGAAGCACCTGGGATGTTTGTTGTTTGTTTTTTTCCTTAGTGTTTAGACTTGTAGTCTATTTTGAAGGTATTTGAGTAATATATTTTTAAGAAAACCACTGGTCCCATGAAGTCTTACCTTTGGGTTTCTACCAGACGACACCTGTTAACTGACTCAGCTTGACCCCTGAGTTGCATTCTTCGTCCGGGCCCCCAGAGACAGCGAGGTTGGGTTAAGAACACGAGACTCTTTCTGCGTTAGTTCACCGGCCAGGCTCCAAGTCTAAAGTTGTCTGGTCCTTCCCGCAGTACACGTGCTTCGTATCGAAACCCTTTGTCAGCATGCAGCAAGTGCTGTGGCAGCTGGTGTTCCTCAGGCCTCATTTCCTTTGACGTTTTACCTGTTTTTCCTGTAAGTTTTTGTTTGAGAAAAGCTGAATACAGCTGGTGTCCAGAGTACTTGCAGTATAAATGAAGATTTGATTTTTGTATAAAAAACTAATGCTGTGAAACGAGAACGGACCTTCATTTAGCCGAGCTGACGAATCCACGGCTGTGAGTGGTTTTAACAGGTGCGTTGAGTGTGAGTGTTGAGCGTCATCTGTCCAGCAGCGTTTCGCCCCCACGTCGGTTAGTGGGTCAGCGCCGTCTGCCTCTCCCTGCCCTCGTTGCTTTGTCGGCGGCAGCACAGGCTGCGTGCCTGCCAGCAGGACTGTGCTGACTGGCTGCCGGCCCCACGCGGCTCTGTTGGCTGTGTGTCGGCTTCTCCGAGACAGTGCTAACTACTTGCTCCTGTCCTGCCACTTCCCCTCCCTCGGCGTCTCTCTGAGCTCATGGCAGCCTAGAGCTCAGTGAAGTCACTTCATACAGAAGCACAATTCTGCCCTCCAGACCTGTTGCCTCTACCTACTTAGCAGACAGGACTCGCATCCTTTGTGTTGGCCGTAGACTGGTCAGCACGTCCGGAACATGCCTGGCAGTGGCAGGCGCGCACGCTGTGTTGAGGTCACCAGGACGTCCCCGCCTACTCGTGATGAGCGAGAAGTGTGTCAGAGACCAAAACTAGCAGCAGCAGCAGCTCCGTGCAAATCACCTACAGTTTTCATCTTTTTTTTTTTTTTTTTTTTTAATTAAAAATCATGTTAAAAATGGCAAAGGCCCATCTTCATATAGACTTTTATAGCTTCCAAAAATTTATATCTGTACAGATCTAAATAACACTATGACACTCAGTATTCATTTTATCAAAGCATGCAAATAAAGCACTTTTTCTAATTTATATAAGATACCTACTTAACACAGCACATCTTACTAATGACCAGGAGAAGTAGCTGTTCCTTCCCTCCCTCCAACTGGATTCTTGTCATGATGTCCCTTCTCCAGGAAAGGGTTGAGAGGCCGTGGGCAGTGGAGGCCACAGGGTCTGTTTTGGTAAAATCCTGAGTGAATTGTTGCACTCCCGTGACTGGCCTCTCTGGAAATGTCTTCTCTTTGCATGGGGCTCTTAGAGAAGTGTGCAGACTTAGGAAATGGTTCGTGCATATTAAGAGCACACGAGCGTGTGTTCTGCACCAGCTCAGAGCAGCCACAGTGAGCAGCTTCGTGGCTAGCAGAGGAGGAGGACCGGGTACACGCCTGACTCCTCACTTCAGGTGAGGCGCCAGATGGCAGCCTCGCGTTGGTTTATTACCTTCCTCCTCTTCCTTCCCAGACTCTTACTGGCTTGACCATCTGAACTCTGCTGTGGGTTTTTTGGTTTTGTTATTTTTGTGTGTGTGTATGAATTGTTAATTCATTTGATTTTCTTTTATTAAACCCCTCCCCCAAGACACATACACACATACACAAAGTCAAGGCCTCCAGGTATCAAGATCTCAGATTAGTACTTTTTTTTTTTTTTTTTAAGCAAAATCTGGAAAATGTGAGCACATTTAGATTTTCTATACTCTCTGAAATATGCTTTGTTAAGATTCTTAAATTTGGACCTCTTGTAACATTTTGAATGAGATCTACTGAGTCACCCACAAGCGTGTTTTCCACCGATCTCGTCAGGCCTTCCTCGGGAAGCGATTTTCCCCTGTTGGTACCTTGGTTACCTCCTTTCGTTGTTTCAGATTATGAAAGCTTCCAGGGGTGTTTTTCAGAATCATTTGCTGAGTCATTTTCTCGAATCATATTCCATTGTATCAGTTAACATATAGTTTTAAATGTACGTATTATAAATACCTGTAACCAAATCATTTGAAGGCTTGATAAATTTTTAACAAAGTTTGTACATTTTTTATGAAAGTTACTAGTAATGCTTTACTAAGTAGTGCAATGAATTTTTATTTTTAATCCCTGTGCCCGATTTTGGAGTTGAGAGGGTTGTTGGTAATAAACGGATGATGTACACTTACACTGTTTGGTTGTCTGTCACACCACTGTGTTAGGGAAGGGCGGGGTCGTGTGTGTGTGTGTGTGTGACAGGTGAGGGCCTCAGCCGGAGGACGACTGCTGCGCTCCTAGCTGCCGGGTTTAGTTGTGTTTCTGCGTTTGTGTGAACAATTTAGAAACCCAGAAACAAATCTGCATGATCAGATGTGTTCTCTGGAAGGCCAGGAAGATAGGGAAAGCATAGCCACACGTGTGGCAGATGCATGTTGAGCCAGGGACACGCATGCAGGCAGACAGCTAGAGCTCTTTCTGTGTATGTTCACCATGTGGTGCAGGACACAAGATCACACTGTAACTGGCCCTTCTGGCCATGTTCGCTACAGCTGACGTTGAACTTCTTGTCAGCATCGTACGGGAAGGGGAAGCTGCTTGCCATTTCCCATATCTGTCTGTGTAATAGTTTACCTTTGACTTGAAGAGGAAGAAAATAAAACCCTGCTACTTAGACATCTTGCCTGTGTCCCTTGCGAAGGAGAGTAGAAACAAAAGCGAAGGACATGGATGCCATCCTCTGTGCTCCAGTGACAGGAGCTCTGAGGCTTCCAGGAAGTTGGCCAAGGTCTGCCCCACCCCCGATTTTTCTAGCCCACTGAAAATGATACGTGTAGTATTAGACTTTAACCTCAGTGCATCGAAGACCTAAATGGAGGAGTTTAAATATCTTAGAAGAAGGCAGGAGTAAATCTCTCTGGCCCTGGATTGGGTGTTGGCTGACCTCCAAAGCACAGGCAACAGAATAACATCATCACGTGAAAACATGCATCAGAGGACACTGCGTTGGTTACCCTTTTGCTGCTCTAACAGAAATGGCACAGATGGGAGGCTTTATTCTCACACAGTTCGGGAGGAGACAAGTCCGAGTTCAAAGTGCCAGCTCTGGGGGCTGGGTGAAAGCCCCTCGACCTTGGGCTTCAGCTCTGCCTCTTGCTCCCGGCCCACTGGAGCTGGAGGTGTCTCTTCATTCAGGCAGCTGTTGGCTCCTGAGGCCGACAGACCCAAGGTCAATGAGTAAGATGGCACAGTCCAAAGATTATGAGGCAACACAGCAAGTCACCGGTTCAAATCCCAAACCAGTCCCACGATCAGCTGCTGACTGAAGCCTCGGCCGCGTGCAGAGTCCAAGACCTTCCTCAAAGCCGCCCATGTGCTGGAAGCAGACCACGTCGCTGAGGCCCAGCCGCTCAGCGCACCTTCCCCCGTGGAGGTGAGTACAGTCTCACCATGGGGAATAACTGGTTCCAGCTGCCCAGCCACTCAAAACCAGGTCCAGCCAAGTTGACATACAGTTTAAGTACCACAGTTCCATCCCTTGTCAGCTTGGCACCATGCGCATCTTCACTGGCTGGCGACAGTCCCTCGTTCACCCGGCAGGCCCTGTTGGTCCTCTGCCTCCCGGGCATGGCAGCCCTGCCCTTCACTTTGGGGCAGCAGTTCTGGCTCCGTCCACAGGCGCTCGTGAACAGCAGCCCCCCACTCCCGAACCAAACTGATGGTCTGACCGACCCCTAGGAGGCTGTGGTGTGTCCACCTGAGGCCATGGTCCTGCCCTTTGAAGCCGAGGCAGCTCTGCAGCCCGTTTCTTTGGTCGCAGCTTCTGCCAGTTAGTGCCCGAGGACAGCCCACTCTGCCAGGAATCTTCCTGCCCAAAAGGCACTCGGCTTTCTTGCTCTGTGGGCTGGTAAGTCTGCCACCGTCTTCATGCCAGTCTCTCTGCCGCTGCTGTCTCTCTGCTAGGGTCTTAGCGTAGGGATCTCATTTCAAGGACACACTCCACGCTTGTTTCCACATTTTAGACACCTGTCAGAGCAGCAGGCCGCGCTCAGTACCAGAGTTTGTTTTGGTTACTTCTTGGGCCACTCTAACCAAGATACCACACATGGGGGGTTGAACAAACAGGAGTTTATTCTTTTACAATGTAGGAGTCTAGAAGTCTGAGTTTAAAGTGCCAGCTCTACGGGTAGGTGAACCATTGACCTTGGGCTTCAGCTCTGCCTCTTGCTCCCAGCCCACTGGAGCTGGAGGCTTCTGCACGCAGGCAGCTGCTGTCTGCTGAGGCTGGCAAACCCAAGGTTGGCAAATAAAATGGCACAGTCCCAAGATTACCAAACAACATGGCAGGCCACTAGTTCAAGTCCAGAGACGGTCCCAAGATCCGCAGGAAGCATGGCAGGCTGCTGACTGAAGACTTGGCTATGTGCAGAGTCCAAGTGTGCCAAAGAAGCTCAAGACCTTTGTCAAAGCTGCTCCTTATGCACTGGGAACAGACACAGCCCTAAGGCAGCTACTCAGCTGCGCCAGTAGATTCCACCATGGGGCTGATCACCAGTCTCATCACGGGGAACGCTAATCCAGCTGCCCAGCCCCATTGACACATTACTACCACAGACACCGTCAAGACGACCAGCAGAACAGGAGAGAGTCTGCAAATCATGTCTTTGATAGGGGATTTGTATCTGGAATATATACAGAATTTACAACTCAAGATAAGTCACCAAATTTAAAATGGGACAAAGGAACAGAATAGCTATTTCTCCAAAGATACATCAATGGCTAGTGAGCACATGAAAAGATGCTCACTATCATTAGCCATCGGGGCAGCGCAAATCCAAAACACAGTCAGACACCAGTGCACACCCTCTCAAGTGACCCCCGGCAGCCCGGTGGGTAAGCACTTGGCTGCTGACTGGACGGCTGGTGGTCGGACCCCAGCAGCTGCTCTGGGAGGAGGATGTGGTAGTCTGCTGCTCTAAGGATGACATCCTTGGAAAGCCCGCTGGGTGGCGCTCTGCCCTGTCCTCTAGAGCTGCTGTCGGGTGGTCGAAGCGTTGGTGAGGAGGTGGAGAGAGGAGAGCAGCAGCCCGGATGACAGGGATGTAAAATGGGGGTTTTCCTCAAAAAGGTAGACACAGAGTTACCATAAGGCCCAGACGTTCACTCCAAGACAAATGAAAACTGCCTTCAGGGTAGCTTTGCGCACAATAGGCAAAGAGTGGAAACAGCCTAGGTGGCCAGCTGATGAATGGATAAAAGTAAATGTGGAATAGCCGTGCAATGGAATACTATTCTGCAATGAAAAGGGATGGAAGTACTGATTCGTGCTACAACATGGATGAACTTTGAAAACACACTAAATGGAAGAAGCCAGTCACAAAGGACCACAAATTGAATGAAATGTAATTGGAAATCTATAGAGTCACAAG
>NW_006921761.1:2846554-2847083 GCF_000298275.1 Orycteropus afer afer
GGAATATCTACAATTAATAAGATAAACACCACCACATGTGGCGAGGATGCGGAGCCCTGGAACTCTCGCACTGCTGATGGCAATGTATATTGATACACAGACTGGTTGGCATAGCTACTGGTGTGAGCACACCCTGTACCTCAGTGTTTCCTCTTCCGGGTACATACCCAAGAAATGGAAGCTTGGGTCCACCAAAAGCCATGCAGACGACTGCGCATAGCCTAAAAGAGCCCCAAACTGGAAGCCAGCCAAGTTTCCATCAACTGTACAATGGCTCAATCACTGTTTCATAAGGGTGTTTGACACAGTGAAGTAGTGAATTGCAACTGCACAGGGCATGGGTGGAGCTCACAAATATATTGAACAAGATCTCTGTATGATATGCGAGGCCATGGCAGTGGCCACCTTTGGCGTGGGTGGTAGTGACTGGAAGAGGCAAAGACCCAGAGGTCCATCTGGGGTGTTGGTAACGTTCTGTCCTCGATTTGTGTGCTCGGCTGCACGAGTGCTTCCGACTGAGAAATGACTG
>NW_006921761.1:2850645-2851210 GCF_000298275.1 Orycteropus afer afer
GGGGCCTGGACAGCAGCCATTTTGTCTAATGTGGCTCCGCCCTGTGCTGGTTGGTATACTTGCCCATGACTTTGGAACTGTGTCTGTAGTGGCTACTTTTCTGCCAGAAGGCCAGGAGAAGCCCTTCTTCAGGGAGAGGGAAGAATGAAACAGAAACACAGAAGAGGTGAGATGAAAGATGAGACTCTTGATGGCTCTCCAGCCCCTGGTTCTTGTCCTACTGACATCTCAGCTCTCAGGCCTTTGAGACACTCTTGGGGTCCTTAAGATTAATATCCTGTGTTTTGATGGAACTTACTCAACTCCAGTTCATTGAGAATCATAGTTAATACGGGGAAGGTGCCACCAATGAATGACATGCCCATGGATCATTTCCTTACCCTCTTTGAGCAACAGTCTGCTCATTTATCAACTGGAGATAATGAGATTCTTCGCAAGATCCAGGAGGTGAGTGGCATGGAGCAAGTGAAAGTGCCGACCGTGTGCTGTTCGCATGGCAGCCTCTTAACTGAACGCTTTCCCCATGAGACCAGAGCACCCCCAGAGGGTCTGGAGAGATGGCCCC
>NW_006921761.1:2851625-2856161 GCF_000298275.1 Orycteropus afer afer
GGGAGAGCTCTGATGGCATAGTGCCTAAGACACTTGACTGCTAACCAAAAGGCTGGCGGTTCAAACCCACCAGCCACTCCTCAGAAGGAAGGTTGGGTGATCTACTTCCATACTGATACTGCCTCGGAAACCCAACTTGACGGCAGTGAGTTTGGTTTTTTGATATTTAGAGATAGAGAGGGCAGTGTTATTACCATCAAGATAGAAGAGCTGGAGGTGAAGTAGAGTGTGTCTTTGAACCTGAGATCCCTGCAGTGAACCTCCTTGGCAGAGATGCCCGGCAGAGAGAGATGCCCAGAAGAGAGAAACGCCCCAGCCCGAGACAGAGGGTCGGGCTTGCCAGCCCACAGAGCGAGAAAGCTGAGTGCCCTTGGGCAGGAGGATTGCTGGCAGAGTGGGGTGCACCAGGTGTACCTATGGCAGAGCTCAAGAAACTTTTGACCACTGAGCAGAGCAGAGGCCAGGCTGAAAGGCCAAGGGCCAGAGAGGCATATCTGAGGACGTAGTAGAGGGGAGACTGTCCTGGTCAAAAAATTGTATCCTGAGTGCACTCCTGAACCTGAGTTGTAGCCTGTTACTTCCCTAATAAACCCCATAATCATGAGTATTGTCTGTGAGTTCTGTGTGGCCATTGCAATGAATTGTTGAACGCAGCAGAGAAGTAGTGAGTGCCATGGGAGGGACAGTTGGTATCAGAGTTGGTTAAAAAAAGGCTAGAGGGTAGCTGCATGTCTGGCCTCATAGGAATAAGCCTTGGGCTGTTGATGGTCATTCTGTCTTCATCTTGTGAAGTTAGAGGAGGTCAGAAGATGTCATTTCCATGTCCTGTTAGCACAAGCATTGCCTGTTGTCTACTGGTTTCCATTCCTCCATCTCTCCCCATCCCTCTCCCTAACCATCCCTTCTCCAAGTACCACATGCTCTGGGGAAATTGACAACACTCCTAGCTACAGGGTGGGCCCAGTGAATTTAAGCCCATGCTCACGTTCTGTTCCTCGGACACATATGGCTTGAGGAGGGTGTGGGACCTGAGTAGTGCAAGTTAAGGGGACTCCTCAGCCTCTTGCTGGGGCTGGGGCTCAGAAGTGCTCTGTCCCCTGGATGTCAACATGGACGTGAGCATCCCCGCCGCCTACTGGCAGCCACTCTGCAGTTAGAACTAGCCTCAGGGTGAAGCAGACTCCACGAAGGGCAAAGGAGAATTGGAAGGAAGGGGGTCTCTGCTGATGCTGTTGGATAGCTGCCTCGAGCAGCTAAGACCCCACAGTCTGTCTGACCTCTAGCTGTGGGAGCCCCTTCACAGTTTATGTCTGTCTGACTTCTAGCTATGGGAGCCCCTTCACAGTTTACGTCGGTCCAATTTAGGTTTTCTGTAACCTTTGAAATAAAGTGCCACACACACACACACACATCTTCTGGGGCTCATGAGTCCATAAAGCTCACCGTTCGTTTAAACAGAAGCAGACTGTGTTTGAGCAGCTTCCAAGCAAACATTTCTTTACAGTTGGATCACAGATCTGGGGTCTTCACTCCTCATAATGGCGCTGCCAGACACAATCATGTTAGCTCCTGCCTCTGCAACTTACGGACACCACCAGGACCCACTCCACCAGCAATCTCTGTGTCCAAAGACAGGAACTGGGTCTTCAACCAGTGAACCTATGGCATCATGTCATCCATGAATTTCTGCCCTCCAAACCCAGGTTCTACTGTCATAACCAAGGCTGTATCTATCTGATTAGCCCATGGTGCCACGTACTCAACTGTACTTCCTGGTTTGATGCCAAGACCGACCTTCATCCCATTCTCCCGAATGTCTTTGATCAAAGTGCCTGGTTTCTCAGTAGCCTCAAGATGAAAGGTGTATTGATGGGCCCCTGCTACAGCCATTGGCTTTTCCCACTGTTCTGGCCTGGACACCGTCATGGCAGAACTCGTAATTGACATGAAAGATGATTTATTCAACTCCTTCCCTAAACACTGGAGTTCTCCACCAAAGTCATTACCCCAAGACAGCCCCTCTACTCCTCTGGCTGTCACCATCACCCAGATGTCGATATTACTAGATTTGCCATTCTCATGAGCCTCAGACTGAATGTCCTCAAGCACCCCAGTATTGAACACGTCCTGACCTGCACTCACCTTCCTCAAACTTGTCAGCTCCTTGTGTTCTCTGACTTTGTCAATGGTACCGTCTTCATCCAAGCCACCCAAGGTGACCAAAGTCAAACAAGTCCCCCAGGGTGCCCCATCATCCTCACCTGTACCCCCCAGTGGTCCCCAAGTCTAATAGCTTCACCTTCGAAACATTTCTCTGTTCCGCCTTTTCTCTCCATCCTTTTTATCACAGTCCTAGTTTAGCCCTTCTTCATTTCTCTCCTGAATTAATAACCTATGAAGTCCTACTCACTGCTTTTTCTGACAGATATTTTTTACACGTTAGGTGAAAGGGGGGAGCGAAACTGATTTCACAGCTTAAACACTCCCACTCATTTTTAAATAGTCTTTGGAAAAGCGACTCAGTAGTGGCCCAACAATCTATTGTGTGAGTGGTCACAAGCGATTGAAGCATTTCCCTACAACTGAACTTTGAAGTCGTTTCCGGTCTGGGCTGTGAGCACCCTTGACATTCTGGATATTTCTCCCTTTGAGCCATTCTCCAATCTTGCTGTCACTCCTTCATGTAAGCCACCTACAGGTGATGACTCAAGCTCCTGAACGTGGCACCCAGGACCCTACCAGACCGTCTCACTTATTCTAGACTCTTTCTTGACCGTCTCCATTTTGCATTTTCCATTCTAGAAATGGAAGCAACTGGTGGTGCTCCTATACCCTTCCACACTGTTCTCATGCTCTTAAGTTGTTGTTTGTTTGTTTGTTTCTCATGCATTCCCTCTCCCACCCATCTTTGCCTAAAAAACCTCTACGTAGCCTCTGAGACTCAGCCCAGGGGTCGTTTCCCCAAGGAAGACCTCCTTGACCTCTGTGAGCCTCCATCCGCAACATGCTTTGTATATAATAATGGTGTTGTCTCAAGTTATATGTTTCCTGCAACACTGGTGATAAGTTACTTCCTTGAGGCCAAGGACAATATCTTAATTGTCTTTGACTCTCCAGCATTCAGCATATGGTATGTGTTTAATTTAAAAAAAAAAAAAAAAAAGCTAAGCCAAGCTGAACTTCTGGGCAGTGACATGAGCATGGCTGAAATGAGGGAAGCGCACACAGGCTAACTCTTTGGGCAGAAGGTTGGAGAGGATGGCCGTTTTTCACTAGAACTTTTACATAAATGGAATGTCCTCCTAGCCCCTTGGCAAACATTGGGCATGCCCAGTGGTGAGCATATCCCAGTTTGAGGAGCAGGACTGACAAGACAGGTGGGAGGAGGGAGAGAGGGCTAAAGGGACAACCGTCTGGAAGTGTCAGCAGCTCAGTCACAAGCCTGTCTGCAGCTTCTTTATAATAACGTGTGTGCGCATGTGTGTACACACACACACGTGCACTGGAAACAGCTCACATGTCCGTCAATGAAACCTGGTTAAATGAACAGTACAGTCAAGGATTTCATAGTACTGGTTCTACAATCAATACCAACGGAAGCAGCAGTCAAGACATCAGATGACGTGTTGCATTGGGCAAATCTGCTGCAAAAGACCTCTTTCAAGTGCTGAAGAACAAAGATGTCTCCTTGAAGACCAAGGTGCGCCTGACCCAAGCCATGGTATTTTCAATCGCCTGTTATACATGTGAGAACTGGACAATGAATAAGGAAGACCAAAGCGTTGATGCTTTTGAGCTGTGGTGTTAGACAAACATAGTGAGAGTACCATGGACTTCCAGAAGGACACACAGATCTGTCCTGGAGGAAGTGCAGCTGGAATGCTCCTTGGAAACGAGCACGGCCAGACTTGGTCTCACCTCCTTTGGTCGTGTTGTCAGAAGGGACCATTCCCTGGAGAAGGGTCTCATGGCTGGTAAAGTGGAGGGTCTTTGAAGAAGGGGAAGGCCCTCAATGAGATGGAGCGATACGGTGGCTGTGACGACGGGCTCAGGTACAGCAGGGATCGTGAGGCCAGCACGAGACCCAGCAGTGTTTCGTTCTGCTGTGCATGGGGTCGCTATGAGTCAGAGATGACTTGATGGGGCAATCTACTTTGTAGTGATACTGCCTCGGAAACCCAAAGAGGGGTCACTATGAGTCGGGCCTGACTGGACGGCACACAACAACGACAATAGCAGCAATAGCTAGGGGCGGCTGGACAGTCAGAAGAGAGTCTTTCTGTCTCACTGTCAGCTGAGACCCCAAAAGGTGAGAATATAGAATGCAGGCTAAATTCCTCTATATGCCAAGAAAGATCCCGGACCCCCATGCAGGACGTGCTAAGATATGAAACCACATCTGCTGTACTGCTGCGCAGCCCAGCCAGCCGAGAAGGGGACAAAGGGGCTGAAGACTTACTGGAAGGCTGAGGCCAACCCCTTCCCCACCACACCTCCTGGGGGCAGAGATGATTTCCCCACCCCTAAAGGGAGCTC
>NW_006921761.1:2856261-2857545 GCF_000298275.1 Orycteropus afer afer
GTCGCTATGAGTCAGAGATGACTTGACGGGGCAATCTACTTTGTAGTGATACTGCCTCGGAAACCCAAAGAGGGGTCACTATGAGTCGGGCCTGACTGGACGGCACACAACAATGACAATAGCAGCAATAGCTAGGGGCGGCTGGACAGTCAGAAGGGGGTCTTTCTGTCTCACTGTCAGCTGAGACCCCAAAAGGTGAGAATATATAATGCAGGCTAAATTCCTCTATATGCCAAGAAAGATCCCGGACCCCATGCAGGACGTGCTAAGATATGAAACCACATCTGCTGTACTGCTGTGCAACCCAGCCAGCCGAGAAGGGGACAGAGGGGCTGAAGACTTACTGGAAGGCTGAGGCCAACCCCTTCCCCACCACACCTCTGGGGGCAGAGATGATTTCCCCACCCCTAAAGGGAGCTCTGGTAGCATAGTGCCTAAGGCACTGGACTGCTAACCAGACGGCTGGCGGGTCAAACCCACCAGCCACTCCTTGGAAGGAAGGTTGGGCAATCTCCTTCCGTAGTGATAGCGCCTTGGAAACCCAAGGAGGGCCGCTAGGAGTCGGGTCTGCCCCGACAGCAATGAGGTTTTTTGTTTTGCTTTTGGTAAAGGCAGGTGAGAGGCACTTTAACGGGGGCACTAGAGGACTTTGGTGGCTCCAGGGGGCTGGGGTCTGCCATCTGCCTAAGAAGTGGAAGGGCTAGGCTGGGCTGCACTGGGAGAAAGCTCCCTCCTCTGACCAGGGCTGGACAGCAAGGGTTCAGACGCGTTACCTGCAGGCAGTTGTCTAGAAGGATACAAGCCAGGATCTCACCAGGAATTCTCTCTGCACCAAACCCCAAAAACCAAACCCACTGCCATCAAGTCAGTTCCAACCCATAGAGACCCCCATTGGGTTTCCGAGGTGGTAAATCTTTATGCAAGTAGATTGTTCAGTCACGCTTCTGCGGAGGGCTGGTGGGTTTGAACCACCACCTTTCTGGTTAGCAGTCAGACGCCTTAGACACGGCGCCACCAGAGCGCGTTTGTCTCTCTGCACGGGGGACTGGAATCAGTGGTTGAAAGGAGCTGGAGAGGAACTCTCTGATGTTTAATCCAAATACTTACACATGAACCCAAATAAACATGTTCAAATGCTGCATTTTAAGAAGAGGCAAAGAAAGGAATGGAAAGTAGATACAGTAAACAGTAAACGGTTAGCTCTGGGGAGGAGCATCCAGGAAACATTGTTCCCAGCGCTTTCACATGTTTGTTATCTTTCAATCTTTTATATAAACATGTTTT
>NW_006921761.1:2858390-2862252 GCF_000298275.1 Orycteropus afer afer
GTTCCCTCCATGGCCCCACACCCCCTAACGGCTTAGGCGTGCCCCTGCCAACCTCACTCAGCATTAGAAAGAGATTGAAATGTGAAGCTGAGAAACAAGCCCCAAACACCCTGAGTTCACAGGCTTTTGTCCCTCACAAAATCAATAGGCTACATTCTTAACCTCTCCAAGTGTTATTTTCTTCATGTGAAAAATGAGCTTCATAGTACCCACTCTTAGCATTGTGGGGGCTCTTCCGAAGCGACACCGGGCGGTAGGTGCATAGTGAATGGCAGCTGTGCGGATTTCTAAGGTGCTCTGGGGGCGCTGTGATGAAAGACTTGTGCTGATAACCAGAAGGTCGGCGGTTTGAACCCACCAGCCACTCTGCAGGAGAAGAATGAGACCTGTGCTTCTGTAAAGACGGACGGCCATGGAAACCCGGAGAAGGGCGGCTCTGCTCCGTCCTGAACGGTTGCTAGGAGTTGGAACTGACTCTATGGCAGTAGGTTTAGGTGTTTTTTGGTATTTCCATTCAGGTCTACCGCACTCTGCTCCGCCCACCGCTTAGGACCGATTTTGGGGGTATTCTTGTGAGTGCTGGGGCGCAAACAGGCACTCACTCTCTTGTTTCCTGGGGCCTGTTTTCCTGTGTGAATGTACGGGTAACGAACCATCTGCCATTTCAGCGGTCTTCCCATGCACAGCTCAGTGGCATTAAACGGGTCCGTCACGCCGTCCAACCCTTGCCACTAACCATTCCGAATGTTTCCGTCACCTTGACAGGAGCTCAGCATCCCCTCAGCGTGTGTCCCTTTTCCCCTCCCTCCTGCTGCCCTTGGAAGCTTTGATCTCCAGACCCTTGCAGGAGGCAGTCTCCCTTTCCGTGACCCTCCCCCAGCCAGCCTCCTCTCTGTTTGCCCATCAGCAAATCAGTGGGCTTGGTTTGTAGGTCTTCACTCACCGGGTCCCTGTATAAACCTCAGCTTTCCCAGACGCTACGGGAACCCTGAGGCTCTGTTGACACTGTGACTGTCTTCCCACAACCCCCATTTCTCCTTCATCTTAATTTCTGCCTGTTAGCCGGGAATTCCACAGGGAAACCTTCCTGGTCAGTCAATGTGATGAGGAAGCCCTACAACCCAGGGCTTCGCCCTCCCCGCTGGTTTCTGGGTCATGCAGACCCCTTGGCCTCAGCCACGCCTGCCCCAGCAGCAGTCACTCCCCTCCGTCCACTCCTCTTCCTGCTGGTTCCGGCCCACAGCCTTCCTCCATCCCCCACGGATTGACGAGGAGAACTGTGGGGATCCCAAGAGTCCACGTGGCCTTGACTCATGGCCAGCCTTTACAATAGTCCTCTTTCAATGAACCAGGGACACTGCAAAGTTCAAGTGGTGTCTAGAACTTGAGCTCTGACGCAGACATCCACTGATGGAATATCAATATGTGGTCAAGTAAAGGCTACATAGTTGATCCCTACCTTCTTGAGGAAGAGCTATGTGGGGTCTGGGAGTTCTTCTGTGGGTCTTAGAAGCAGGCTGGGCATTGGAGTCCTAACGGCTGTGGAGACTGTGAGGAGCTGGCTGACGCTGGCAGTGCGAGAGGTTGCCAAGGGGCCGGGCCTCCCGGTCTCTGCTGGTTCAGTGGTTAGCCCTGCTCCCAAAGGCTCTAGTGCGTGTGTTTGGACTTGGTGGCCACCTGTGCTCTCAGGGAGGGTGCGAATGGGAGAGCGTCGGCGGCCGTGACCTTTCTTTTCTTTGCCTCTGTGGTCCTCCACCCACTCCTCTCCCACGTCTCCATCCTGTCCTCTAAGCTGGCCATTGATCAGCTTTAGAGGGCAACGGATACCCACAACAAAGGACTTTGTGTTTTCTGAAAAGGATGTCGCAACAGCCTGAACTATCCTGTTTCCAGAACCTCACCTTTGTGGGCTGCCTCCTGGTTCTTAACCTTCTTGTATGTGGTCAACTCATTCCTCTGGCAGAGTGAGCAACGCTTCTCAGAATCATGTTCTGATGCATCTAATAAAATACAAATGACTGTTAATATTTCAAAAATGGAAATACAGTTATCAGATCAAACTAATCTGTGCTATGGCGTATACATGCTACTTTATGACCCACTGGGAGGTCTCATTGCCACTGTGATCTTGACAATGTGGTGCATGGAGGTGATGTTTCCAGATATTTGCAACAAATGTGATGAGTGGAAGTACGTGAGTCCACTGGTGACAATCTCAGGGGCCTCGAATCAACTACGGCATGTTGCCTACATTCTTAACAAAGGGAAAGTGAAATTTCAGTTAGAAGTTAATGAGAAAAGGGTGTAAATTTTCCCAACTAAGTGTACAGACCCTTTGACTTTTATCTGTGGACTCCAGACTGCAGAGCCTCTCCTATCCCCCTGGCTATCAAGGCCCCTGCCTGGAACATTCTCTTTGGATGGAAAACATGACTCAGCAGCTGGTTAGGCTGGCCTATGGGTTTCTGGGTCATGCAGACCCTGGGTAAGTGAACACATCTGTTAACCAAGAAGTCACAGGTTCAAGTCCACCCAGGGGTATCTCGGAAGAAAAACCTGACAATCTACTTCCAAAAACTAAGCCACGGAAAACCCTGTGCAGCTACTCTGACACACACAGCCTCGCCACGAGTCAGGCCTGGGTCCATGGTAATGGGTTGGGTTCTAATTCCGGCCTGGGCTTCAGCCAGGCTCCCACCTTTTTCTCTCACCTTCTGTGCCCTCTCACCTCCTTTGTTCTCTCCTAGGACCCGTTCCCTCGGAGCTGAGAGTTAACCCATTTGGGATGTACATGGACCCGGTGAGAGGAGGTTGTTGTTGGGTGCCAGGGACTCACAGTGACCCCTGGACAACAGCACAGACACCGCCCGCTCCTGTGCCAGCCTCCCAATCCCTGCTGTACCTGAGCCATCGCTCAGCCACTAGGCAGTTCGTCTCGCTGAGGGCCTTGCCCTTCTCCGCTGACCCTCCACTTTACTCAGCATGACATCTTTCTCCAGGGAATGGTCCCTTCTGACAACATGGCCAAAGCAGGTGAGACGAAGTCTGGCCATTCTCGCTTCCAAGGAGCATTCCGGCTGCACTTCTAGCAGGATGGGGCAGGGAGCTGTATATGACTCCCCCAAGAACCCCGCTGGGAGACGGGGGTGTCAGACTTCAAACCCAAGTCTGCCAGTCTCCAGAATAGTGTTTTCCCACGAGGCCCGGGGGCTCTCCCAGTCAGTAATGTATACTTTCCCTCAGAACGGCGGTAACTGCCCCTGCCTCCCTCTAGCTCCAGAAATCGTTGGTGAAAACGCAGGGCAGACAGTTGGGCCCCTGACAGGGAAACTTTTGAATGTGGCCAGGCGCACAGCTCCACACCAGAGCACTCACTCGGCCACAGCTGTAAATTCTTCATGGCGCTCTGGCCTGGTGCACACCAGTGTGAGCTGGGTTTCAAAATGTCATTGGGCAAAAATCACTGCGGTGTGGGGTAAGTGTCTGGTGTGACATAAGTAGGTGGACAGCACTGAGAGGGACATTGCGCTCCGATGAACTGTGCTCTTTATTCTGAAGGCGCAGGGAAGCCAGACTTTCCGAGCGGGGAAGGGTTCCACTCTAACCTTTCCAGCTATGCCTTTGATCAGCAAACATTGAACACGTAAGACTGGGGAGAGGCACGGTTTCTGTTATCAAACAAGTACAAGTTCATTGAAGGCACAAGGATAAGAACATTTTTCAAAATTGAAGATGAATTTAAAAACATACACCCAGAAGATGGCAGACTAGGCAGAAGGATTGCACAGACCCTCTTCAACAAAGAAAAGGGAAACCAATTAACACAGACACAGAAGATAATCGTGGACCCCTGAGCCTTGAA
>NW_006921761.1:2888234-2899504 GCF_000298275.1 Orycteropus afer afer
AAATTCTGATGATTAAGAATTTCTGTGCCAGGAGAAGACCCGCGGTGCGTGACTCTCTTTAACTTCCTGAAGCTACAGGCGGCAGTCCTGTCATTTCCTAGGTACTCACTGTTCTTCGGCCTCCTACGTGGGCTGTAACCCTGTGACCGAGGTCCTCAGGCAGGGCTCTTGCCACTCGGGGCACAGGAAGTTGTAACTGAAGCGGACAGCTCTGGCGTTGCAGGTTCTTCGCACGCAGCGAGAACCCAGCCACCAGCTTCTCATGGAGACAAATTCCTTCCCCTCCCCCGCCGCCTGCATGTGCAACATCCCCCCCCCCCCCGGGGCTGGAAAAAGTGGGCAATTGTCTCTTGCAAGGATTTCCCGACTCTGACTCTGTCCTTCTTCCCGAGGTGGCCTCTGACCTGCCTGCTCCCTGGGGCCATAATCGCAGATGCAGTGGAAGGGCCGAGGAGAGAGAGTGAGCCGGGATGTACTTCACATTCTGATTTTAGTGTCATTGCATTCTACCTTAGAAAACTCTGCTATCACCCCTCCGCATTGGCCAAGCCCTCCCGGTTTGGGGGTAGACTGGGATGGTGGTAAGTTCTTCTTCCCCTCCTCTGGCTGTTTTCACTTGAGTCTACAGACACCTCCTTCAAGGGTATCTGAGCTTGCTGGGCACCAGGGCTCCTTGGAGAAGGGACCAAGCAGTGGTGGGGAGAACTGCGGTGGTGGTAATGCTCCATTTTTCCGACCTTGGTAGTAATCGCAGTGTGTTCTCTTTGTAATCACTCTTTGAGTTGTCTTCTGTACGTGTGTTATACTTTAATAGAAAAAAAGTTAAAAAATTTCCTTTGGTCAAATGACGAAACTCCAGCCTCAACTAGAAGATATTAACTCTACCTCATCCCCTTCCTTTCTGGAGTCTGACGGCAATGTTCTCCTACATTCCTTCAATAAATATGACAGTTTAAATATGGTCATACTTTCTTTCACTTAATCATTTTTAATCATGTCTACATTTTTATGTTAAAAGCATTACATGCAAATTATAATAAATAAGAAAATAACAATAACCTATGATTCTGCCATCCAGAGACAACCAGTTATTAGCTCCTTCTTGGTTTGGTTTGGTTTTTGTCCTCTGTATGCCTACATGAATAGTGCACAGATTTTTACAGTAGTGTTGTTGCTAGCTGTCGTCAAGTCAGCTCCGGCTCATAGCGAGCCTGTGTACAACAGGACAAAACACTGCCGGTCCTGGGCCAGCCCCACGATCCTTGTTATACCTGAGCCCATTGTTGCAGCCACTGCGTCAATCCATCTTGTTGAGGGCCTCCCCCTCCCTCCTCGACCTTCCACTTATGTTTATATATGTTTGTAAACACATATAATAGGTGGCTCAAAGTGGAACTGAGGAATCAAAAAGTATGTGTGTTTAAAATTCTGATAGATATTACAAGTGGTTCTCCAAAAACGATGTGGTCGTTTATATGTCCAGCACCATTACAAGCATTACGTAATATCAATCCTTTTCACGTTTGCAAATTTGGTGGCCCAAAAGTCATGCCCGGCTGCTTGTTCTCGCTTCCATTTCCCTAAGTGCTACGAGGTTAGCTTCCATTTCCCTAAGTGCTACGAGGTTAGCTTCCATTTCCCTAAGTGCTACGAGGTTAGCTTCCATTTCCCTAAGTGCTACGAGGTTAGCTTCTTTGGAAATATTGGAATATTTGTATTTCTTCTTCCAGGAATGGATTTTATTCTCTTTTTTCTCTATCAGCTTGTTTATTATTTAAGTCACATATTTGTAGAATGCTCCTTGGAAGTGAGAATGACCAGACTTCGTCTCACCTACTTTGGTCATATTGTAAGAAGGGACCATTCGCTGGAGAAGGATATCATGCTTGGTAAGGTGGAGGGTCAACAAAAATGAGGAAGGCCCTCAACGAGATGGACTGACACAGTGGCAGCAACGATGGGCTCAGGGACAGCAAGCATCATGAGGCTGGCACAGGACCAGGCAGTGTTTCGTTCTGCTGTTCATAGGGTCACTATGAGTTGACTCAACAGCACCTAACAACAACATATTTGTAGAAACTCTTTATGTGTTACATAGTTATTAAGCCTTTGTCTGTGGCATGTGGGCCAGTCCTTCACCATGGGGATGTTTCATTTACAATAGTAACTTCGTTGATCTGCAAATAATAATAGTGTTCATTCTTACTTTGCAGTATTTCTACCTCACATAGTTTTCTTGTCTTATTGCATTGGTTAGGATCTTCAGCACAAGGTGAAGAGTGATGATAAAAGCATGAACATATTTTGGTTTTACCATCACCTGTGATGTTGGCTATAGGTTTCAGTAGTTTTTCTTTAGTGAGTTAAGAAATTTTTCTGATAGCCTAAATCACAGAGTTTTAAAGAAAATAAGAGGATCAGAAATGAATGTATCAAATGCTTTTCAGAATCCAATTGTATAGTTTTTCTATTTTATATATAATGATAACACATTGCATCAAGATTTTAAAAAAGTGGACTCTCCTCACAATCCAAAGATAAATGCTTACTTGGTCTTTAGCTATTATTCTTTTCCTACATTGTTGGCTTTATTGGCTATTATTTTATTTAGGCTTAAATAAGTCTAATTCCTACAGCTTGGCTGGGTTAGCCTATGCCTGCTTAATAAAACGTTCTGGCTGGTCTAGTTTGGACATTTCCCATACATACAGTCTTAGTTCTGTAGTGCTGCTATAAAAGAAATACCACAACTGGAAGGTTTGAATAAACAGAAACTTATTCTCCGATGTTTTAGGAGGATAGCAACCCAAATTCCGAACGCCAGCCCTGCGCGAGGGCTCTCTCTCTCTTTCTCTTGTTCCGAGGAGGCTCTCAGCACAGGGACCCTGGGCCCAAAGGACACACTCTGCTCCTGGCTCCCCTTTCTTGGGGGTAGTCGGTCCCGCCTCTCTGCTCCTTTCTCTCTCCTTTAACCTCTTGTGAGATCAAAGATGCTGCAGGCCGTGCCCCAGGGAGACTTCTGTTACATGGGATCAAGCCTGTGATGGGACTAAGGGTGTTGCAACTCACCCTTATCTTAACCCTCTAACACCTGCTTGGTTATCACAGGAGATCACATCACCGGGACCCTCACATATCCGCCACATTCCATCATTACATAACTTGTCAACCACTGAGAATCACGGCCCAGCCGCATCAGCACAAATTTTGGGGGGACACAATTCAAACCATAACATACACTGTTCATTAATTCCTTTAAAACAGCAATGTAAAGTGTTCTTGTCTTAAAAGTGGGTTTCTTTCTATGTATTGTTGCTGTTACGTGCTGTTAGTCAGCTCTGACTCACAGCGCCCCTATATGTTGTTGTTAGGTGCCGTTGAATTGTGTTCGACTCACAGCGACCCCGTAGACAACAGAACGAAACACAGCCCAGTCCCACGCCAGCCTCCCAATCCAGACGGAGTCCGGCCACTCTCACTTCTAAGGAGGATTCCAGCTGCGCTTCTTCTAGGATACATTTGTTTGTTCTTTTTATTATCATTTCCCTTAAATGGAATGTACAGTTGTGTGGTAGATAAGGCTGCCGACGTGTTGACACGAGCACAGACCATGAAATGGAAAGAGCTGTGTTTGACATCGAGCTCAGTTCCTGAGCACAAAAAACACAGTGTACACCCTTCAGAATGTGGAGCAATGGTTTTCTCTTCTATTGGAGAAGATAACATGTGGCTTAGATAAAATGCAACAATAGTGATCCCCCTTCATCCTCATAAAACTAGGGTCCTAGGGTTCTAATCACACTGAGGTCTGGGACGATTGAGGAACCTTAAAAAATTCCTCTAGTCGAATCCCTTGATTTTACTTCTTTGCTCAAAATAGCATGTCTATCAATAAAAGCTTTGAACGTGCCCACGTGTAAAAACAACGCTAGAGAGATCACTGAGATTTTGATTGTAGACTTTTGTCTCTGCTCCAAGAAACTCAGAAGTACTTTATCTTCCAGTGGAAAATCAATCAGTAGGATGGTCTATGAAAACCAGAGAAGTCACACTCAGGTCCTGCCTGGCCAGGAATACGGGAAGAATTCAGGGCCACATTTTTCCCCCCTTTCCTTTCAGAGAGGCGGGGCTTGAATCTTCATTGGGAATTCACCTGCTTACTAATGACTGCTCAAACCAAACCAAACTCACTGCCCTGGAGCCGGATGACTGCTCAGCGGCAGCTAAACCAGGAGAACGAGAGCTGCCCTGCTCCTTGATTCAAACCACACGGGAAGGGAGCCTGTGCTACAGGATGGAATTCAATGCCTGTCCTCACAGGGAGCTGTCTTTGCAAGGACCTCATGTGAGTAACAGCAATTGACTAGGGCATGGATGATTGAAATTGCAATCAGAAAAGAAGGGGACATTACAAAGAGGAGTGGAAGGTTTTGGTTTCAAAGCCATCACCTCCATGACTTCTTAAAATACAGTTTTACTGCTAACTCAGGTCAGTCATTCTGCAGCTGGGGTTTGTTTCTCAGTGACTGCCTTGAAGCCTGTGGTCTCTGCATTTCCAAAACTGAAGCTGAAATTAGACTCTCTTTCAGATTCCTGACACGTTCATCAAATAAATGTGGGTTTGCTTCTATTCTTTGAAGCTTCTTTTTCTTAAACACAAAGTTTATTTTCAGAAAGTGCAATGTTTGCTGGCACTTCATTTTTTTCCTTTGGCTTTGAAACAGGGTCTGCTGGGTCACCTGGTATAGACTTCTTTTCCTCCCAGCTGTTTAACTATTGCCTGACCACACTGGGGAAGTGGGGGGTGGATATGTTCACTCTGAGTTAATTCATACATGAGCCAAATAAAAATTAGTAAATTTATCAGTATACAAATGTCATATAGTGGCTATACTATAATGTAGTTTATTTAATTTAAAATATTTGAGGCATATGGAAATCAGGATATTCAGTAAATCATATTTCAATTTCAACTAGGTGATTTAAAACATTTAGAAAAGAACATAGTATGATTGAAGACAAGAATCATACCTGCTCTCTCTATCTATATATATACATTTAACATATAATCAATATATTACATTTAAAGGGCATCTGTGTTTAAAACACACACACACACACTGCCATTGAATCTGATCCAACTCATAGTGACCCCTCCTTGGGTTATCGAGGCAGTATCACTATGGAAGTAGATTGCCCCATCTTCCTTCCAAGGAGTGGCTGGTGGGCTTGAACTGCCAGCTTTCTGGTTAGCAGACAAGTGCCTTAGCCACTATGCTACCAGAGCTCCCTATCTATGTTTAAGGACTGGCTTATAAGAACTTTCCAATCAGATGGGGTCATGCTTGCAAATCTCTACAACACAGTCAATGTCTAGCTGGATCACTCAGGCAGTAATAGCCCTAATTTCAATTTTCCTTCTTCAAAGGTAATTTACCTTGTATGTTTAATAGCACTTGCACTTAAATTTAAAATCAGACTCCCTGAGCTCCTAGCTGGAACTTCTGCTTTTTCCTTCCTTGTGCCTTCAGTAAAATCTACTGAGAAATGATCATCTTTAATAAGAAAGGTAATAGTTACCCCGACTCACTTTCTCACTCGCTTTTCATATGACTCGGAAGTTCTCAAGGTGGCTGTCAAGGTATCTTACAAAGTACTCTTCTACCTACAAATTCAATCACATTTTTCAATATTCTTCAGTAAGAATTTTCCTCCGTCAGGCTGGTCTGCCCTATATGGTATTTTCATTCCCATCTTACTGTCTGCCTTCAATCATACTATGTTCTCTTTTAGGAAGATACTTGTTTAAAATATAAAATTAATAGTATTTCATGACAGACTGAATGAGAGAGAAAAGAGGGAGGGAAGGCACACATGCCCTGCGGGTTGCTGAGTGGCTGATAACATCATTCACTGAGAATTAGACTAGAGGGCAAGGCCAGGTTTATGGGGAAGAAGAAAACCTCCCTTTTAGGCAGTTGGTCTGAAGGCCCGTGGAGCACATCTAAATACACATGTCCTATGGCAGCTGGCTCTTTGGGTTTGGGCCATGAAGAATGGGCAAGAGAGTCCAATGTAGAAATAATATTACATGTTTGCTTGTTAAGCCTGCAAGTGGGTGAGGTCACGCTGGGTGTACACTGAAATGGGAAGAAAGGAAGGCTAAACACAGAATCCTAGGAAACGTGAACTTTTAAGCAGGAGTTTGAGGAAGGATAGCAGCCCGAGAGGTTGGAGGTGGAGGAGGCATCAGGAGATGCCATGGAAGCTTAAGAAGAATGAAGTTTCAAGAACAGGGCAGCGCCCAACATCGTAAAGAAGGGTTAAGAGAGGAGAAGCCAGAGGGCTCTAGTGCATAGACAGTTGGAGAAGGCAAGTCGCAAACTTGGAAGTACAGCCACGTTTGAACATGAAGGGTGGCGGAATGAAGTCCCTGGCTTTCCACCGGTTAATAACCAACACAATTAAGTTTAATAATGTCTTGGAGTCTAATTGTCTAAGAAAACAAAACAAAACATCAGTTGCCATTGAGTCAGTCCTGACTCACGGCCACCCCGTGTGTGTGCGGGTACACTGTGCTCTGCAGGCTTCTGACAGCTGTGGTCAGAAGCAGTCACCCAGGCGTTCTTCTCAGGCCCCTCTGGGTGAACTCCGACCCCCAGTCTTGCTGATAGCAGCAAGATCAGAAATGTACATTTCTGAGTTGGCTGAAAGTAAAAGTACAGCAGATGGGGAGTGAGGGCCACCGGAAAACCTGGTGAAACAGGTAGGGCGAGAAATGCAGCTGAGTGGCTTCACCTGGCTGACCAGCAGTTTTCAAAACAAGAAAGAGTTTATGGGCTGATTTGGGCACACAAATCCTCATCTCCAACCCCTATCTTATCCAGATCCTCATCAAAATGTCTTGTGGATGCTACAGATTCAACACATCCGAACCAGAGCTAAGTATCTTCTCACCTGTTCCAGTCCATCCCCAAACATGCTCCTCCACTTCAGATAGCAGGACTGTCAATCCTCCAGTGGTTTGAAGTAGACCTTCATGAGTTTCTTCTATCATCACCCTCCGGTCTCACTCTGCTGCCAAGTTCTGTCCATTCTTCCTTCTACACACTCGTGGCTCTATCCTCCTGCTCTTAATTGCCCCAACTACCACCTTCACTCAGGTCCTGAAATGTGATTGCTAACTGGTCTCCCTTCTTCTTGTCCTTCCTCTTCTTCCCACTCCATCCTCTGCAATTCTGATTAGACACATCTGATATCATGACCCTGAGTAAAAATCCTTCTATTTTTAGTGAGGAGAAAGTCTGAGCTCCTTAGCATGACACATGCAAGGCCCTTGTGGACATTACCACCCACATCTCAGACACATTTCCAGTTCCTTTCTCCATCCCCCACCTACCTTATAGCACCACTACCTTTCTTCTTGTTCTGCAACCCACCATGGTCTTTTATACTTGATTCAAGACTGAGCCACAGTGTTGTACTACTGAGACCATAAACCTAGGTTCTGGACAGGAGTAAATGGGGTAAGTTGAATACAAGTGTCTTGGACTTAAAGTGGAAACAAACAGACAAACAAACAAAAAAACCAACTTCTTGTTGTCATAGTGACTCTGATTCACAGGAACCCTACAGGACAGAGTAGAACTGCAGCATATGGTTTCCAAGGCTGTAAATATTTACAAAAGCCAGCTGCCACAAATTTCTCCTTTGGAGTGGCTGACGGGTTCAAACTGCCTACCTTCTGATTAACACCCAAGCACTTAACCACTGTATCACTAGGGCTTCTTGACTTGGACTAGCCATAGAGTAAAGAATGGGTTGGCAATGAATCTTAGATAAGAAATGTGATCTTCCTTTGACTCAAAGAATGCTTATTGACTGTATTTTTAAGTAAGGTGCTATTCAAAGAATTGCTTGGGAGACACATATACGTAACAGGGCTGATTTCAAGGGATTTAGCATTTGAGTAAAGAAATAGGATTTATATAGTGAAGTTGGTAATGTGACTGATTTTCTCAGTTTCAAAAAAAAAAAAAAAATCAGATTCATGACTTTACAGGTAGACAGATACACACAGGGAAACATACCAGGGAATTAAGGAAAAGTATAAAACAGGCAGTCAAGACAAGCGCTACAGGAATTTGGAGGAGGAAGACACTGTTTTGGGGTAGAGTGTTCAGATCAGGTTTCACAGCAGAGGATGAAGCCGAGAAGGCAGGAAAGGCAATGGGCAGCACCGGGGCGGTGGGAAATGGGAGGTGTGCTACTACATTGTGGGGACTGCAATGAACGTCACAAACAAAATGTGTACAACCGTTGAATGGAAAACCAATCTGCTCTGTACACTTTCACCCAAAACAAACAAAAATACCAAACCCACTGCCATCGAGTTGATTCCGACTCATAGCGACCCCTATTGGTTTTCCGAGGCAGTAAATCTTTATGGAAGTAGATTGCCCAGTCTTGCTTCTGTGGAGTGGCTGGTGGGTTTGAACCACCAGCCTTCTGGTTATCAGTCAAATGCCTTAGGCATTGTGCTACCAGAGCTCCTTAAACTTTCACCTAAATCACAATAAAAAGATAAAATGAAATTTAGGAAAAACAAACCAGTGGAGATGGTGATGAAGGGAATTGGCAGGAGATTCCTGGGTCTGACGACCATGCAGCCTAAATCGGCAGTTCTCAGGAGAGAACTGTGGAATAAAGCAACTGGAAAGAATCCTCCTGGAGTGACCACAATCATCACACACTGAGCTCAGCAATTATTCTGCTGAAGGAGTCATAACTCGATCAGATTAATCTGCAAACAATAGAACAACCAGCTGGCAATGAGTGGAATTTAACAGCTGTGTGTGGTCAGGGAACGAATGGAAGCCAGCCCTACAGGGACCACTCTGCCCTCCCGGTGCCTACCTACAGGGACCACTCTGCCCTCCCGGTACCTACCTACAGGGACCACTCTGCCCTCCTGGTACGTGTATGTAGAGCTTTGCCTCCCTGAAGAGAGACAGCAGAGACTAGAAACACTGTGCAAGGAGAAACAGACCTGAGTAAAATAATTCATTTGTTTACTAAACAAATGAACAAGCAAGCAGCAATAATAAGATGAGGGAAGGGCAGTACCCAGATTGCTACAATACATTATCTAAAATGTCCTGTTTCCCACAGAAAAATTACTAGGCATGCAAAGAAACAGAAAGTATGTCCATACACATAAAAAAAAGCAGGCAACAGAAACAGCCTGTGAAAGCAACCAGCTGCTAGATTTGGAAAAGCTTTCAAAGTAACCATTATAAATAAATTCACAGAAGAAAGAAAAGCTTTGTTAAAGAAGTAAAGGTGGGCTGGGTGCCCAAGACGGCAGCCTAGGCAGATAACATTATTGAGATCCTCTACAACAAAGACACAAGAAACCAAATGAAACAGACATAGATGACATATGAACCCAGAGCTTCAAAGGAGAGGATAACAAATCAGATCAAATACCCATTAGAGGAAGAGACTGAGTGAAATCAGTGAACAAGGAGGCATATGGGTAGGAAATTGCCAATGGGCCAGGGACAGTGGCCATTTTGCAACCAGATAACTGGCTCATTTGGGACTGTAGCAGCAAACGACATCAGTGATCGATGACCAGAGAGGTGTCGTGTCCTCCGCCTGCCCTGCACAGCAAACGACATCAGTGATCGATGACCAGAGAGGTGTCGTGTCCTCCGCCTGCCCTGCACAGCAAACGACATCAGTGATCGATGACCAGAGAGGTGTCGTGTCCTCCGCCTGCCCTGCACAGCATCCTGGTGACCAGAGGCATGCTCCATTCCCACAGCACCACACACACACACACCAAAAAAAAAAAAAAAAGACAACAGTAAATTTGCACTATCAGTAATTACACTGAATGTAAATGGATTAAGTATACCAGCCAAGAGAGAGAGTAGCAATGTGGATAAAGAAACATGACCCATCGGTCTGCTGTCTACAAGAGACACATCTTAGACACAAAGAATTCAGCTAAAAATCAAAAGTTGGAAAACATAACAAGCAGAAGGTATCCACAGGAAGAGCAAGAGTGGCAATATTAATTTCTGATTAACCAGACTTTAAATAGAAAACTAGCAAAAGACACAAGGAAGGACATGATACAGTGATTAGAGGATCAATCCAACAGGACATAATCATAATAAATATCTATGCATCTGATAAAAAAGTCCCAAAATACATAAATCAAACTTTAACAGAATTGAAAAGAGAAATAGACCACTCTACAATAATAATACCAAAAAAAAAACCCAAACACACTGCTGTCAAATCTGACCCAACTCACAGCAACCCCTCTCCTTGGGTTTCCGAGGCAGTATCACTATGGAAGTAGATAGCCCCATCCTTCTTCCAAGGAGTGGCTGGTGGGTTTCAACTCCCAGCCTTCCAGTTAGCAGTCAAATGCCTTAGGCACTACGCCACCAGAGCTCCCACAATAATAGTAGGAGACATTAATAAACCACGTTCAATGAAGGACAGAACAAGTAGAAAGAAACTCAAGAAAGACACAGAAGAGCTGAACAACACAATCAACCAACTGGACCTCACAGGCAGATACAGAACACTTGACCCAACAACAGCACAATATACAGTCTTTTCCAGCACACACTGGATTATTCTCCAGAACAGACCATATGTTAGGCCACAAAGCAAACTTCAATACATTTAAAAACATCCAAATACTACAAAGCCTCTTCTCAGATCACAATGCTATAAAATTAGAAATCAACAACAGGATGATCAAGGGAAAAAAATCAAACACATGGAAACTGAATAACACTTTGCTTAAAAACTACTGAGTAGTAGAACAAATTAAAAAAAAATTCCTTGAATCAAATGAGAATGAAAACACAGCATACCAAAATCTTTGGGACACAGCACAAGCATTGCCCAGTGGACAATTTATGGCAATAAACTTATACATCAAAGCAGAAGAAAGAATAAAAATCAACACCTTAACCCAACTTGTCCAACATTTAGAAACAATATAGTATCACTGGTGAATTCTACCAAATGTTCAGAGAAGAGCTGATACCAATTCTACTCAAACTAGTCCAGGACATAGAAAAGGATGCAATCCTCCCAAACTCATTCTATGGAGCATAACCTTTAATTCCAAACCTGGCAAAGACACCACCACTAAAGCAGAAAGTATAGTCTGGCATCTCTCATGAATATTGGCATAAAAATTCTTAACAAAACACTAGCTGATAAAGTCCAACAACATG
>NW_006921761.1:2900209-2915546 GCF_000298275.1 Orycteropus afer afer
ATTCCATCTAATCACCAGCTTTACACAGAAAGTAGAGACCCAGGATAAGCGAAGCACTACTAAAGCAGAAGAACAAAGTAGGAGGCCTCACATTTCCCCAATCTCAAAAGCAACCATACAGCCACAGTAGTCAAAACAGCCTGGCACTGGTGCAGTGACAGACATATAAACCAATGGAACAGAACTGAGAACCCAGAAGTAAATCTATCCACCTATGGACAGCTGATCTTCAACAAATAACTGAAACTCGTTAAATGGGAAAGACATAGTCTAGTTAACAAATGGTGTTGGGAAAACTGGATATCCCTCACAATACACAAAAACTAACTCAAGGCTCCAGGATTGATGGAATACCCATTGAGATGTTTCCACAAATGGATGCCGCATTGGAGGCACTCACTTGGTTATGCCAAGAGATTTGGAAGACAGCTCCTGGCCAACTGACCGGAAGAGATCCACATTTGTACCCATTCTAAAGAGAGGTGATCCAACAGAATATGGAAATTATCAAACAATATCATTAATATCAGAAATGCAAGCTGGATTCAGAACAGGATGCGGAACAAAGGATATCATTGCTGATGTCAGATGCATTTTTGGCTAAAAGCAAATAATACAAGAAGGATGTTTACTTATGTTTTATTGACTATGCAAAAGCATTTGATTATGTGGATCATAACAAATTATGGATAACATTGAGAAGAATAGGAATTCCAGAACACTTAATTTTATTCATGAGAAACCTGTACATAGATCAGGAGGCTGCATTCAAACAGAACAAAGGGATACTGCATGGTTCAAAATCAAGAAGGGAGTGCGTCAAGGCTGTATCTATTCACCATACTTACTCAACTTGTTGTTGTTATGTGCCGTGGAGTTGGACCCGACTCATAGCAACCCCTCCTTGGGTTTCCAAGGCAGTATCACTAGAGAAGTAGATTGCCCCATCTTCCTTCCGAGGAGTGGCTGGTGGGTTTGAACTGCCAGCCTTCTGGTTAGCAGTCAAGTGCTTTAGACACTATGCTACCAGAGATCCCGAGCAAATAATCCGAGAAGCTGAATTATATGAAGAAGAACGTGACATCAGGATTGGAGGAAGACTCATTAACAACCTACAATACGCAGACAACACAACCTTGCTTGATGAAAGTGAGGATGTCTTGAAGCACTTACTGATGAAGATTGAAGAATACAGTCTGCAGTATGGATTACAGCTCAACATAAAGAAAACAAAAGTCTCACAACTGGCCCAATAAACAGCTTCATGGTGGATGGAGAAAAGATTGAAGTTGTCAGGGATCTCATATTACTTGGTTCTAGAACCAACACAAATGGAAGCAGCAGTCAAGACATCAAACAACATATTGTATTGGGCAAATCTGCTGCAAAAGACCTCTTTTGAGTGATGAAGAGCAGAGATGTTTCCTTAAAGACTAAGGTGAACCTAACCCAATTGACTGCTAACCAGAAGCCTGGCAATTGAAACCCACCAGCCACTCCTCAGAAGAAAGGTTGGGCAATCTACTTCTGTAGTGATACTGCCTCGGAAACCCAAGGAGGGGTCACTATGAGTCGGGTCTGACTCAACGGCACATAACAACAACAACAACCCAAGCCATGGTATTTTCAATCGCCTCTTAGCATGTGAGAGCTGGACAATGAGTAAGGAAAAATGAAGAAGAGTTGATGCTTTTGAGTTGTGGTGTTGGAGAAGAATGCTAAGAGTACCATGATCTTCTAAAAGGACTAACAAATCTGTCCTGGAAGAAGTGCAGCTGGAATGCTCCTTGGAAGCGAGAATGGCCAAACTTCGTCTCACCTACTTTGGTCATGTTGTCAGAAGGAACCATTCCCTGGAGGAGGATGTCATGCTTGGTAAAGTGGAGGGTCAATGATGAAGAGGAAGGCCCTCAACAAGATGGACTGACACAGTGGCTGCAATGATGGGCTCAGGTATAGCAAGGATCGTGAGGCTGGCGTGGGACCAGGCAGTGTTGCGCTCTGCTGTGCGTAGGTTGCTATGAGTTGGAGATGACTCGATGGCACCTAACAACAACAACAACAACAAAATGCAAGATAAGGAGCTCTGGTGGTGCAGTGCCTAAGGCATGTGACTGCTAACCAGAATGTTGGTGGTTCAAACCCGCCAGCCACTCCGTGGAAGGAAGACTGGACAATCTATTTCCATAGAGATTTAGTGCCCTGGAAACCCAAAGGGGGTCACTATGAGTCAGAATTGACTTAATGGCAGTGAGGTTTTTTTTTTTTTTTTTTTTTTGTCTGCAGGATAGATCGAAGAAGTTAACAGAAGGCAGGCAGGCTAAGCAATAATAATCTAGGTCTGAGACATCATTGTTTCTTGATTTTAAGGCACTATTGGCATAACAGGTTTCAAAATAATTTAAAAAAATCTCTCTATTAAATAGATGCAATGATTATAAATCTTGATTTTAAGTATGTAAAATCATGAGAAAATAGACATTCCTAACTAATAATGCCTAAGGCACTTGACTGCTAATCAGAAGGCTGGCGGTTCAAACTCACCAGCCACTCCTGGGAAGGAAGGTTGAGCAAATCTACTTCCGTAGGGATACCACCTCAGAAACCCAAGGAGGGGTCGCTATGAGTTGGGTCTGACTCGACGGCACATAACAACACAGTAACGACTAATAAGATGATAAAGGCCCAAATTAATGGTGTTTAGCTACTTTTCCTACTAGTGGTGATGTTAAGAACAGAAAGGAAAGAACAGATGAGAGAAGCATCGTGAAGAATTTGAAAGATTGAATGTCAGAGTCAGAGAGAGTGAAAATTGAAGTATGACACCATGATTTTCAGTCTGTATGAAAAAGGCAGGTTGGCACTGTTAAAGAGAGGTGCGGAAGTCAAGGAGGAAAGTCTACATTTTATAGATTTTCCTACATTTTATATTGAATTTGAGGTGAGGAAATATTTTTAGCAGTCAATTGAAGATATGAGCCTAAGGCTAGGACAGAAGTCAGATCAGAGTATGTATCCAAGAAATCATCAACACAGAAGTCAAACTAGAAGACTTGGGGGGATGGAATTCTGAAGGGTCAAGTGTGTCGAGGACCAGTGGCAGAGGAGTAATCACAAGAGAGGGCCCACATTCGGAGGCTGAAAAAGGGAAGAAAACCAGAGATGGCTTTGGAGGGTGGAATTAGTTACCAAAATAGGGGCATGAAAGACATGAGAAGGGAGTTTCAGGCCTTCTGTTCATGCGTAGGCTTTATAGATGCTGAGTATGGACATCTGGATGTGTCCTGAACATTTAAGCAGGTCTTACGAAGCTCACTACTCAGTACTCAGGAGGAATGTCCTTTTAGGGTCCCGCCGTCATCCTCAGCGGCAAGCTGGCTACCAGATGTGGCTCTCCTTGGACTCCACAAGTTTCGAACCAGTGTCTGGGCTGGTTCCTCGGCCTGTGCTGGGCCATCCTACAATTTCCCCCAAAGGCTTGTTGCTGGTATTGAGGCTGTAAACGACAGCCTTTAAAGTACAAAAGAAAATATTTCCCACATAACCCTTTTAATGAGTGGTGGTGTTTTTTTTTTTAAATCATAATTTTGTTGATCCAACTTTTGTAACAGTCAAAGTTAAAGGCAAACTAGTTTTCAACACTTTTCCAGTTCTTCTGCAATAGCTGTGCCAATTAAACTTTCTGAATTCCTATTAGTCAAGGGTGACTGAGCACTCTCTGGCTGACCTCATTTCCCTAGAAAGGCATGCAAGAAACAGAGTAACTTATTGGTTTAAAATATGACACCTTCATAGCCATAAAGAAAAATACATTTTAAAATTCCAGTAAGGCAATGTTTCATACACATACACACAAATCATTGTATTTATTTACCTCCTCTGTCACTGGGAATGCCAGCATAGGATGGCTCATCAGCACAGGTGCTCCACGAGACTGACTGACTTGCATGATACACTGATTAAAATGAAAGCCATGACGTGACTAAATGGGCCTAGAAGTATAAAATTCAAAAAGGCTTCCCTTTCAGTTAACTCTTTCAAGACTAAATTATTTTCTGCTTTGAATTTTTCATTGAAATCATGTGTTTTCAGTAATGGGACACATTTTGAATAAAATGAAAAAAATTATTTTGTGGTAATAAGGATTTTGAGACAATTAATGAGCACGTATATCCTGTGGGGTCTCTCGTGTTGAGATTGGTGGGATGAGGCCCATTTCTTCAGATTCATACAGGTCCTGCTAGATGGCAGCATGCACTGGAAGTGGAATAGGAGCTTCCCACTAAGCCCTAGAGGTAGAAAATGTAGGTGGGCACTATATGTCCCATGGGTCACAAAAGAGTTAAAGAGTATTTTAATCAGTTATTTGTAAGCATACCTTTCAATATCATGCTTTTGCAATCTTGAAATTGACTCAGGCAGTTTCGGATGTTACTGAATTATTTTTAGGCAATGCAAACTTAACCCTTCTATGCTATCCTTAGGGGAAAGAATCACTTTCCCTTCTATGTAGTGTAGCCTCAGAGGCTATTCAGAGTGCAACAGAAGCAATTCTCTCTGTCCTGGTAAAGTGCTCAGATGGCTTGGTTATGTTATAAAGAATCTGTCTTATGCAGTAATATCTGGTTTGTAAGGCATGTTTTAGTGCTTTATATACTTGAGAAACTATGGCAATTAGAAGTCTGGCAGCTGATACATAGGGCGGGTAAAGGGAAAAGCAAAGGGAAAGATATTTATTAAATGGAAACATCCACCTTAACATGGGGATTGATTGCTCAGTTTCCTCCACCTGTTGTTTGATTTCTTCATGGTATTGTTGCAAGGCAGGGATGACAAATACTTGACATCATCCCCACCTCCCCTTAGTCCTCCTCTCCACACACACCCAGAAAACATGACAGACAGCCACGATTCTTTCCATTGAACTCCAACGCAGCCTGAGTCATTTTCAACACAGTTTTCCAGGGAACCTTATCAGTTGGGGTCAAGGATCAAAATAACAAGTTGAGGATCCTCTCTGGCTTACAACTTTGTTGTGATGTGACAATGGAAAGAAGTCAGAGGGACCATGAACCAAGGAATAAGGGCAGCCTTTAGAAGCTAGCAAAGGCAAAGAAATCAATTCTCCCTTAACCTAAAAAACAAACAAACAAACAAACAAAAAAAAACCAAACTCACTGCTGTTGAGTCCATTTCAACTCATAGCTACCCCTCCTTGGGTTTCCGAGGCAGAATCTCTATGGAAGTAGATTGCCCAACCTTCCTTCTGAGGAGTGGCTGGTGGGTTTGAACCGCCAGCCTTCTGGCTAGCAGTCAAGTAAGTGCCTTAGGCACTGCGACAGCAGAGCTCCAAAGGAAAGCAGTCCTACTGATACCTTCATGTTAGCCCTGTAAGACCCATTTTGTATTTCTGACCTCCAGAGCTGTAAGATCATCAGTGTTGTTTTAAGCCATTAACTTTGTGGTAATTTGTTACAGCAGCAGTAAGAAACTAATACACTAGCCATAGTCTGGTGAGTGTGTGTCCAGATTCATTTATCTTATTGCCTATTTTAGTTTCATGAAACTATTCATAGGCATCTCGAACATCACTTGTCCCTAATTTAAACTACTTTTTTCTCCCCCAAACCTGATCACTTTCTCATCTCAGTAAACAGCATCACCATCCACTCAACTACTAAAGACAGAAACTTGTAGTCTTCCCTAATTCCTTTCTTTACTCTGTCATCTCCTCATAGATAACCCGTAAGCAAGTTCCATCAATTCTACTTCCAAAAGAAATCTCCTTTCTGTCCACTTCAGTTGAGTTTCACTGGCACCATTCTTGACTCCTAAGGAATCCCTTCTCCACAAAGCAGCCAAAGTGGTATTTTAAAAAATCCATGGCTCATCCTTGCACAAAACCTCTTGAATATATGTCCTCTTGTGGTTGATGTGACTTTTTAATTGCTCCAAACTAGCTAGAGAGTGACTCCTATAAGTGTTTTGCAAATTAATGCTTTATCATTAATTAAAATAATGAAGTGGGAAAGTCTGATTGGATTTGAAATCAATTAGCTTTTTGCAAGAAATCTCAATGAGGTGTTACATTGTTTACAACGTTTGACCTGAGGTAAAATTCTGAACGCCTGTAAAAATAGTCCTCATATTTTGGATCACCACCTCATTCCGTTTTTGCTCGATGGTGACTCAGGAACTTGAAAAGATCGCTGAAGTCTTCATTAGGAGCCACGTGAGTCCTTTCCCTCCATTTTTTCTGCGCAGCCGCCCTGTTTATCTCAGGACGTCCCTGGACCGCGGGCCTGCCTGCGCGTTCCCTGCAGTGCAGGCCCAGCTGGTTGGGTCTGCCTTCCTTTGGTCATCATTCATCACTTCATCGCGGCCTTCTGGGAGACACGGTCCTGGAGTCGCAAAGTCAAGAGACGGTTCCCGGATGGTCTGGCTACCCGACTGGTTCGCCTTGACCTTAGCAATGGGAGCGCCAGGGGTAATAAGTTTCGCCCTGGAGGCAAAGGCCAAAACAACTACCCCGTCAGAAGACTCGAGTTTCAGAGGAACTTGGGTCGCCAGCGGAGCGGAACGTTTCGGGGCGGGGACAGAGGCCAGCTCGCCTCCAGACAAGACACCGCCACGACAACGGAAAACTCGTCGCCAACACTGCATCCGGCCTTCGCAAAAGACCGTTGGGAAAGGGGTGGGGCGGAGAAGACGGCAGCAGCCAATCACGGAATGCTCGCGGGTGACGTAAGGCCGCGCTCGCGGATTCGGCGCTCCGAGCGGGCGCGGAGGGGTGTGCGAGGAGCGGGGGCCGGGGTCGAGCGACGAGTCATCGACCAGCGGGGCCGAGCTGCGGAAGCCGAGGGGCTGGCTCGCGCCCGGCCTGCTTCGTGGCGCTCGCTTCGGCTCCGGGGGGCGAGCTCGGCGGCGGCGGCGAGGCCGGGAGCTCCTGGCCACCGTCTGGTGAGAGTCCCGCGTCAGCCCGGGGCTCGTGGGCGTGCTCGGGGAGCATCCTCTCGGCCCCCCGGGCCTCGTTCTGCGCCCCTCGGCCCGAGCCGGCGCATCGCGCGCCCACTGGCACACGCCGCCCCGGGAGCCCGCTGTCTCGCGGGCCTGCGCGCTTCGCCCCACCTTCAGCCCCGGTAGGGGCTCCGCCTTGTGGCCCACGGGGCCACTAAGCGGGAAGTTGGCGTGGGGAGTGTCGGAGGAGGCCGCCCTTGGCTGCATCCTCGCGGGCAGTGCCGTGCGCCAGGAAACGCGTGGTGGTGAGAGAGTGCCCCGTTCGGGAGGGAGCGAGAGGCGGGCCCTGGGGCGGGAAGGGAGGACCGCGCTCCTGCAGGTCCCCGCCTGCGGTCAGTGGGTCCGCATGCCGAGCCTGGCTCCCGTCCCCCCCCCCCCCCCCCGCCTCTGAGCACGCTTGTAAACTGTTGAACGTTCCGGGGTTCTCTGCTAGGGACCCGCGGGGCGCGCACCGCAGCAGCGTGGCGCGCTGGACGCGCGGGAAGTTACCCTGCAGGGCTGCACACCGGTGCCTTCTTGCCCCTGCCTCGCCTTCTCCCCACCTCTTAGCCCCCGTGGTTTCTAGTGGGCCAGGCACTTCCCGACGTTCATGGAACTAGCAGACACCGTGGGTCGGGCAGTATCCTCGCTGCTGGAATCATTCACCGCTGGGTTTGGTTTTTGGTTCTGTCACTAACTCTGATTTGGGGCAAGTCAGTGACTGTCTCTGGCCCCCAGTCTATAAAATGGGGCTGGTAAGAGGACTGTGCAGATGGAATGAACTAATGCCTGGGAGCACACGGCACATGTTTACTGTTACAGTGATTTGCTCAGCAATGGCCTGAGCCAAGTGTTCAAGTGAATTACCTCCACAAAAAATCTGCATGAAGAGGAACTGTCGTTTTCCACAGTTGAGTAAGATGTTCTTTATTTTCTTGGGAAGAGTTTGTCACCTATTGTCAATGTTTCTGATGGACAGTCTTGAGTTGAGAGGATGCAGGAAGTGCTCTTGAGGGATTGGGTTTCTCAGAAGGAGATTGCCAGTGAGTTCAAGATGAGAGCATGCTTTCCTGGAAGGGGGTAGACACACACACACACACACACACACACACAGTCTTGATCTCTCTAGATTAGTTATGGAACTGAGGAGTGAAATGGAGACGTGAATGCCATTTCCCCATTCCTCTTTCAGAGCTGTAGACCTTGAGGAGGTGGTGGTCAACACGTGCTTCAACAGTTCATTCAAAAGATCTGTTTGCAGTTATGAAATATTTCAAACATGAAGACACCCTCAACTAACCACCAAGATTTAACACATATTGACATGTTGCCCTGTTTGGTTCAGAGATCTCTGCTTATGGTAACATTTTTAAAACAAATATTTAGACAGCTGACACATTTTCACCCCCATTTTCCTTTCCTTTCCCTCCCTCTCCAGAGGAAACCACAGAGCCCTGGGTTGGTGTGGATCATTCCCATTCAAGTATTTATAATTTTACATATAATAATGTTTTGCATTATTATATGTAACATTGAGAAGAATGGGAATTCCAGAACACTTAATTGTGCTCATGAGGAACCTGTACATAGACCAGGAGGCTGTCGTTTGAACAGAACGAGAGGATACTGCATAGTCTAAAATTAGGAAAGGAGTGTGTTCAACATTACATCCTTTCAGCATACTTATTCAATTTGTATACTGAGCAAAAATCATCTGAGAAGCTGGACTATATGTGAAGAAGAATGTGGCATCTGGATTGGAGGAAGACTCATTAACAACCTGAGATACGCAGATGACACAGTTTTGCTTGCTGAAAGTGAGGATGACTTGGAGCACTTACTGATGAAGATTAAAGACTGCAGTCTGCATTATGGATTACACCTACAAATAATTATAACTAAACATTTGCTAAGTCCTTCGATACACATGTGCTGCGTGCTTCCCAAGCATTATTTCATTTCATATAAAGAAAACAAAAGTCCTCACAATGGGACCAATAAGCAGCATCACGATAGATGGAGAAAAGATTGAAGTTGTCAAAGACTTCATATTACTTGGTTCTGCAACTAACACCAATGGAAGCAGCAGTCAGAACATCAAAAGACGTATTGCATTGGGCAGATCTGTTGCAAAAGACCTCTTTCAAATGCTGAAGAGCAAAGATACCTCCTTGAAGACTAAGTGTGCCTAACCCAAGCCATGGTATTTTCAATTGCCTCACATGCATGAGAGCGGAACAGTGACTAAGGAAGACTGAAGAACAGTTGATGCTTTTGAGTTGTGGTGTTCGCACAGAATGGTGAAAGTGCTGTGAACTGCTAAAAGAACTAACCCATCTGTCCTGGAAGAGGTGCAGCCAGAATGCTCCTTGGAGGCGAGAATGGCCACACTTTGTCTCAGCTACTTTGGTCATGTCAGAAGGGACCATTCTCTGGAGAAGGATGTCATGCTTGGTCAAGAAGAGGGTCAACAAGAGAGGAAGGCCCTCGACAAGATGGACTGACATGGTGGCTGCAGTGGTGGGCTCAGGCCCAGCAGGGATAGTGAGGCTGGCACAGGACCGGACAGCGTTTCGTTGTGTTGCATGTAGCGTCACTGTGAGTCGGAGATGACTCAGCAGCACTTAACAGCAACAACAACTAGACTGTAAGTTCCTAACAATCAGGCATGAAGTCTTTCTCAGGGAGCTCTGGTGGCACAGTGGTTAAGGCATTTGGCTGCTAACCAAAATGTTGGCAGTTTGAGTCCACTGGCCGTTCTGTGAGAGAAAAATGAGGCAGCCTGCTTCTGTAAAGATGGACAGCCCTGGAAGCCTTGTGGGGGCAGTTCTCTGTCCTGTAGAGTCGCCAGGAGTCAGAATTGACTTGATGGCAGTGGGTTTGGTTTTTTGGTTTTAGGTCTTTTTCCCTATCACTCAGTTTCCTTTACAGTGTCCTGAACAGAGTGGATATTCCCTAAGTGTATGTGATACTCTTTTACTTCAGAGCTCTCATAGCCTCCATATATTTGAAAAGCTGATGTCAGCAGTCTTCAGAACTTTGCACTGTTAGGTACCCACTACATTTTAAACTCCCATTTTACCATTTAATTCAGCAACATAAAAGCATTTTAAAAGGCAAAATGTACAACAATAGTTTGTAGAATATGTTACCAATTGCATAATACAGTATATATTTATAAAAAAAAAAATATGTATGTATATATGCTTAGTGTAATCCACGGTTCTATAGGTAAAAACCAGTAGCTGTTAGTGTCCAGGGAGGAGATGTATATTTGTAGGGAACACAGAGGAGAAGGTTTTGTTACCTTGCCTCTGTGACTGCAGTTTCAAACCTGTGTAGAGAATGCTTATCTAAGTTAAAAAATTATTTTTTGAAATAGCCCTCCTACTGAAAAGGAATTTTACTGTGATTTGCTTTTTTTAAAAAACTTTTTATTTGTAAAGCAGTGCTTCCCCATTGCTCCCTCCTCCCACCCCGGTGACCACTAAAGCAGGTGACCACTAATATGCTTTAGTCTCGTGCCTTTGCCTGTCCTGAGGGGGAGTGGTTGCACCTTTGTCTGTCTTGAGGGGGAGTGGTCGCGCCTTTGCCTGTCCTGAGGGAGAGCGGTCGCGCCTTCTGGTTAGCAGTCAGATGCCTTAGGCACTGTGCCACCAGAGGTCCTTAGATTACTGGGTGAGACCATGCCAGTAAGGTGTATGGAAGCCTAATGTGAGGACTGGTTAGTTTTCTATCCTGATGGGCTTAAAATGAGCCCTCCTAGAGGGAGAAGAGGGGATCTCAGTGACATCAAGAGGGAAGAGCTGAAGTGAGCACGTCCTTGGACCCGAGATCTCCTCGGACCCGAGATCCCTGCACTGGACCTTTCCAGAAAGATGGCAGAGATGACTGGCTGAGACAACAGGCTGAGGAACCAACAGGCACGAGGCAGAGTGGCAGGCTTGCCGGCCCACAGAGCGAGAAAGCTGAGTGCCTTTGGGCAGGAGGCTTGTTGGTGGAGTGGGGTGCACGTAAGTGTACCTATTGGCAGAGTAGAAAGAGCTCTGTAACACTTGCCCAAGCAGGGCAGAGGCCAGGCTGAGAGGCCGAGGGCTGGAGAGGCATGCCGGAGGGCACAGCAGAGGGGAGACTGTCCTGATAGAAGGACTGCATCCTGAGAGCCTTCCTGAACCTGCATTATAGCCTGTTCCTTCCCTAATAAACCTCGTAATCGTGAGTATTGTCTGTGATCTGTGTGGTCATTGCAACGAATTACTGAACCCAGGAGAGAAGTAGCAAGTGCTGTGGGAGGGACGGTAGGTGTCACAGTTGGTAAAAAGGCTGGAGGGTGGCAGCATGTCTGGCCTCATAGGAATCAGCCTTGGGCTGTTGATGGTGACTCTTTCCCCCTTGTGAGGCTGGAGGAGGTCGGAGGAAGATGCCAACCCCATGTTCTTTCTGCAGTGTAAACCACGTTTTGTTCATCCGTTGATAGACACTAGGGTTATTTCTGCCTTTTGGCTGTTGCAAGTAGTGCTGCAGGGAACACTGGTGTACAAGTGTACAAGTGTGCAAGTATCTGTTTGAGCCCCTGCTTAAAATCTTTGGGTGAATGCCCAGGAGTGGATCGCTGGGTCCGCTGGCAGTCCCGCGTTTAACTTTCTGAGGAAGGACCCGGTGATTCTGCGTAGCAGCTGAGCCTTGTGCAGGCCCACTAGCAGTGGGCAGGTGTCAGTTTCTCCACATCCTCATATGATTGGCTTCTTAAGATTCAGTGTCTTTCCTCAAAAAAAATGAAGCAACTTTAGCCTTAAGTAACATTGCATTTTTCATAGTTTATTTATATGGCTAGCTTACTCTCAGTCTTGATAGTTTAACCTTTGAGTTTTGGCAGATACTAAGAGTACTTTAGCACTGCCAGATGGAAAGTTTACTGTTCTTTATAAATACAAATTGACTAACCAAGAATGATTTTGTTTGTTTCACCCAGTAAACTAAATATCACCAGCAATTGATTCAGCTCAAATTTTATGATCAGAAGAAAGATTCTGTACAGGAACATTTAAGATAGCCATTTTTGGAAGAATATTTTTGTCTCTTTAATGATTAGATAATGCTTAGGCCTTAGGAAACAAACAAATCTGTCTTGGAAGAAGTATAACTAGAATGTTCTTTGGAAGCGAGAATGGCCAGACTTCATCTCACCTACTTTGGTCACGTTGCCAGAAGGGGCCATACCCTGGAGAAGGATGTCATGCTTGGTAAAGTGGAGGGTCGGCAGAAAAGGGAAAGACCCTCAGTGAGATGGACGACACAGTGTCTGCAGTGATGGGCTCAAGCACAGCAAGGATTGGGAGGATGGGGCAGGACCGGGCAGGGTTTCATTCTGCTGTTCATAGGGTCACTATGAGTTGGAGATGATGCGACGGCACCTAACAACGACAATTAGCCTTAGGAATATAACTCTCTGGGCAGAATGCTCATTTCAGTATCTTAAAAGTGCTTTCCATTTGGGTGGAATTAGCTTTTATTTAAGGTTGAAAATTCAGAGTGGGCCTAACGAGTAGGCAGCTTACATGGTCCCAGAGTTGTACCTTAAGAGAGATGAGGTACCAAGAGCAGATGGTTACTGACAGGTCTTCCCGTGAGTCAGCATTTACAATGATCTAAGGAGTAGTCCCCATCTTATTGGCACTCCCCCGATCATAAATGTAAACCTTGGTATGCTCACTGAAACATAAGCATTGGAATCAGTCCGTGCAGAGAGGTTCATTGGGAAGTAGAGAGGGTTAAGATTCTCCGTAGAACCTCTCTCTTGTTCCCTATCCCTGATTCCTACTTTCTGGATAAAGGGTGTAGTGTGGGGGTGCAGATGAATGAAGCAGTAGTCTTATATACCTGGGTGGCAGGGCATAGTGCCAAGAGGGAGGAAGCAACTGTGGGGTGAAGAGGAACAGGTTTATATGAAGGCTTGCCAATAGAGCCAGCGCCTGCACTGAGTTCTAAGAGATGAGGAGGAGTCCAGACAAAAGGGAAAGGAAGTTTTAGGCAGAGATACTTGGATCTGTCAAGGCACAGAAGTATGGAAATCACTCATTGAACTGCAGGTAACGTGGTATGGGGGAGCTCTGGTGGCGTAGTGCCTAAGGCATTTGACTGATCACCAGAAGGCTGACAGTTCAAACCCACCAGCCATTCTTTGGAAGGAAGGTTGGGCAATCTACTGTAGTGATAACCGCCTCGGAAGCCCAAGGAGGGGTTGCTATGAGTTGAACTGACTTGACGGTAGTGAGTTTGGTTTGATGTGGTATGGCTAGTGTTGTGGCACAGACTAAGGGAAGTGTGAGGTATGAGAGAAGAGGTGGGAAAGATGGCCTAGGTCCAGATTGGCAGTTTGGACTTTTTCCCATAGGTAGCAGCATATCCTGGCTAGTATCCTGGATATAATCAGATTAATGAACTTTGGAAAAATCACTCTGAAATTTGTGCCAGGCAGGGCAAGACTAGAGACAAGCAAACCACTTCAACAGCTGTTTGAATAGTTTAGAGCTATGACGGGCTTGGACTAGAGGAAGTCCTGGTGGGATGAAGAACAGGGGATGGGTTTGAGAGAGATTCTGGAGGCGGGGTTGACAGGGCCTATGAGAAACGAGGTAAGGGACAGCGGGGACAAAGACGGCACTGCATTTAGGTGAATGGAGTGCATACCAACGCTAGAGGATAAGGAGGGGAATGAGTTTAGGGTGGAGAACAGTTTGGGCCCCTGACTTCAAGGTGCCAGGGGACACCCACTGGAGGCGTCTGATGGGCACTGGGGTTGTCTGTCCGGTAGGCGCAGGAGTCAATGATGCCCTCAAGTGGGGTTGCTCTTCCTCGGCTTTCTCCTCTCCAGCACGGTCCTCCTGCTCTGTATGTGGGAGATGAGAGTGAGTAGGTCTTGGCCCTTACGAGATGTGATGTTGAGTCTCGAGGAAGTCATTTCCCATCTCAGAACCTGTGCTTCCCTTTCTGTAAAGTGAAGGAGCTGAACTAAGTCAGTGGTTCTAAGCCAGAGGTTTGCAGCCATCTGGTGTACTGGGATCAGTTGTGTACATTTTACTTGCCACTCATCATGCAAGTAACATTTGCTTGCTTGTCTAAATTAAAGTTGATTATGTCATTCTTTCTTAATTGCATTCAGTGGCTTTCGTGAGTGTGAGGAAGAGGTGGAGTTACAGTTAGTCTGCTAGGATTTCATAACTCTAGCTGAGCCGGTGGGAGTGGCACACAGGAGTGCCATCCTTCATTAGGTAAAGGTGGGGGAAAAAGCTTAACAATAGCTACACTAGATGGTGGTTAAGGACTTACCAAAACCAAACCCACTGCCGGTGAGTCAGCTCTCACTCATAGCAGCCCTATAGGCAGAGTAGAACTGCCTCAGAGGATTTCCAAGGCTGTATATCTTTACGAAAGCAGACCACCACATTTTCTTTTCCTGATGAGTGGCTGGTGGGTTCGAACTACCGACCTTTTGGTTAGCAGCCAGATGCTTTAAGCACTGCACCACCAGGGCTCCTATTAAGAACTCACAACTTACATAATTCTATGTTTATATCTAGGACTTACCATTCTGATTCTAAGGGATAATTTTTATTTTTGCAACTTCAGGAACTTTATTTTAAGACCCTCTCAAAACGGAAAAAACAAGCCATGGAGAAGAAAGGGGATCACCGAAAACTTCGGGTCTGCGTCGCTACCTGCAACCGTGCCGACTACTCCAAACTCGCCCCAATCATGTTTGGCATTAAAACGGAACCTGAGTTCTTTGAACTTGATGTGGTGGTACTTGGCTCTCACCTGATAGACGACTATGGGTAAGATGAAAGCATTGTCTTGTGATCGTCTTCACTGTAACGTGGTGACCAGAAGAAGGCCTGGATTCTGGTTTCCTCAACTATAAAATGGGGTGGAAATCAGTATTGTAGGTGATTGTGAGGAGTGGGGAGAATGACATCAACACCATCACAGTGATAGTGTTTAGTAGATGCCTGATAAGAGACATACAAATGTTACTGTCTGTTACTACCTTCAAGAGAAATGCCGCTTGTAAATGGACCATGTGATTGTCACAGGAGCCCTTTTGGTGGTATGCCGAACTCCCCATGATCTGTTCTGTACATCAGTCAACAACATATATAGTAGTGGATATTGAACAAGATGTTAAAAATCTAAGGAGCTCTGCTGGTGCAGTGGTTAAGTGCTTGGCTGCTAACCAAAAGGTTAGAGGTTCAAACCCACCAGTGGCTGTGTGAGACGAGAGAGCTGATGATATGTTCCCGTGCACACTGCAGACTAGGAAACCCTGTGGGACAGTCTGTTC
>NW_006921761.1:2916841-2958213 GCF_000298275.1 Orycteropus afer afer
ACTGCCTCGGAAACCCAAGGAGGGGTCGCTATGAGTCGGGGCCGACTCGACGGCACATAACAACAACAACAACAACAAGAATTGGGTAAAAGGAAGTTAAACATATAACAGCAGATCACTTCTTCCTTCATGTGTTCATTTAGTAAATGTTTATTAAGCACCTACTATGTGCCACATGGCAAAGACAGAAAAAAAGCCCCTGCTCTCATGGAGCTTACATCCTGGTGAGCGAGGCACAGGATACGCAGATAAATAATAAAAATCTGAGAACATGAAGCGGTAGAGGGAAACCTGCCACAGAAGTAAACGCACGATCTTAATGGCTTTCATTATTACAGGGAAAATAAATTGAACTAAGTATTCAGTTGAAATGATGAAACAGTTCTTTAAGAAAAAGTTCAGGGTCTGGTCATGGCAGAGTAGCTTATACCTGACTGACCCTTCCACGGCTGACCTTCAGAACGCTGTACAAAGTAGTTTAAAGATCCTTTGAAGGCCCTGGGGAGTGAGCAACAGCAGCAGAAACTGGCGGGGATTTGCTCCTCAAGAGGAGGGAAGTCCAGTAGATGGGATCCATGCTTATGTGGCTTTTCCCTGAGAGTTACCTAGTCCACAGACCACAGACTGCTTAGAACTCAAGCCGAAATCTGCAGTCTTTTAGGTTGAGGTGCCAGAAAGACGAATGTAGGCTGCCACTGCATTTGAAAATTGAGGAGGGGGCGGGGAATTCCGGAGGTGAAAGAGCACAGAGGGGAAGCCCCAAGTTATGTATATCAACTCTTGTAAAATTTCTGGCTGACCACTGAGCTCACGTGAATGGGGGACTCTCAGAAACCTGGCAGAAAGCAATGCTACAGGCTGAGAAAACTGAGCAGAAATTTTATCTGCTGCCCACTTCAAACAACAATCAACTGCCTGCTTGAACAAAAATCAATTTTTTTAAAAAAATTATGATTTAGGTAAAGGTGTACAGAGCAAATTCACTTTCCATCCAGCAGTTCACATACACTTTGTCTCATGACATTAACTACAACCCCCATGCAACAGCTTCCCTCCCACTTCTTCCCGATAGTTATCTTTTCCCTGTGTCCTTCCCTCCATGCTCTGCTGCCCCCTGAGCTGTCTCTCTGTGCGTAAACAGCCCTTCTTTCTCCCAGGATTGTTCTCTCCAAGGAGTGTATCTACCTCAGGTAAATGTTCAACTCATATTCCTGTCTTTAGTTTGGCTGGCAGCCACAGGTGTGGGTTCAGCTCCAGACCTGAAGGGCAGCTAGGGGCCATAGTCTCAGTGGTTCTAACAGGCTCTATCAGACCAGCAAACCTGATCCCCCCTCGCCCTCCTTTTTTTTCCAAATGAAAAATCAACAATTTTAAGAAGAAGATCCAGAATCCAGCATCGCTATAGTATATCATCCATATGTTTATTATATAATTACAAGTTATGCAGATAAACAGGAAAACTTGCTCCACCATCAAAAGAAAAAGTGGTCAATAGAAACAGATCCTGAGATGGTTCAGATATTAGAATTAGCTGCAAGGAATTTAAAGCAGCTGTCTCAACACAGAAATAGAAACTATAAAAAAGAACCAAATGAAAAGTCTAGAACTGAAAAGTCCATTATAGGGCATGGAAACTGCCTGGTGTAGATGCTAAAGAGAAGAAAGTGTCAGTGAAGTCAAAGATCATCGATAGGAACTCTCCAGGTGAACAACAGAAGCTCAGAAAAAAGTGTCAGTCAACTCGAACATCATCACTAGGAATTACCCAAGGTGAACAACAGAACCTCAGAAACCTCAGAGGCAGTATCAGAGGTAGTCTACTATATATTTCATTGGGGTCTCAGAGAGGAGGGAAAAAGCTGGGTGGAAAAATCTTAGAAGAAATAAGGATCAGAATTTTCCATATTTTGTGACAAAAATCAATGTACACATCCAGGAAGATTGACCCTAAAAGGGGATAAGTACAAAGAAAACCTCAGCAGTGCTGAACAGGCTTTGGCAGAGCTTCCAGATGAAGACAGACCCAGAAGAAAGGCCTGGTAACCTGCTTCTGAAAAATCAGCCAGTGAAATCCCTACGGATCACAGTGGCCCTGTCCCATTGTATGGGGTCACCGTGAGTTGGAGGCTGACTTAGTGGCACCTAATAGCAGCAGCAACAATGGTGCTATGTATAGAGAAGTCCAGAGACAATTTTCAGAATTCAGGAGCTTATAATATTAGGGTGACATGTTAGGCACCCTGATTCCCAGCTTTGTGTGTGTGTGTATTTTTTTTAAAATGAAGCCTTATTTTTGTAAGCAACATTTTTTTTCTATTATTAAAGCAGCATATTAAAAAAGAACCTGGTAAATGCAAAAAAAAAAAAGGAAAGAAAAAAGTCACGACCACTTTTGTAAGTTTGGTCTTCTTCTTGTTAATAAAAAACTCTCCCTCAGATTTCTCCCCCTCTAGATACTGACTGGGAAAGGGTACAAGTGAGCCGCCCAGGTGCTGGAAGTCTTGGTGTAGGTTCTTGATGTACCTTCTATGTCTTGATATAAGTGGTGAGTACAGGTGTGTTCCTGTAGAAGAGTTAAATTGTACTCTTATGACCTAAACTGTTTATATTTTTATATGTAAAGAAAGTGTTAAGCTATTGTAATCATTGTAGTTCGATTTATTTTAACTAGTAAATTGAAAAAAATGTTTGTCCCTTCAGAGTTGGTGCTGGACTGCTTGCCCAGTTCTTAAATGGCCCTGCACTGAAGATGTGCTCTCACTTCTTTATTTCTCTCCTGCTTTAGAAACACATATCGCATGATTGAACAGGATGATTTTGACATTAACACAAGGCTCCACACGATTGTTCGGGGGGAAGATGAGGCAGCCATGGTGGAGTCAGTAGGTCTGGCCCTGGTGAAGCTACCAGATGTCCTTAATCGCCTGAAGCCTGACATCATGATTGTTCATGGAGACAGGTTTGACGCCCTGGCTCTGGCTACATCTGCTGCTCTGATGAACATCCGGATCCTTCACATTGAAGGGGGGGAAGTGAGCGGGACCATCGACGACTCTATCAGACACGCCATAACAAAGCTGGCTCACTACCACGTGTGCTGCACCCGGAGCGCAGAGCAGCACCTGATCTCCATGTGTGAGGATCACGACCGCATCCTTCTGGCAGGCTGTCCTTCCTACGACAAACTGCTCTCAGCCAAAAACAAGGACTACATGAGCATCATTCGGATGTGGTTAGGTATGTGTCAGTGTTTCGTCTAATGGTTTTTTGTCAGAAAACGCTGGCTATATTGCAATCCTTTGGGATATTGTTGTGGACAGAATATTCTAGTAGCAATCAGAAGACTGAAGTTTTAGTTCCCATCTCTTGTCCTGTGGTATAACTTGACTTCTCTTGAGACTCATTACTTTTTTTGTAAAATGGTATACTAGATTGATTTTTAAAATTCTTTTTAGGTGCTGTGAGTCAGTTTTGACTCACAGTGACCCTGTGTACAGCAGAATGAAACTGCCCGGTCTCGTGCCATCCTCACAATCATTGCCGTGCGTAGGTCCTTCGTCGCAGCCACTGTGTCAATGCATCTCGTTGAGGGTCTTCCCCTTTGCTGACCCTCTCCTTTACCTAGCATGATATCCTTCTCCAGGGACTGGTCCCTTCTGACACCATGAACAAAGTCTGAGAGACAAAGTCTGGCCATACTCACTTCTAATGAGAATTCTAGATGTACATCCTCCAGGAAAGATCTGTCTGTTCTTCTGCCAGTCCACGGTACATTCAGCATTCTTCACCAACACCACAACTCAAATGCATCAGTTCTTCTTTGGTCTTCCTTATTGGTTGTCCAGCTCTCACACGCATATGAGGCGATTGCAAATACCAGGGCTTGGGGTCAGGTGCACCTTAGTCTTCAAAGTGCTATCGTTACACTTGACCACTTTAAAGAGGTCTTTTGCAGCAGATTTGCCCAATGCAATATGTCATTTTATTTCTTGACTGCTGCTTCCATAGGCATTGATTATTGATACAAGTAAAATGAAATCCTTAACAATATCAATCTTTTCTCCATTTGTCATGATGTTGCTTTTTGGTCCAGTTGTGAGGATTTCTGTTTTCTTTATGTTGAGGTGTAATCCATACTGAAGGCTGTAGTTTTTGATCTTCATCAATAAGTGCTTCAAGTAAAAACTGTAATGTGATGGAAGTGTTAAGAAATATGTACTCCAGGTCATTTATAATAGTTATTTCTGGTTTGTGGGATTATGGTATTTTTCACTACTATAAAAAATTACAATGCTTCAATGTAATGACTGTGTCAGGGGGTTGTTGGAATACTCTGCTGAGATGGTGAGTATGAGAGCGGGTAGTGAACCGTGAGTACGCATCAGAGTGAGGGATTATGATGGTTACTGAACAGCAAAAGTCACAGTCACACCAAATGTTAGAGTTCACTGTGTCTGAATCAAGTCTGAGGTCTGAAATCGGCAGACTGTAGGTCCCTGGAAATTACCTTTTGTTAATCAGAAGTAAGGAAAACAGATTTACAAACCGGAACGCTGATGGACTACCTAGGAGGAGAATCTGAATCAACTACCTGTTTAGGACCCCATTTTCTAGGAAGTAGATCTAATGAATCATGAAATTAATGAATGAAAAGTGATGTGGTGATAGTGTCATCAGAGTGATTGCATGCATTCTTAATCCAGGTCACAGTGGGACAGGAGGGGCTGGGCTTTCCTACTGTGTAAATTAACCCACTCTGTGTACTTTTTATCCTTGGACAGGTATGTAGTTACCAGGGAACTGATCTAGATGATGCTGGTGGAACAAACATTTGGTCTCTTGAGTCTCTCCTTTTTGTATCCTAAGTAAACACTCTTGGATTCTGTTTGGATTATAATGTTAGCTGTGTTTGTATTCTGAAAAATCTTGTGCATCTGAAAAATGGGGGGTGGTGAATAGAAAATAACCCTTACAAACAAGAAGGCAGCAGGCTTGCAGCTGAGTTCAGGGTCCTCGCTGGGACTTTCTCAACAGTTTCTTCATCAAAAGAATGATGACAGAACAGCCCAAACGGGATTGTTTCTTTTTTTTAAACCAGTGAGAAAGAAGACAAGCCCAGGAACCAGAGCCATCCACTCTGGGCCATAGTTCAGTGGTTCATTTTATGAAAAGTCCACACCTGCTTCTCCACCTGCAGCTTCTGATGTTATCGCTCTGCTTATAAGGAAAACAGACTGAGCAGGCCACTCAGAACATGCAGCTTGATAGCTGGAACATTAAACAATAACCAGCCTAATAAAAACGTTAACAAAATTAAAAATACACGTGGAGTTCCTAATAATGAAGGAAATACCCCTGTAAATAGAGGACTGTTACGGCATGAAACAGTCACGGTGCCGTGATGGAAAGGGCTGTGCTAAGTTACGGGCAGAGTGCGAGGTCGCCGGTCGGGAAGCAGGTGCAGGTGTTGTACAGTGTCATCTGGCTAGGAGTGCGTGGCTGTGCGTCATTAGCGTGTCGTCTTCAGTGGTTTAAAAAGACTTCTAGGTTTGGCCGCTTTGCTGTCCTCCTTTCATAAAGAAACTGCTCAAATGTCTCCACATTTAAGGACCTTAAGTTACAAAGTTCAGTCCCCTGCAGTCTGCATTAAAAGGTTAGTTGCTGTCCACTACAGATGCTTCCTAATCACACTTCCAAGTAGAAGATAAATGAGATGTGGGAAGCTGTCCTGTAGTAACTGCTGGAAATTTCCTTCCTCGTCACCTTTCACTTGTCCCTTAGCAGTGACTTCTTGTACCTCTTGTGTAGAAGGGTCCCGGGCATAGGACCGTAACATTTTCCCGTGAAAGAAACCCGTCCCAGCCAGTGCACAAAGATCAGAGCGACTCGCCCTGTAAGTGCTTTCAAGACAGCACCTGGGCTCACTGAGCCCAGAGGGGCTGAGACGGCCCACGCGGGGGCTGTATTGCTCCCAGCTCACGCCGTACATTGACAACTAGGGTTCCTCGCTTCCCACTGTGGGGAATCACGGGGCTAACTTGACGACTGTTTCCCAGTCAGGGATGAGCCAGTTCACGTTACAGAAACGAGCACTGTAGTGGAACCAACTTGGACCTGTGCTCAGATGACCGCCTCTGCACGGTGTCTCTGTGTCTGTCCCAGCGAGGAGACTTCTGTTGCCACTGCCCCGTCCAGTGTTTAGTTCTCTTTCCACTAGTTCTTTCTCGTGGCCCTACGGCCCTCATCTGTAGCCAGTAGATCACCGCATTTCCCTTGATCACGTCCTTCTAGACTCTGCCAACTGTAATTACTGTAATTAGAGATGGTGTTTTGCTTTTGATCTTTGAACCGCTCATGGTTTATCAAGTTTCTGACAGACTGATTCAGGCCTTTAGCCTTTTTTCTTTGTGAAAAAATTTAATAATTACATATGTTCCTCAGTTCAGAACCTAATATGGGACCAGTACTTTTTGTTAATAAAATTTGGAACCAATACAGTCTTTTAAATCAAATTCTACTGGAGATTCTAACTTAAATCAGAATCCTCTGTTACTAACAAATCATAAAAAGTAACTGCTGCTGGTTGAATTTAGAAATTGATGATGAACTAGATGTAGTTAATGATAAAATTGTTCATGAAAAGGAAGAGGACAGGGAAAGAGTCCTTTTACTGAAAAGAAGCTCTGCTTTAGGCCCTGTTGGTAAGTGTGTGGTGTCTGGCATTCATTGTCCACACGAACCGTTTACGCTTTGGGTTGTTGCTGGGGAACTGTCCTTCGGTCCCAGCCTGCAGATGAATGAAGTCTTTCTGGTCCTTGGGCAGAGGCCTGCCTTGGTTGAATCTGGCAGGAAGCCCCTCTGCGCTGTGTCACGTGCTCAGTGCTCCTTCACACAGCAGACGCTCTGATGGCCGCAGAGTACTCCCCCTGAACGTTGCTGGTTCTTCAGGGAGCAGCTGGGGAACTGGGGGGGAGAACTGGGGGCGATTCCCAGTCTTCTAATGCTTTGGAATACTTTGCATTTTAAAACGTCAGGAATGTCTAGTGCTTGCTGTTTGAGGTTATATTTCATGTTGGCGCTAGCAAGCACCTTTGCAAAACGTTAAATTTACTGTATCCTTGGGCTTGTTGCTATGAATTCTCATCATTTGATTCTAATTTGGATGCCCTGCTTGGAACGTCACAGACAGATTGGCCTTAGAGTTTTTAAAGCACAGGCTGTGGGGTTTTAGATTTGCTGCTTCCTCCCTCAGTGTCCTGACTAACGAAGCGTGTGGTTTGCTTTTCTTTAAACAGGTGATGATGTAAAGCCTAAAGATTACATTGTTGCACTCCAGCACCCTGTGACCACTGATATTAAGCATTCCATAAAAATGTTTGAGCTAACACTGGATGCCCTTATCTCATTTAACAAGCGGACCCTAGTCCTGTTTCCAAATATTGATGCAGGTAATTGAGCTTGACAATGAGATCATGTCACCTGCCTTTTCAGATCTGTTTCTGTTATGCCTTCTTCGGCTGTTTCTTCCCATTTTTCTCATCACTTAAAACCAAAGAGTCACCAATTCTGTTACAGGTTGACACGTCTGATATTTCTGTAAAGTCTAATGAAAGCTTAATAGGAAAAAATAAGCACTAAAAAAGAAAAGAAAAATCTCTCTAACCTCCACTTTAACCAAGACATAAGCCTTAAAATGCAGCCACGTCTCTAGGAAGGTGATGAACCTGTGGGCCGCTGTGAGATCATTTCCTGCCCTCTCCCTTAGTCATACGGCGCTCTGGTGGTGCAAAGGGTAAGGCATTGGGCTGCTAACCAGAAGGTTGGCGGTTTAGCCCACCAGCTACTCCGTGGGAAGATGAAGCTGTCTACTTCCATAAAGGCTGTCATCCTTGGAAACCCAATGGGAATGGACGCAGTGGAGTGGGTTGGGTTGGGTTTTAGTTTCTTACTTATGTTAGCTGTATCTTAAAGTCATCTTGAGCTTCAGTCGTTTAGATCTGGGTCCCTAACCAGTGGCTCTTCAAACCTGACCTGGTTGATCACCACTGGGGGCTAACACAGTAGCTTTTAGTGCTAGTGAGGCCTTGGGCAAGTGAATGGGGGTGTGAAGTACAAGTGAGAAATGGCAGAGCAGGCCTGACACCCAGGAGTTTGAAATGCGAATCCCTGGCAGTTGACATCAGCCACTATGGAGCTCTTAGGCTTTCTTCTTTTTAGCAAAGGAGGCAGGTCTCTTCCCTGCAGTGCTAAGATGTTCTCATCTTACTGAGAAAGAATTCTGCTTAGAGTGTCCCTTGAACAATCGTTTTGGTTAGACGCAGCAAGGCAGAGTGTTGACCAGACCAAACTCACTGCCATCAAGTCAGTGAGTCACTCGACTCACAGTGCCCCTCCTTGGGTTTCTGAGGCGGTATCACTACGGAAGTAGATTGCCCAGTCTTCCTTCTGAGTTTTGCCTGGTGGGTTTGAACTGCCAGCCTTCTGGTTAGCAGTCAGATGCCTTAGGCACTACACCAGATGTTAAGAACTCCTAACCCAGATTTCTCCCTGGGTGATGCAAACAGTTAACACGCTTGGCTGCTAACTGGGAGGTGGGAGGTTCAGGTCTGCCCAGAGGCACCGTGGACGAAGGGCCTGTGATGTTCTTCCAAGAATCCACCACTGAAAGCCCCGTAGAAGGGAGCACAGCTCCCCTCTGACACACGTGGGGCTGCCCTCAGCTGGGGTCAGTTCAACAGCACCTGGTAACTGACAGTCCTGACTTCATTCAGGGACTGTGGTAATATTCCAAAAATGGGAACATTGATTCTTCCTTGGTCCTTTGACTTCTTAGGTGAGTAGTTGTGAAGTCATTGTGTATGTCTCTTGCATTCATTGTCAATGATATCTGTTTGTAATATACTTTCCTGACGGTAGACACTTTAGAATCCTTTAGAGAGATTTCTGTCCCGTGGAAACTGGTAAAGGACCGCAGGATCACCTAAATCACGTCTGCCACTCGCCCCTTCTCCCTACGCTGCGGGCAGCAGGGAAGCAAGAATCAAAGCGTTGCTGTCTTGTTACGCGGCTCAGCGCCCGGGCCCCAGTGCAGCACTCTGCAGAAACCTGGATTAGTGCATATGCAGTAGTTCAGGCTTCAAGGCAAAGAGGGGCCCAGATCTGAATCTGGGAAGAGTACCTCCTGGCCTGTCACCTGCCAGGTAACTAGGTGATGCCTGGTGTGCTCGGGCAAGCTCGGATACACAGGGAAATGGCGAGGCTGACTTCCAGAAGTCAGACTCTGAGGCTGTTTACCTCCCGTGCCTCAGAGAGGAAAGATTGCAAGTCAGAACGCATGCGTGTGCAGCATCTGTTACCTGGAGGGTCCTGTGCACACGAACGTAGTGTGCTGCTGTCAAGCCTCCCAGCTAATCAGACAGCAGCTTTTCCTCCCTGCTCGGGGGAGTGAGGGAAAGGGTGAATTTAAATATTGCTTCTCCCTCATACCCTGGAAGTTGGTTGTTTTTAATTATTGCATTTAAATTAACTTACCAACCAGTGTCAGAACCTGTCTGTATTTTCGTAAGAGGGCAGGCCACATCAGTGGGAGTGCAATCCAAAACCCGCTGCCATCGAGTCCCCTCCGCTCGTAGCTGCCCTATAGGGCAGAGCAGGACTGCCCCGTAGGGTCTCCGAGGCTGTCAGTCGGAAGCAGACTGCCTCATCTCAGCCCCCCGTGGAGTGGCTGGTGGGGTCAGGCTGCCTACCTCTGGTTAGCAGTCAAATGCTTCAACCCCGGTACCACCAGGCTTGCTTGGCGTGTTACCTGGTTGAGCTATCTCTGGTGAAAATGGGGGGCCGAGGCTCTGTGAGCACGGGTGGCAGGTAGCGTCTGAGTCTTTTCTGTTAGTCAGTCCTAGCTGAAGAGAAATGGCCTGTTTGAGCCTCGGCATTGTTACCTAAATGGTGTTAGTTACAGTCATGTGCTTTGCTCAGTCCTGCCTGCTGCTCTCTGGGTTCCTGGATGATGAGAGGCAGTGAGCTAGCCACAGCTCTGAGCGGCTCATAGTCACGAGCAGACCGTTTCCCCACAAGCAGGGCGAGTCGTTACGGGAGGATGCTTGCTAATGTCAACAGTCTCTTCCTCGCGGCCATTTAGCAGCTGGTTCTCTTCACTCCCACAGGGAGCAAAGAGATGGTGCGGGTGATGCGGAAGAAGGGCATCGAACATCACCCCAACTTCCGTGCGGTGAAACACGTACCGTTTGAGCAGTTCATCCAGCTGGTTGCCCACGCTGGCTGCATGATTGGGAACAGCAGCTGTGGGGTGCGAGAGGTTGGAGCTTTTGGAACCCCTGTGATCAACCTGGGGACACGTCAGATTGGGAGAGAAACAGGTATTACCTTTGCCCGTATTTCAGCTGACCAGTATGTACACATGCATATGAATGATTATAAGGCATGTATGCATCACTGCCAGGCATGTGTATTTATCACCAAGTGTGGGAATGAGGTTAATGGTCAATTGTAGCACTATGTAGTCTGCACACAGCACACAAGGGATTGGCCTGTGAGGGCTCTGCCTGCATTCTCTGCCTGCAGCATCTGCTAGCGCTAAGAGCTTAGTGACAGTCTTTGATGGCTGTGTTTCAGAATGTGGTTGGATGTATTAGGAGCAGATGAGTGCGGGCCTTTCATTTTCTGGCCTAGGACACACTCCCTTCAGTCAGTACTTTACAGTGAGGCAACTGGAATGTGCCTCCTAGTATCTAAATTATATGTAGCATTATTTATGAATGAGCTAGGTCCAGTTATTAACATTAGTCCAAGTTCTCATATCTCCATGCCAATATATGAGATTAGCGGTCTTTGTCATCTAGTGCTGCCAACAGACATAACCACAGGTGGAGAGCATAAACAAACACATTTATTTTCTCCCAGGTTAGGAGGCTGGAAGTCTGAATCGGAGCACCAGCTCTGAGGCAAAGCTTTCTGTCGCCGTCGGCTCTGGGGAGGCCTTGGTCTTTTCAGCTTCTGTTTTCTGTCCATCTTCTTGTGGTGTGGCATCTCTTCTCTGCTTGCTTCCTAAACTCTCTTACATCTCAAAAGAGATGGACTCAAGATACACCCTGCATTAATCCTGCCTCCTCATCACAACAAAGACACCATTCCCAAATGGGATTATAAACACAGGCGCAGAGGTTAGCATTTAAAACACACATTTCTTCTTGGGGACACAGTGTAGTCCGGAGCAGCAGCTAACAGAGAAAGTATGAACTTAATGGCGAACAGTGGGACTAGAACTAAGACGTCCCAGTGCTGCTCGTCCCCCCCTTCTTCCTAATTGCCACCCTGACTTTTTCATCCTGTAGACCTTCTCCCCACTCCAGCATATTACCTTGTTCCCCTCTTCACAGAGAAGAAAATAGATGCTCTCAGATGGAAATTCCTCCAACTTCATCAGTTTACTCATTAAGGAAATAGATAACGAGCACCTACTGTGGGCTGGGCACTGGAATTCGGCAGTAAACTAGACTCACAAGGCTGAGCTCTCAAGGAACTTACATTCCAGTGGGAGAGGAAATAGATGAAAACTAAGAAAAATACAGGATTCCTCTGTGCTGGGCAGACTAACACACATTCTTGTGACGGACAGGACAGTAGGTGGAGCGAACGAAGGTTCTTTAGGGGGTGACATTTCAGCTGAGCTCTCAGTGACAAGGAGTCAGCTCTGTGAGAACAGGGAGCAGCAGAGGGGACAGCCAGGTGGAGCCCTAGGATGAGAACAAGCTTGATCTGTTTAAGAACAGAAGGTCATTGTAACAGAAGGGGCATGAAGCTTGGTGGGCCAGAGGACAAGGGACGCAGGAGACATCAGAGAAGGGGGCAGGCCTTTGTCATCAGGTGAACAGTTTGGGGATTTTCTAAGGATGATGGGAAGCCACTGAGGGAGGGAAGACATGATCTGACTTGCATCTTGAAACAACCTCTGCTACTTGGAGAACAGAATGTGGTAGGGCAAGGGTGGAAGCAGAGAGACCAGTCACAGGGCCGTCTGGGCTCTTCAGTAAGAGATGGTGATGGTTTAGACGACACGGGGGTACTAGAAACGGAGAGCAGTTAGATTTGGGCTGTGTCATAGAGTTTGCTCAGACTTAGATGTGGAAGGTGAAAAGAAGAAGGAATTGACGATAACTCCTAGATTTTTGGATTGAACCCTAGGGGTGCTCTTTCCTCATATGGAAGACATTGAGGGAGGGACAGATTTTGGAAGGGGATGGAATTGAGAATCCTCTTATGGCCACTTTAAGTTCGAGACACCTATTAGTTACTACCAAAGTAGAAGTGGAAAGTAGGTAGCTGTTTAGTTCCAGGGAGACTCAGAGCTACAAATCCGAGAGCCGTTGGCATATAGCTGGTATATAATCAGGATATCAGGTCAGCTGCTGTAACAGTGGCTCTGCACCATAGCCTTCGCTGCCCTGAGATCAGAAAACCAGATGGTGCCTGGCCGCCATTGCGGCCCCTGCTAAGGGTCCCAGCAGAGGGCCCTGGACAGAGAGGGAGGAAAACGGCGGAGAACACATCATGACACATCATGAAAAGGACGGGGCTCACTGACCTGATGGGGACGGTGGCACTCCTGAGGCGGGCCATCAAGGACCCGTCAAGCCTGGAACTGAACCCACCCCTGAGGGCCAACTTTAACCAAACAATAGACAGGCCTATAAAGTGACCAGTAACACCAGGGGGCAATGTACTCCTCAGAGTGATCAACTGTATGCGACCAGAAGGGCAGCATTTGCCCAAAAACACAGCTCAGGAGGCAGGAAGGGACAGGAAAGAAGGACGAATGGGAACCCCAGGGAGGAAGTGGGAAGAGAGCTGGTACCTTGAGGGCATTGCAGCCGGTGTCATGAAACAAAATATGTCCAAATTACTGAATGGAAAACTAATTTGCTTGCAAGCTTTTACCCGAACTACAATAAAAAGTAAAAAAACAATTGTGGCTTAAATGACTCTCTCTCTCCCTGGTTAGCCTTCTGGAACTGACAGGGCGGCTCCACAATCGAGACTCCGTCTCCGTCTGTCGTGCTGGTGGTTGCCCCAGCTCCTCGCCAGTGGGGAGGAGGGGAGGGGAAGGGCCCTACCCTTTAAGGCTGAACTGGAAGTTACAAATCTTCTTTTCCGCATCCCATCAGAACTTAGTCACGTGGCCCCCTCTGGCTGCAAGGGAAGCTGGAGAACGCCGTCTGTAGCTGGGTGATCACGTGCCTGTGTAAAACGTCTGTTACTAGTTTCTACACTGAAATTCTGTTACTAACATATATAGTAAACTATGTTACTAGCAGGTATAGTAAATTCTGTTACTATATTTATAGTGAATTCTGTTACTAGTATAGAAATTTCAAGAGGTAGCATGGGATAGAACTAATAGTATTGAAAGAAGTTGAAGCTGCACTGAAGGAATTGGCAAAAAACAAGATTCCAGGAATTGGCAGAATACCCACGGAGACGTTTCAGCAAATGGACGCAGCGTTGGAAGCACTCATTTATGCCAAGAAATTTGGAAGACAGCTATCTGCCCAACTGACTGGAAGAGATCCATATTTGTGCCCAGTGCAAAGAAAGGTGATCCGACAGAATACAGGAATTATTGAACAATACATTAATATCACATGCAAGTAAAATTTTCCTGGAAATAATTTAAAAAGGATGCAGCAATATATTGACAGGGAACTTCCAGAAATGCAAGCCACATTCAGAAGAGGGCCTGGAACGAGGGATATCACTGCTGATGTCAGATGGATCTTGGCTGGAAGCAAAGAATACCAGAAAGATGTTTACCTGTGTTTCACTGTCTATGCAAAGGCAGTCGACTGTGTGGATCATAACAAATTGTGGATAACATTATGAAGAACAGGAATTCCAGAACACTTAATTGTGCTCATAAGGAACCTATACATAGAACAAGAGGCAATCATTCAAACAAAACAAGGGGATGCCGCATGGTTTAAGATCGGGAAATATACGTGTCAGGGCTGTATCCTTTCACCATATTTATTCAACCTGTATGCTAAGCAGTTCATCTGAGAAGCTGGACTATATGAAGAAGAATGTGGCATCAGGATTGGAGGAAGACTCACTAACGACCTGCAATATAAATATGACACAACCTTGCTCACTGAAAGTGAGGTAGACTTGAAGCACTTTGATGAAAATTGAAGACTGTGGTCTACAGTATGGATTACACTTCAATATAAAGAAAACAAAATTCCTCACAACCGGACCAATAAGCAGTACCACGATAAATGGAGAGAAGAGAGAAGTTGTAACAGGGTCCACAGTCAGCCCAGATGGGAGCAGCAGTCAAGAAGTCAGTCAATGTTATTGCGGTCAGGATATCTGCTGCCAGAGACCTCTTTAAAGTGCTGAAAAGCAAAGATGTCACTTTGAAGACTGAGGTGTGTCTAACCCAAGCTTGGTGTTTTCAGTTGCCTCGTATGCATGTTGAAAGCTGGACAATGAATAAGGAAGACCACAGAAGAATCCACGCATTTGAGTAGCAGTGCTGGTGAAGAGTACTGAATGTAATAAGGACTGCTAGAAGGACGAACCAATCTGTCCCGGAGGAAGTGCAGCTGGAACGCTTCCTAGAAGCGAGAATGGCCAGACTCTGTCTCACCTACTTTGGTCGTGTTGTCAGAAGGGACCGTTCCCTGGAGAAGGATGTCATGCTTGGTAAAGTGGAGGGTCAGCGAAAGAGGAGAGGCCCTCAACGAGACGGCTTGCCAGTGGCTGCAGCAATGGGCCGAGGCTGGTGCCCGACAGCACCTAACACCAAGTGTGGAGGAAGGAAACAGGACCAGTGCCACTCTCTGCCATACGTGGTACTTAAAACCAAGGGTTAAATGAGGTTACCATGGAGGACAGGTAAAAAGGCCCAAGAGAGTCTCCTCTGCTTCCTGCCAGCACGTCTGCATACGCTTCCGTGCTCAGTCATTGTCTCCTTCTTTACAGCAGAGCAGGGGCCTAGCTGCCCGCTGCTCATCCTTCTCCCTGTAGATCAGCCCCCCTCACTGCAGCCTGCGCAGGACCTCACTCTGCCAGTGGTCCTTCCTCGGCTGTGTATCTTTAGCCGCCTCCCTCATCATTGAAACACGTCCAGGCCGCTCCCATCTTAAAAACAAAACGACGCCTTCCTTGGCCTCTCTTCATTCCAGCTGTCACCCTTCTGCTCCCCTCTTGTTAGCCTACCCATCGACAAATACGGCTGTTTCCACGTATTGACCCCTTACCATCAGTTAGAAAGTGTATAGTTTGATGGGATGGAGAGGAAGTGACTGCCTGACCAGCTGACCAGCTAATGAACTGACGAGCCTTTCCTGTCCAGCTGACTGAATGGCTGGCTGATAGATGGGAGGCAGGTGTCAAAAACCTAAAATTAATATAATACCAAAAATTAGTGTAATAGAATAGGTTTATTGTGAGGAGATAAATTCAAATCAGGCAGTGCCACCTGAATATATAAGAAGGGCACTCCTAAGAGGGGAAAGTGCAAGTGGCTATGTTGTTGTTGTTACGTGCCGTGCCGTGGAGTCAGACCCAACTCATAGCAACCCCTCCTTGGGTTTCCAAGGCAACATCACTATGGAAGTGGCTATTAGGTCTTTGTTAATTTCCAAGAAAATAAGATCAAAGCACCAGCAGGGTTTCAGGTGGTGTAGTGCCTAAGGCATCTGACTGCTAACCAGAAGGCTGGCGGTTCAAACCCATCAGCACCTCCTAGGAAGGGAGGTTGGGCAATCTACTTCTGTAGTGATGCTGCCTTGGAAACCCAAGGAGGGGTTGCTATGGGTTGGATCCGACCCGATGGTAGTGAGTTTGGGTTTTTGGGTTTGGGTACAGAAACAGAATCGCCAGGGCCACACCAGCCCATCCTAAAACACAGCCACTGGCCAGACCCCGGGGCTGCTGCTGCGTGAAGCTGTGTGGAGGTGATTTTCCTGAAGAACCCAGTGCCCAAGGCAAAACACTGTCCACCGGGTGGCCTCCTAAGCTATCACTTGACCTGAACGTAACTCCAGGGAACCAGCCCTTCGAGGTTCAAAAGGCCACATGGCCTAAGTGGGTCACGCCAATTCCATAACCTGAGAATCTGGCTCCCAGAGGATCAAAATAGTTCTCTTTTGGAAGAATGCACTTGGTAGATGACTAGAAGAATTTTAAGCACAGAATGGATTAATCCACTTCCTGTGATAAACAGCGACAACTTGAGTTACTGTCTTTGGGAAGAAAGAGTTTCCGTGGCCTTAAGTATCTGTATTTAGAAATCTTGCCAGGAATGCTTTAAATTGTATAGAGTGAAAAGTTGATGTCTCATTAAAAGACCTACTTGCGAAGTCCTGTAGCTTCAGGAAGAATTATGGGCACAACACACTGCTAATTTTTGCATTCTTTGGCTGTCTCCACTTGCAATCCTCATGATGTGGCGCTGAACTGACCTAGGGGAGAATGTTCTTCATGTCCGGGACGCTGACACCCAAGACAAAATACTACAAGCCCTGCACCTGCAGTTTGGTAAACAGTACCCTTGGTGAGTATGGAACCCCTTCCGGGGGTGATTTTCAAGGGCAGGTGCCTCAGGCAGTTTGAAAGTTTGGTCACTGTTTAACCAGCCCACTGCAGCTCCCCCTCTACCTGCCGAGGACACGTCACTGCTGGTAGACAAGGCTTGCTGACCGGTCCCTGTTAGCTCTGCCAGGGTTCCAGTGTAGGATGGCTTTTTCCTTTTCTCGGCTCATTAATACAGCACTTTTGCTAGGAAATACTTTAGCCTAATTTGAATTGCTGTAAGTATTAGTAATATCACTGATTTTCTTTAAAAATAATCTAGCTCAGCATTTTAATTCATTCAAACTGCCCTACTCTCTACTGCACGTCAGTGAGATTTATCCTGTATTTGAATGTAATTTCTGAATGCCATTTTGTTTTCCCAGAAATGTAAAAAAAATAAACACTGTTGAGAACTGTTACATTCTTAAATTGGCTTTAACAAAGATAATGTTTCTTTGATGACAGAGGTATTCTGTTAACTGGTATCTCATGCTGGAAATGGGTATAATTCAGTCACTAGTGAAATTGGCCATTGTGTCTAGTATGTGGGTGCTTTGTTACTATGTTGCTGAGGAGTCCAGATGTTATTTTAAATTGAGGAAGCATGACTTATTTTTTATCTGAAGTTTCAGATTTCATTACTAGCAGGTTTCTAGTGTTATTTGACAAGTATGGTAGATGCATTTAATTGAACTGTTTGCATCTGTCAGTTCAAAGATCTATGGCGATGGGAATGCTGTTCCCAGGATTTTGAAATTTCTCAAATCTATTGATCTCCAAGAACCACTTCAGAAGAAATTCTGCTTTCCTCCTGTGAAGGAGAACATCTCTCAAGATATCGACCATATTCTCGAGACTCTCAGTGCCTTGGCTGTTGATCTGGGTGGGACAAACCTCCGAGTTGCAATAGTCAGCATGAAGGTAAAATAACCCCTCAGCTCTGAATGTTCAATCCGTGTGTGTAACTGAGTTTAAAAGCGTCGCTGGCAAGTAGGACTAGAAACACGTACAAGTGCTTGTAATCATTGGCCCAGGGACGACTTCTGGAGCCATTCTCATGTTCATCTCACCATTTTACTAACCATGAAAATTCCAAAGAAATGTTGGAGAATCCAAGGTGGCTGACCCATGTTGACAATGCAGAGGCCCCTTAGGCCCCAGGGAGGGCGTTTGCCACTCAGGAGGCCTGTAGTTCTGTACGGTAATGGCTGGGGCGTGGTGTGTGCTGGGTGCCGTAACTGCCCAGGGGAGGGTGTCTGCTGATGGGGAAGGGAATTGCGTGTCCCCCGGGACATGATCAGGTGTATAGTTCTCCATTTTGCATTTTTGTAATTCCGTTCCTTACTGAATCCAGTACACCTTAAATCTGTTAACCAGACCATCACCACAGTGCTGACAGAGGTTGAGAGGGCTTCATAAAATTCCAGATTGTCCACATTAAAATGATCTCGTGACTTAACCAGGGAGAAAAGCCTAACAGAAAAGGCTTTGTTTAAAATACTGTTAATGAATAAAGTTTCAGGAGTCCGAGAGGAATAATGAGTATCTGGTAATATAGTATCACTGGGTGAAATAGGAAAAAACAAGACAAAACAAGACTTTCTTAACAGAAGCTAGGTCTCCCTTGTAAATGCTCTTTACGAAGTACCACTAGAAGATTTTCTTAATATAAACGTGCTATGTTCTGTCTCAGTAGCCAGCATCCCTTGTCATGTGAAATTCTAGAGGCGTTCTTACTAAACTCAAGAAGAAAAGAAGGTACTTTCTGTAATGCTATGTAACAATACTAGAAGTTACGATGGGAATAAACAGACAACAAAAAGTGATCCTATGTAAAAACGGTAAAACAGTACAAAACAACAAAAAAAAATAACAGACACTAGATCAGGCCGACAGGCTTGTGGAGTGACAAAATAGAGTGGCTACATGGTAGGATGAATATGTAAATAGCAGTAACATACAAAATCGAAGGCACAGATTTGAACTTTCTCCTAAGAAGCGTTTGTTGGCCCTGACTGCACACTGATGTTACCTGGAAGCTTTAAAGGGAGATGCAGGAGCGTGGCTCTCACGTGATGATTCATTCTGCACCTCTGGGGGTGGAGGCGGGTGCCACTGTTGGTCCACAGCCCAGGTGATTCCGACGGCCAGCAGCAGTTAGTGGCACTCCTGCAGGTAATGGATGTCCCAGCCAGATACTAAAACATCCCACAGAGCACAGTCATTTCAACAGAATGGAACCTGTGCAGCCAGCGTGGAAAATGGCTGAGTAAACAGGGTGTTGGTGCCATTCCTGCTTCAATGATGGGATCAACTACTGAGGGTTTCTGTTTATTTACCTAGGCATTGAAGCAAAGAAACATCTGTTAGCCTGACCGGAAGGAGTGAGATAAGACCTTTGACCTTTGACCAAACTAGATGCAGATGAGCTTAAGACAGGGACCTGTCTGGTTGGCTATGGGGGTTTTCATCGCCTCAGTAGCCAGATGCCAGGGTGGCTTCCCGGGGGGCTACTCGCGCCAGATGCTGCCTCGCTCTGGGGCAGGCCCCTCGGTCTTCAGCAGTGTCTGACTTGCCATAGAAAAGGTCACGGGATGCTCCTTTTTCCTCTTTTAGGGTGAAATAGTTAAGAAGTACACGCAGTTCAATCCCAAAACCTATGAAGAGAGGATTCACTTAATCCTGCAGATGTGTGTGGAAGCAGCGGCAGAAGCTGTCAAGCTGAACTGCAGGATTCTGGGAGTAGGTGAGATTGTGAATCCTAGGTGCAAGCGCGCCCATCTCCACACAAAGTGTACTAAGTGCTGATGCAAGACTGAACATCACGCCAGCATTGGCCCTGTGTACACACGGCTCCAGGTCCTGTGTGTGGGCCCAGTGTGGGGACTGCCTGCAACAGCACCAGGCGTCGAGAGGGTCAGCACTAGTGCTGTAAGCCTTCCATCAGAACTGCCTCATAGTCCCTGCAGCCCTTGGGGGGTCTTCGCCGTAGGAGATTTTGAGTGAATTGATCTGTGTTCTGAGCCAAGAGTCAGCACATATCTTGCAATTGCTAACCACAGTTACTGTCCTTGGATTTGTGGTGGCCTTAGGTATTTCCACTGGAGGCCGTGTAAACCCTCGGGAAGGAGTTGTGCTCCACTCAACAAAGCTGATCCAAGAGTGGAACTCCGTGGACCTCAGGACCCCCCTGTCGGACACGCTGCATCTCCCCGTGTGGGTGGACAATGATGGCAACTGTGCAGCCCTGGCCGAAAGGAAGTTTGGCCAAGGAAAGGGGCTGGAGAACTTCGTGACACTCGTCACAGGCACAGGTACGGGGAGCTGGAGGAGGCCACTTCAGGAGCAAGGGTGGGGATTGGGGTAAGTTGGGCCTTCCTGTAGCGGCTTAGGATTTGCTGCTGGAAAAACACTGACGTGTATCTGTCTCTGAGGGAGATGTCCAGACTGGTAAGGAGTCCAGGCTGTGAAGAAAGGTGAACTGAAGCATGAATCCCAAGTTCAGCTCTGCCACTGACCTCTCCCATGGCTTTGGGACCATTTTAAAATGTACAGTTCACTGCTTTTTAGTATCTTCACAATGTTGTACAGCCATCATCAGCATTTCAGGATATTTTCATTCACCAAAAGCAAACCCGCTATCTGTTAAGCAGTTAATTCCACTTCTTCCTTCTTGCATCCCCAGCACCACTAACGCTGCTATGCTTGATGGCGTCCCATAGGTCTCCTAGGCTCTGTGCAGATTTCTTTATTCCTTCTTTCTGGTCCTGAGACGAGCTACTCTCAGAGGACCTCTCTGAAGCTTGCACATTGTTTTTCTCTGTTTGCTCAGATCTAGTAGTGAGTCCCTCCAGTGGGAAAGGACACTGATTCCTGTTTATATAGTTACTATAAATTTCAACCCCAGAATTTCTCTTTGCTTCCTTTTTGTACTCACCCCCTCTTCACTGATACTGTCGATTTGTGTGTCAAATAGAGAACAAGGTTCCCTCAGCCCACTGCTGTTCTCATGGTTTCCTCTGGTCCTTTTGTTCTTTAGTTCTTTCCTTTCACCCTAAGTTCACTGGGCTCCTCTGGCTCTTTGAGCATATTTAGAATCCTCGATTTAAAGTCTTTGTCCAGTGAGGCCAACGTTAGGGTTCATCCGTGTTCTGGCATGGATCAGAAATTCTTCTCTCTTTATGGCTGATTAACAGTCTACTGTATGTATAGGTCACCTTTGGTGTATCTGTTTATCTGCTGATGGATATGTGCATTGTTTCCACCTTTTCACTACTGCGAATAGTGCTACAGTGAACACTGGTGTAAAGTGTGTCTGTGTCCCTGTGCCCCCTGGGTACTCTCCTCAGTGCTGAGCATCCAGAGAGGTGGGATAAACGCAACCCGTGGGGGCCAGTCCTCCAGGGAACCAGCCGACAGGTGCCCCAGCCAACCACAGTTCTTTAGTGAAGGAGGTCCGTTCTGCTCCCATGGCCTGCGATTTGCTGTTGGTGTATTGAGGGCGGGCCACGGATGTATCGAGGCCTGTGCTCCAGGCCTGGCCTTGTGCCAGTACCCTGGGAGCCACAGAGTGCTCTTGTCGAAGGGTTTTTTCTTGTGATAAGCTTTTGGCTGCTGTTCACTTTTGAAAACACTGATTCTGATGGATTTTGCGTTTATTTGTTGTTCGTGAAGCAACAGACTTTTGTAATGCTCCACTCCACCATTTTCTCTGACCTCCCCGTTTGCTTTTTAAATGCAACAGAAGTAGCCCTGGTGGTACAATGGTGAAGTGCTCGGCTGTAACCCAAAGATTAGCAGTTCAAACCTCCCAGCCGCTCTGCCACTCCGTGGGGAGAAAAGGCCTGGCGACCTGCCCCTGCAAACAGTACAGCCGAGGAGAGTCTACGGGGCAGTTCTGGTCTGTCCAGTAGGGTCGCTGTGAGTCGGAATCAGCAGCACACCATAGCACCTCCTCTGCATAGACTTGAGTGGTCACTGGCTCCTCTAGAAAAGCTTTCACTAACCTCCAAACCTCCAAACAAGGAAGCAGATGCAGCTAGAGACTGGTTGAACCAGACTTTGATCCCAGACATGTCTAACATCCAAACTTGTGTGCTCGTAAATTCTACTTCATGCTTCTGTTTTAAGCTCATACACCTCCACTTTCAGTCTTGAATCCAAAAAAAAACAAAACAAAAACTCAGAACAACCCACTGCCATCAATCAACTTGATTCCAGTGGTAATTTTTATGGAAGCAGACTGCCTCATCTTTCTCCCCTGGAGAGGCTGGTGGGTTTGAACCACCAACCTTTTGGTTGGCAGCAGAATGCTTTAACACACCATTTAATGCACCACCACGTCCTAGCTTAGAGCAATTAGTCAGCTGCACATTAGAGGGATGGAAATTAATGAATAGACACGACGAGAACAATTTAAAAAGCAGGGCTTGCTGGGGCGAGAATGTTCTTAGTAACTTCTGTTCAGTACCTCCAGAGCACCACTGTAACCGAAGACGGTCATTTCCCCAAACACAGAGCCCAAGACAAAGATCTGGAGACGGGCACTCTATCTTGGAGACAGTCCTGAGAAGCAGGAGTGAGGGAAGGAGGAGAGTGAAACACAACAGGATGGAAGCCGTTCAGGGACCATTAGAGAAGGGACTTGCAGGGGCAGTGTGGGGGCTGGCAGCTGTGGACCCTCCCGTGAAGCCTTCAGAACGCATCCAGGACTGTTCACCTGTAGCCACTGGTTCCTGTCCCTCCTTGATTGAGGGTTGCCTCGGGCCTTTGGAGAAGCCTTGGTGCAGAAAGCAGAGTGGACGGGCAGTGTGGGCCAGAGGCGGGAGCTGCTCAGCCAGGCTGAGTCCCAGTTGCACGGAACTGCCTGCATAGACGCGGCTGGAATCCGTGCCCCAGGCCAGTGCGACACAGGGCACAGGGAGCTGCTGGAGAGTTTCCGCTCAGTTCCTCAGCTGAAGGTAGTTGACTTAGGAAGCGTCACTGTTGAGCAGGATGGGCGTTGCAGAATCTCACGCCCGAGAGCAGCATGTCCATCCCAGGTGAGGAGCCGTCTCAGCCGTCTTCTCTCTCCTGTAGGAATCGGCGGTGGCATCATCCATCAGCATGAACTGATCCACGGAAGCTCCTTCTGCGCTGCCGAGCTTGGCCACCTCGTTGTGTCTCTGGACGGGCCCGACTGCTCATGTGGGAGCCACGGGTGCATTGAGGCCTACGCCTCGGGGATGGCTTTGCAGAGGGAGGCGAAGCAGCTGCACGATGGTTAGCTTGTTTCCTCAGCAGTTAAATCCCAGAAAGAGCTCTGACTTCCTGAAGGAAGAGCTGGGCTCTACACTGGCTCTCCACAGTGCCCTTGAACTTGACCTGTATAATACTCCTCCTTCCAGGGGTGGAGGTGGACAGGGGTCTTGACCTCTAACACAGTGGGGATGATTTCTTCATCTTTGTTTTCTTGGCCTCTTACACAGGGTAGGTACTTAGTACACATTTGAAAGAAGCAATAAATGGGTGGATGTGTGTTAATTTTTGAACCCTGAGAGCTATCTGAATTAAAGCCATTAATAGACATGTTATGAAAGTCAGCATGGTTTCTGGTTTACCACGAGAGAGTCAGTTAATGTCATACTAATAAAGTGTGACCAGTGTGGTGACCGAATGTAGTGCATGCAGGGACACCTGTGGTTCCTCCCTCCCCTCTCCCTACAAACACGGGGGTGTTGAGGTCCTGTCCTGGGGGCGGAGTCAGAGGAGAAGTAGACTCAACCAGACAGGTGTGGGTACTCAGGGCTCTTCAGTAGTGTGGGGGCGTTCAGGGCAAGGCAGAGTGCAGTGCCGCGAGAGGCAGTCCAGGGGCAGCAGGTGAGGGAGGAGTCGCTGGAAACTGAGGAGAGACGTGCCAGACCTGGATGGTGGTCCTGCACTAAACTGTAACTTCTGGGTGGCTTTGAGTGGGCCAGTTCGAAAGTGACTTTCCGGTTGGACATGGTGGATTTGGGAATGTAAGAGAGGAACAGGTGTAGTGGAAGATGATGGCCGGGATGCCTGTGGGACATCCGGGGGGAAATGCCTAGGAGGCGGCTAGATACAGGGCTGTCGCTCAGGAGAGGACGGGCCTGGAGACGGGCAGTTGGGGATTGTCGGCATCTAGGTGTGAGTTCAACCTGTGACTGAGATGCAGGGCACGGGTCAGAGGACCAAGAGGGTGAGCTTCTGAGGAACATCGGCACCTGAGGGGCCTAGAGGAAGAGGTGAGGAAGATCAGAAAAGGAGGATGGCGCACAGGCCAGAAGAGGACCCTAAGAGGGGTCCTCCGTCGTATCAAGTGCTGCCATTGAGAGAAAGTCCGAGCTCACTGGACGGGGCCACAGCCCAGCTCTGAGGCCCTTACACAGGATTGGTGGCCCTGGTCTTCATTACCACCCCTAAGCAGTCTGTCTTCCCTAATCGCCCCTCTGTAAAATGTTGATACCACAGAGATGCCATTTATGAATGTGTGTCAGTGTTTTATACAGACGAAGAGTAAGGTTTTTGGCCCCCTGGGGGTGAATTCAAGTCTCCCCGCAGTTCTGTCGGTCCGCGGGAGCAGAGCTGCCCATGCGCCCTAGTACACAGAAGGGCTTCCCTCTCCACCGCGGGCGTGGGCATAAAGGCTCAGACTGCAGGAGACAGGTGTACAGCATACGGTCCCTGAATAGGTGGGAAGACCGGAGCTCCATGGTTCAGGCAGACGGGCTTATCCTGTGCAAGAGAGGGAGCGGGGCAGGGAGACAACAGGTACAGGCAGCAAGGACAGGTCAGGAAAGCACGGGGACTCCTGAGAGATCACAAGGAAGCTTTTGGTGCTGGTGTTGGTTGAGGGGAGGTTTAGGTCCACGGAGGTGGGGAAGGTTTAGAAGAGCAATGAGAGAGACTGGCAGAACTGAACTGGCCAGGGCCCAGGGAAGATAAGAGACCTCCAGTTGGTGTCTAGGTAGCAGTCTGTGTGATGGGGCTTTTCTCCCACCAGAGCCCACGTGTAACCGCAGGTTAGGAAGGTGGATTGACCTGGGTTGGTGACTGGCAGAGGAAGGGTGACAGAAAGACCAGGACTACAGCTAATGGTTTACCGAGCATTTCACCACGTGCTTTACCGCTTCAATCTCCTTTAATCTTTACACTAATCCTGCAGGGGCACTGTGACCCCAACTGACAGGAATGGGCAATGCAGAGTTCAGTGACACGGGCAGGGTCATGCAGTGAGTAGTGGCGGAGCTGGGGACTGAACCCAGGTCTGTGTGGGCCGTCCTCAGCTGCTGAGCCACGCTGTACAGGATGCGAGGCACTCGCAGGAGCAGCAGCTCGGCACCGGGTGGGTAGGGGAGGAGGTCAGCGCGCTGGAGTCTGCTAAGTGGGAGGAGGGGAGGGGCGGAAGAGTCCTTCAAGGAGTGTTTGCCATCCTGGGAGTGAACGCAGGGCCAGAGTGGGATGAGGCTGTGGTCAGAGAGGGGACTTGAGTTGGGGAGTGCCGAGTGGCCCGTCGGCAGGGAGCAGAAGCCTGCCAGGCGCTGCCCGCAGCTCACTAACGGCGCCTTCTCCCCCTCCTGGAACAGAAGACCTGCTGCTGGTGGAAGGGATGTCGGTGCCCAAAGACGAAGCTGTGGGTGCACTCCATCTCATCCAGGCTGCAAAACTCGGCAACGCCAAGGCCCAGAGCATCTTACGAACCGGTGAGCGCGGAGCTCAGCACAGCTCTGGCACAGCGGCGGCCTCAGCCGGCAGGCTGGCGGTGCTCTCCCGGCTTGCTCAGCGGGATCCCGGTCACGGGGCAGAGAGGCGCATGCATCCGTGGCGTTTGCCAGCACTGCCTTCTGAACAGGGTTTTCATTTCCCACCACCGTGAAGGTAACATTTGTCCATTCAAGAGATGTTAAGAGGGTGGTAACAGAGTCTTACTGTTTGCTCGAGGATGTTCACTAGTGACGTTACCCTCTGGTCCTTCGAGCCATGTTTTTTTCCTACATAGTTGAGTCCGTGTGGTGTATTTTACACGCTGCTTCTTGCACTCCACAGTGTAGCATGCTTATTCGCACATACTGAGATTCAGTCCTGCTTGCTGTTGCCTACCCTGGGTGGACGCTGGGACCAACCTAGCTGCTGGCTCGCTCCCACCTTGTGTTCGGTGGTTTTGACCTGGCCTCTCCCCTAAGCTGCTTTTCTGTTTTCCTGTAGCTGGAACGGCTCTGGGTCTGGGGGTGGTGAACATCCTGCACACCATGAACCCCTCCCTCGTGATCCTCTCTGGAGTCCTGGCCACTCACTACATCCACACCGTCAAAGATGTCATCCGCCAGCAAGCCCTGCCCTCAGTTCAGGACGTGGACGTGGTGGTTTCGGACTTGGTGGACCCTGCCTTGCTTGGTGCTGCCAGCATGGTCCTGGACTACACGACTCGCAGGATCTACTAGGCCTCCCTGCGGTGGACACGGACCATGCCTCCAGAGCTACGGAGTGAAGTCAAGCTCTTATCTTGATGATGAGCAATTTTTTTTTTTTTTTTCCTAAAAGCAGGTGACTCTGGCAGAGAAGTGGGCATTTTAATTTTTGTCCCCTCTTCCAAAGTCACCCTCCAGCCTCTGTTTGGTAGATGCCGCTCTGTTTCCTAACAGAAGTCATTTCAGTGCAAACCCCGTAAGTATCAGTTACAGTTCTCGGCCAGAAAGAGGTGCTGCGCAGACGCTTCCTGGACATCCCTCTTGGCCCCGCAGGCCTTCCTCACAGTGGAAGTGAGACACGAGAGTCTGAATCAGTAATTCCTCCTCTCTAACTCCAAACCCAGGTCACGCACAGAGATCTAGTCAGGGCACAGAAGGAACTCTTATCGTGAAATTTAATTTTTTAAACCACAGCTTTAGTGAGCTGTTCTCAAGGGTAAAGTACGCTAAGCTTGGGCATACGTATGCATGCCTGTGGAAGCTTCGGACATGTCTGCCGGCCCAGATGGTACCTGCTGCTACTGCAGCAGAATGTGTAGACAGTAGACCAGGGGTCTGAATTATCATGGCCTGGGTGACCTTGTTACCTTAGGCCCAGACTCTGAAGGGATTAACTGTCCCAAAGGATCTTTGCTACAGATGGCTCTCCCTCCAGTAGCTTTCTTTCCATAGTATGTGGGAGATGAGCCGTGACCGCCTGTTACGGCGGGAGGTGTATGTGTGTGTGAATGTGTGTGTGTGTGGGGAGAGAGAGGGGGGGGGGGGGGGAGAGAGGAAACATCAGCATCTACCTCCGTGAATGTGGACGGTGCGTGTGCGTGTGCGTGGTGCATGCATGTGACATCAGCGTCCACCTCAGTGACTCTGGATTTGGACTAACCAAGCTTCCGTGCTTTCGTTGGTGTCAAAATACAAAAACCAAGGCCAGGAGGCTCTTGGTGGTGGCAGCCTGGAAGGAGTGTGACTCGCCACCGTTTACTGTGTGCTGGGCTCTGGGCTAGGTGCTTCCTATACAGCACCCTCGGTTCTCACAACCGGCAGGTGGATATTCCAACTCTCACTTTAGAGACAAACACGAAGGCCCACTAAGTTTCAGTGATGTGCCTTGAGCTGTGTGGCTAGTGAGGATTAGGGACAGGGCTTCTTGACCCCAGGCCCATCTGCTTTCTCTGCTCAGTCACCCAAGCTCACATTTTCTGAGTGAGGTTCAGAATGCAAACACACCCTCATGTACTGCAGACCACCAAAAGCTGACTTGCAGATAACCTGATGTATCCTTGTCTTCTTCCGCAATTGTGAATTCATGCAAATTTTGCCAGCCATACTATTTGGTCTAGAAACGTGACAGGGCCTCGTGGGTGCTTGTAGATGATCTGAAAGGCCGTGTGTGTGCGTCCACTGTTATCTTAAAAACCTGAGGGTCTCTGCAGCATCCTCACTGTTAACGTGTAAAAGAAACGGAAAGACTTGAGAGCCCAGCTGAGCGGACTTCCCTCCTGGTGGGTCAGTATGAAAAACAGGATGGCAGATTGTAGAACGCTACCAGCCCTTAGAAACCACCTCCAGGCCCTGGTTACTCCTGAAACATTCCACGGGGACTCCTGCAGGAAGGCCGTCCTCAGCCCTCAGCGTCTGGCACGGAAGAGCGGGGCTGCCGTGAAGGGCCCGTGACTCCTTGCTGTGACCAACAGCCGCTCTGTAGGCCAGACAGTGGCACCGCTGCTGCGTTTCACACCGGTGTCCATCCTGAATCAAATGCCAAATCTTAGTTTTTATTAAATTCATGGGAAGCTAATGTATTTGGATGTAAATTTTTACACATGGTTAAATAATCACATTAAGTTAAAATCTTAATTTATTTGAATATAAGTATGTGAATGATCTGAGCTAAATTCTAAAGAAAAAAATAAATTTCTTTGTGGGAATCCTAGTACTGTTGGGTGGTGTTCTGCTCTTACGTTAACTCACTCTCTCAAAGCACTTCCCTTCCCAGGGGTTTCTAGGGCATGCAGCTGACCTCGTGGAGGTCACAGGGCTTCTTGAAGACACTTGAGTAGCATCAGTTTCTTAACCAAAAACTGTCTTTGACTGATACATGGAAAGCATTGTTACGTAACACTTAAAATTGGACACACACAGCAAAGTGGCCCCAAGAAGGGTTGGAGACCCAGCGTCGCGCCACCACACAGTCCCTGGGCCATTGCCCTCTGCGTGTCTCGTGGATGATACGCCTGTGGGAGACAAGCTGAAGTTACGACTATTACATGACAAACTGTCTCACAACTCAGATGCTTAGTGGCAATTCTGCGGGTCAGGAGTTCCGGAAGGTGCCTCTGGCAGTTGTGGCTCGGGGTGTCTCGTGCGTCTGCAGTCGACGTCTGGAGCCCGCTCAGCGGGAGGCTAGAATGCGAGGGACTGGCAGGCCTCTGTCTGCATGTGGCTTCTGGGCCCCTCCAGGTGGTCTCCACACAGGCCAGCGTGGGCTTCTTCACAGCTTGGTGGCTTGAGAGTGGAAGAGCCTTTCATACGGCGGCCCAGTGCTACCAGCAAGTGGTCTGGCAGACCAGCCGTGAGCAGCACTGCGTTTTACGACCTCGCCTCCCAAGTCACACAGCATCGCTTTCCTCACGCTGTCCAGTCACCTCCTCTGGGGAATGTCAATGACTTCGTTCACATTTTCAAACTGCCCTGTCCATCCTCAGAAGCCCATCTGATGTCGGAGGTAAGACGGATCCAGGCACCACAAGACTATACCAGGATCCACAGGGTCATGGGAGTTCAGGGACTGAGGGGAGTAAGGAAAGGCATTGTCAAAGTGGCCTTGGAGCTAGTTCTTGAAACGGTATTTGACATGTATCTGGTAGGAAATGAGAATAACGTTGGCGAGGCTCCAGAGAAACAAATGTCCCGGGAACAGCAGCATGTTTGACTGCACTGGGTGGGTAAAGGGGAAGAATGGGCAAAGAGGCAGAAGATGTGGGCCAGACGAAGAAATGTTCAACCGAGGAGGAGGAGGAAGGTAACAGAGGGCTCCCCCCCCCGACTAAACGAGACCGGCACAGAGGAGATGGTGGCCTTTCCTTCCTGGCAATAGCAAGAGTAACTCGACCTGAGAGTGGTATTACAGGAGCTGACATCAGTCCCCAACCTGGAAATACTATCAGGTGACTATGAGCAGATCAAGAAGCCCTGGTGGCACAATTGTTAAGCACTTGACTGCTAACCAAAAGATCGGTGGTTCAAACCTACCAGTTGCTCTTTGGGATCAAAGGCCTGGTGACCTGCTCCCGTAGATTTCAACCTAGGAAACCCTATGGAGCAGTTCTTCGCTGCCTGTAGGGTTGCTAAGCTACAGCATCCACACCCATGGAAGCAGCAGTCAGGAAATCAGACACTGTACTGCTCTGGGAAAATCTGCAAAAGACCTTTTCAAAGTGCTGAAGAGAAAAGATGTCTCGTTGAAGATGAAGGTGTGCCTAACCCAAGCCATGGTGTTTTCAAACACCTCGTATGCACTTGAGAGCTGGACAATGAATAAGGAAGACTAAAGAAGAGTTGATGCTTTTGAATTGTGGTATTGGCAAAGAATACTGAAACTGGCAAAAGAACAAATCTGTCACGGAAGAAGTGCAGCCAGAATGCTCCTTGGAAGTGAGAATGGCCAGACTGTCTCACCTACTTCAGTCATATTGTCAGTAGAGACCATTCCCCTGGAGAAGAGTATCGTACTTGGTAAAGTGGAGGGTGAGCAAAAAAGGGAAGACCCTCAACAAGATGGACTGACACGATGGGCTCACGTATCGGGAGGATTGTGAGGATGGTGCAGGCCTGGGCAGTTTCGTTGTCATACGTAAGGTCACGATGAGTCCAAGTTGACTCAATGGCACCTAACAACAACATGAGTCGAAATCAACTCAACAGCACATACATAAGTAGATCACTCAAATAAGATATTAAATGCTTAAATTATCACCTAGGATGTGTCGGGTACCATGCCGGGTTCTGTGGGTAGATAATGCATTGAGACCGAATGGCATCTGGTGTGTAGGTCGGTACACTCCAACAGAACATCCTGTGATGACGGAAACGTCTGACCTGTGTGATCCACTCTGGATGTCAGCTGACCACCTGTGGCTATGTTGTTGTTGTTATGTGCCGTCGAGTCAGCCCTGACTCATAGCGACCCCTCCTTGGGTTTCCGAGGCAGTATCACTACGGAAGTAGGATTGCCCATATGTAATGTGACTAGGGCTGGAAATGTATTTTTAATATCACACTGAAGCAAGTCACGTGCCAGTGGCTACTGTATCAGACAGCATACGTCTAGATGTAGGATTTCACAAAAGAAATATTAACCAAGCGCTAGGGATGGCGCAGACCCCACACACGCTAAGGGAATCCAGCGTAATGGGGCTGGCCACACACCAGTGCCCTCCTGACTCAGGTCTACCAGCTGAATGCAAAGGAATAAAGGTCTTCAAGTCTGCATGTCCCAGAGAGCCCCCTGCTGAAACCTAGGACCCATGCCCCTCCAGAAGAAAAGGACCCACAGCAGGGGACTAGGGTATTCACAGCTACGTATTGAGAGGCACCACCTTTTCTGATGAAATATCCACAGAATCCTACCAAGGGAAACAGAAGATGGGGCAGTTTCAGTTCAGGGTGGGAGCCCAAAGGCCATGCACCTTGGCTCCAGAACCGACAAAGTTCTTCCTTTCAGACCTCACTCCAAAGTGCCAACACCCTGAGGTCAATAAAGCAACTCTGTGTTTATTGTTTGAACAGAAATTTATTCAGAATAATGCAGAAAAGCACAGGTGAGACGACTGCCGGGAGGTCCCCTGCCTTCCTCTCCCCCTCCGAGTGCAGGGAGAACCCCGTTGAAGGAAACATGCAATCACGAACAATGATCAACTCTAAAGACAAAAGGTTTGGTCCAAAAGAACTCAACATAATTAATCCAATGACTCTGAAGGGGTCACCGAGTGGGATCAAGATATTGCAGATGTAGTGTTTCCACTGGGCGGCTCTTCAGTGCACCAGGGGGGCCTGCTTGAGGGAGAGGAGGACCGAGCGCATGCGGGAGACGTCTCTGGTCTGCTTGCTGGACTTGGGGTTAAAGTCACACAGCCGGACCACCCGTTCCCACTCAGTGCCTGGGGAGGACTCGTCAATGTCGTTTACAAAGGCCTCTTCTGCTGCCCTGGAAGCAACAACACAGCCTGTTGGTTTAATGTGGACCTGTGTGAGCTACCTGGCCACCTGGTTACAAACATGCCTGCCTCTTCACGCCTGACTTAGTGGCACTCTGGTTTTGCAAAGAGTAACAGCCTCTGGCCCAAGTAAGACTTGGGCTGGACACACGGCCAGCTCTCCTAAGCACAACTGTGCCCGGCCTGCTGTGTAAAATGTTGGAATACAGGTGTTTGGTTCAGGGCTCATTCTCTCTGCCCATAAAGAGTGATTAAAAAAAACAAAAAGCAAGTTCTTGGCCAGCTATGCCCGGCTTTAGTTAACAAGAACAAGTAGCAGGCTAGTCAGGAACCTGGACGGTGGTCTCTACTGGGCTGTCCTGAGGTTTGGGTAAACTTAAGGGACTGCTGAAGAACCCAGGGGTCAGTGCAAACCAGGCTGTGGCTTCAGTTCTAAGGCTGGAGAGAAACAGGGCGGATCAAAAGGAGTCCGAGACAGCCCCCATGCTAGCAGGCAACAGAGCGACAGCCATTCTGACGAGGGCTCGTTAGCACTCTCTGGCACAGCCAGGTGTCCTGGGCCACTCCCGCCACACGCAGGCAGGAACCGAGGCTGCTGCTTTTGGCCAGATGCCGCTCCAACACGCTCTGACATCAGTGCCAGCCCCGCAGATGGGGACGGACTGGTGGTGGCGAGAGGCGGGGAGACACACTAGACTCATCTACTCCGACAAGCATCACGGGCAGAGCACAAGCGATGGAGATGACTGGTCTGGGGAGGGAGGGGCACTCTCACAGGGATGGCCGTGGCACACACCGCTGAAGCCAGAGCGCTACGACACGGCGACTTCATGGCACACACAGTGAGGGGCAGCGAGAAAGGTGTACTTAACTGTTCTAGGCTGTAGCAAGGATGGTTTATGTTTGTGCTTAAGGTGAAGAGAAGAAACAAGGAGAGAGACTTTAGGTCAGATACAGGAAATGAGAATGAACCCGATGCAGATGGTCCGTCAGCTAGACATGCCCTGGCCACGCCGGCTGCGCTCGGGGACGTGCAGCTGGCTTTGCGGGGCTACCCTGCTGCCCAGCAAACCCAGACCTGGCCTTTCCAGTCTCCGTTTCTGCTCCAGAGAGCACGTGCACACATCTGTCAACCACCACCTGTACGTCCAGCATTTCACGAGGCTCCCCGCCCACACCCAGCTGTCTCCTAACGGGACGACCATCCCCAGGGAGCTGCCCAGACCTCAGTGTACTGCCCACCCTCCCCACAGGCTCTCCTCCCTCGGCCCCATGGACCTCACAGAGGCCGGCCCTGTTCTCTAAGGAAAAACACTGAGGACTGTTTCCAAGTTTTTAGCAGTACTGCTTTGAAATCAGAAATCCTTAAAAAAAAAAAAGTTTGATTTCAGATCGTGAATATGCAGTTTTCTTGGGAGGGAAGGGAGCAAGGAGCAGAAATGGCCGGTGTCTGTCAGCTCTGACCCCCTGACCTCAACACTTAAGGGCCCTTTGTGTTTGCATCGGGGACAGGGACTGGAAGCTGGCCACCAACCAACCATTTCCCACAATTAAGCCCAGAGACCAATTACAGGTGGCCAGGAGGGCTGCCTCTCTCTACTCAGGACTCCTTGGCCCCAGTGGAGAAGGAGCTAAGTACAGAAAAGGCTGTCCCCAAAGCTGCCTTTGGAAATGCAAGTGCCACCAGTCCCTGCTCCTGACTCCAGGATTGTCACCACCTCCCAGGAAGATGTCTGTTTCCTGTCTAGGGGCAGGGAGGCACCAGGCACTGGGGCCAGCAGAGGCCAAAAGGAAGAAGAACCCCCCCAAGCCCCGAGCCCTTCCCAGACCAGGTCTGAAGGACTCCCCTTAAAGGGAGGCATCAGTCTTCCCTCCCAAACCCTGACTATGAAACAGGTCGTCAAGGGTGCAGCAAGACCTGTGCCCATCACTTGACCATCTCCCAGCTAATAACTCTCAGGAGCCCCACAGACCAGTGTGAAATCGTTTAAAAAGCAAAGCAACTTGTGACATAAAAGGAGCATTAACTCTAAACAAAAAAATAGGAAGACTTAGAACGAAAGGAATTAGTTTGGCAACATACACATAACCAATCACGTCAGCGAAGGGTTGTTTGTAGAATGCGTCATCTGCCACCCTAGACAGCGAGCGGTCCGGAAGGCAGGCAGGCAGGCGGGAGAAAAGAGAGAGCATTGAGAAGCAGAGACAGCTAAGACCCACAGCAGGGGAATGGCTCCCAAGGCCCCTTCGTAGCCCAGCGAGACTTCCAGGCCCAGGGACCCGCACCAGGCCTGGGCCTCCAGCCATGGAGACCGGCACCAGGTCCAGGCCTCCAGCCCCAGAGACCCATAGCAGCCAGGCTCAGGGCTCTGACCCTGCTCAGCATTCTGCAGAACGTTGCTGCCCCTTCCACCCTCTGGCCGTTTCACCCCAGCGACAATAGCGTTTATTAAGCACCCAGTTACGGGCTAAGCTGTTTCACGTACATCATGGAGAATGTCCTCAACCCTAACGACCCTACGACATTGAGCGTCATCACCTGCACTTACAAAGGAGGTAACTGAGTCAGCCACCCAGCAGGAGCACCAAGGCTCACCACCAGGGCTGCCTGGCTCCAGGCCCAGCCCTGTCTCCCGTACATGAGGGCTCTTGCCCAAGTAGCATGTTCACACCACCGTCCTGCTGGCCTCGGGAAAGACCACTGGGTGGGAATGCCGTCAACACGACGCCCCCGTGCACTCTCTGATCATCTAACTACACTTCCCGTCACTGGCTGGGCAGGAACACCCTTCAACATCCTGGCAACACATCGGTCCCTCAGAGAACAAAGCAGCTGGAGCAGCTTCTGGGTATTTGCAGGCCACCCTGACCGGCTTGGACAAGGCACAGCCCAGAGGCCAGCCCATCACCCCTCAACTCTCCCTCAGATCAGGAAGGGGGTCGACAGGCCTCTCCAGGACGAGGAGGAAAGGGCATCCTTCCCGGGTGGAGGAACCGACGCTGCGGGGTTAGGCTAGCTGGACCCCTGCTGCCCCAGGTGAAAGCCGTGGGCCCGGCCCGTCTGTCTGTCTGTCTACTGTGGCTGGGCAGAGCCTCCCTCAAGGGTCTGCCCCTGTCTTTGCAGGTCGGTCTGGGCCAGGGAGTGGAAGGGCCATTTCCTTCAGAATCTGCAGGCCTGTTCCTCACTCTAAGTGCAGTTTCTCTGCAGGCACCTTTAGTAACTCTCGGAGTTTCTTTTTAAGCTCACACACCCCTCCTTCTTTCCTACTGGTTTTACACAGAGGAGGGTTGGGTGGGAACATGAAGCACCGAGAGCAGCCTGGACTCAAGTGACTCGGCAGGAAGCCACAGACTTGTCTGTGGGCAGTGAGTGGGAGTGAAGGGCAGAACGCCTCGGAAGCCCGGTCTTTTCAGGTCACACACAAGGCTGAACCTCACTGATTTCCACTGGAGCCTGCTCCTTGTGGCAGAGAATGGAGGTTGAATGACTCCAGTCAAGGCTTCAGTAAGACGGCAGAAACGTGGCTGTCAGGCTCCCACTCCTCGGCAGCCAGCCCCAAGACTACAGAGCTCGTCAGTGACGAGCAGAATCTGCCAAGGTTACGGGCCCGGAACAGAGAGAATTATCCACATCAGATGGACAAGCCCCCCACCAGCTTTCTTCCCACCAGCAGACAGATGGGCCCGAAGCGGCAATCTTCAGCCAGGGCAGGAAGGGGCACAGGGAAGCCTGGGGGAGGGCGGGGGAAGGAGGGCAAGGAGGAGGAGTGCCTTCGGTCCTAACCACACGGCAAGCACAGGAGGCCTGAAGCCAACGCCCAGCCTTCCGTGAATAACCCACAGTGGGTGTGGAAAGAACTGCTCAGCATCCCTGAGAATCAAGTGTCCCACGAACTATTATGAGCTCTCAAGGGCCCAAGCAGAGCTGGTTCCTGTTAACAGGGGAAACAGCCACATGGTTCGAGAAGAAACAGGTTCTGGGGCTGAGCCTGTGACAGCCGACTCCCAATCCCAAGAAAAGGGATTCGTTCCCACAGGTTGTCACTTAATAATTCATGGCTCGTGTAGTGACATTTAGGGCCCAAAGGGATGAAAGGAGGGAAGGAGATGTAAACTGACACCAGACCCAACCGACAACAGACCCTGCAGAGGCCAGGCCGGTCTGCCTGCTGACTGCAATGTGCTCACCACCCAGGCAGGCCTGGGCGCAGACATGTGTCTGACACTCTGTGAGTTGACTGAGGCCTCAGGATGGCAGGCAGCCAAAGACACCCACAAAACCAGGCCCTTTCTACACCTAAGTCTTCTCTTTCCAACTTCTCTGCTTTTCTGCCTTTATTTCTGGTCCCTCCAACAACCAGCTGTTGAAGGAGTCATCTGGGAAGAATGGCACTTGCTGAAAGTGGGCACCCTGATTTTCTTCTCTAAAAATGTCCACTATTTACCTGCAGATGAGTAGTAATAATCATGAGTCACACTGTATACAGAAATGGCCCTTCTCCTTCGACTCCAAACCACGTTAGAGTCGAAACAGATGGGGGAGAACTGTCAGCAAGAGAAGGCCTCCAGGGAGGGCGGCCACCACTGGAGAGCCCCCCAGAGTGATTCTGAACAACTCCCATCCCTACCTGCTGATGAACTATCGGAATAAAAAGAGAAAGCCATCCCCTCTGCCCTGGTGACAATGGTGTGTGTGCCACCAGCTTCATGGACTCAGGGACGTCCCCAGGCTGCAAGGTCTCTGCAGGCAAGGGACCTGCTTTCATCTCAGCTCTTCCTTCTCAAGGTGTGGTGGGCAAGTCTCTTCCTCTACTGAACTTGAGAGGTTCATCTATGGGACCAACTCACCCAATCAAAGTTCTACAAGTGAAAAAAGGTACTAACCCTCATTGCCAAGGAGTTGATTGCAACTCAGAGACCAGCGACCTACAGGAGGGGCAGGACTGCCCACAGGGTTTCCCAGGCCGTAAATCTTTGCAAGGGCAGGTTGCCACATCTTTATCCCATCGCCCTTTCAGTTTGCAGCTGAGTGCTTAAGCACTGCACCAACAGGGCTCCTCCCAAGAAAGGTGCCCAAGCCACCATCAATGCCTTGAGGGACTCATCTCCCTTGCGGCTGAGCTCTTAGGAACAGGAGTGATTACTCCCTCCAAAGACAGTGACTGTGTACACAGGCAGGCCTTTCTCTGCAGAGGAAATACACTTCAGCAAAGCCGGCTGGAAAAGGTTTCTGCAAAGGGAAGCCTGTTCCCAATATCATTGTTCTTGTAAGTCTGGAAATCTTCATGCCAAGTTATATGAGCACAACAAACCCAGCAAAGGGAGGGTCAGCCCGGTCCCCAAGCAGCCCAGAGCAGCTTTCATCTGCCGAGGTGGCTCACTCAGGTGACGCCGCGGGGCATCGAGTGGCGCCTGCTCAGAGCACCCGCGTATCTTTCTTTCCTGACGAGACCTTGTGCTGGAGGAAACTCAGGTTGGGTGAACACGGGGTAAAGGAGCCAGGACCCGTCAGCGATTCTCTGAGGGAAGCGACTCGACAGTGGCCTCGTGCAGCTGAGCCACGGCAGCCGCCTCCACTGTCCTCGTGCACAACCACTTCAGACGGAACGGGACAGGCGCTCCTGGGGAGTGCACGCCCTGGAGGGAGTGGCCAGGACTGTTTGGGCCCAGCGCCTGAGGGTGACCAACGGGGAACCCAGCGGAAGGGCTGCCATCGGACAGTGTTCTGTGACAGCCGCCCCGCGATGGAACCTGGGGCTGCCAATCAGCTCCCTCTTTCTGGGCAGAGTCCCTTCTACTAGAGACAAGGGCACATGGCCCAGCCCTGCTTCCCTCTGCTCTGATGTTAGTGACAACTATTCCCAGGTCAAGTTCAGTCAGGCTGCCTTTCCACCGAAGCAACAGGACTATGAGTGACAGCTGGGCTCTGAGGCCAGCGAGGAAAGGAGGGTAAACTGTCTACACTGAGGTAAGCAACACTATCTTTCCTTTCTTGACGCTCCCTGCACGAGGGACCTAGTGGGAGGATTAAAGGCCACAGGTGCTGGTGCTAGCGACACATGACTGACTCTTTTTCCCCACAACTACTTGCCCCTCACGGGGAGTGAAACAACGTTATTTAAAGTAAACTCAGGATTTTCTCAGGCACAGATATACAGCCAGAGAAGTGTGTATTCTGAAGTTACTGTGTTGGCACATCCTTGCTCCTAACTACAAAGCACATTTCCCAGCCCGTGGACCCCTCACAAGGCAGCTTTCAGAGGGCAGCACAGTAGTTACGTGATGCGACGTGGCCAAGCCATCATCTTGAAAGAAATGGGATCCTGGGGTATCAGGAGAGCGTTACATTTCAGGGTTTTATTTTTACACATGGACTTAACCTACAGAGCAGTGTTCTCCCCTAGCGGCCTCTCTCCACAAGTGACACCCACTAACCTAAGTCTTAGTTCAGAGCTAAACTCACTCCAGGTGGAAAGGTCAAAAGACCGGCTGGGCCAGGCTCGAAGGCCCAAGGGAGAGTCCCAACCCTTATCTCAAGCTCTCGCTGGGGAACCTCCCCAGACATCTCACACTAAAGCGCAGCTGGAACTGGTGGGCCAGTGAAAGTGCATTTGACCTGACCCCGGACAGCAGGCTGTGTGGGACCCCGGGGCGCCGACCCGTCGCTCTCTGGTAGGACCCCTGCACTGACCCGTCGCTCTCTGGTAGGACCCCGCACTGACCCGTCGCTCTCTGGAGGGACCCTGCACTGACCTGTTGCTGGCTCGTGTCTTCTGAAGCTGCTCGTCCTGCCTGGCGTACCATTCTTCTAGCTCCTTGATTGCTTTTTCTTTCCACTCTGCTTCCTGCTTTCGAGAATTGGCATCTTTGAAGGGAAGGAAAGGAAGGCAACACCAATGAGGCAAAGTACAAACCTGAGCGAGTTTCATTAAATTTACGGTGGGTGGGGAGGGACACCAGACCACAATCAAGTCAGACACAAAACCACCGTATGGGGCAGTTGTACTGTCTTAAGAGGTCACTGAATGGAAGTACCCTGGGCTGCACCGAACAATAACAAAGACCAAGGACACCGAGGACTTCCCTCGTGTTTACTGCCATCTGTGTAGCTTCCTTGGGAAAATGGCTATTCAACTTCTCGGCCCATTTTTGATTGGGTTGTCTTTCTACGTTGAGTTATAACAGCTCTTATAAATTAAACCAAATTAAACCCTTATGAGATAAAAAAACAAATTATGGTGGGCATGTGTGTGTGTTGCAGGAAGGGGGGGACCGAGCAGCAAGGAAGGGGCAAGAATATCTTATCTCTTTCTCCATTTGTACAATCAATGAAGCTCACTCAGGGACCCTATTTCTTCATCTTCACGTCACGTTTTAGGCCAGTCTACAACAACACCCTAGCACACCACTGGTTATGTTTTGTATGGGTGCATGTTGGCAGAAGAAGGAAAATACCTACTGACTCTGAAAGAAAAAACGCCTTTTAGGGCAAAGGCAATTATGGGCGATTCTTCAATAATGCCGCCAGGATCAGAGCCCCTCCGGCCACCGTTTAACTCTTCTCACACAACACACTCTCCACCCAGGTCTGACAGTGGACGGCTGTCAGACGCAGGTGGGGCCCTTCTACGATGCAGCCGTGAGCTTCCACGGTGGTGCGACAGAGACCGTCAGAGCTGGTGAGGCTCCAAAACATTATCCAGACTGCACAGTGTGGCCGTGTCAGAGCCAGGGCACAAACACCGTCGGGGGGAGAACGGTGGGGCTGGCGGCAAGGCGGGGGTGGCCAGCAGTTAAACCAGAGGCTCTGGAACGAGGGTGAACACACCAGGCAGACAAGCCAGCTCGTGCTGGTTCTCAGCCAGCAAGACGGCAGTTGCCTCCCGACGATGCCACACTGATTTCTTGACCCACTCCTTATCCTGAAGGCTTCAGGCAAAGAGAAGGATTTTTTTCGGATGAAATATGGGTTTCCCTGAGGCAGTTAGCTGAGGGAACACATAAGCAGTACAGCGTGGGGGAGAGAGAGGTACAGGTCAGCCCTTAGAGCAGCTGAGCAGTCAAGTTAGCCTGGTACTTCACTTTACACATGTTCTTAGGGCTGTCCTCTCTGGCAGGTGTTTTACAGATGTTTCATTTAATCTTTACAGTAATCCCAAGAAGGTAAACTCCAGTCTCATTTCCGGAGTGAGAAAAACAGAAGCTCAGAAAAGTCAGACCTTCCCGAGGTGCTGATGAAGTCATGGCCACTTTCCCAAGGTTCTAATACAGTCAGAGTGACCTTCCCGAGGTTCTGATGAAGTCCCAGTGACCTTCCTGAGGTCCTCATGACGTCATGGCCACCTTCCCGAGGTTCTGATGAAGTCACAGCCACCTTCCCGAGGTTCTGAGAAGTGGCGGAGCAGAATTCAAACCCCCGGCTGACTCTGGAGCTCATTTTACTTCCTTCCTGAAGCTGCCTCCGAAGGAAGGGAAAGACAGACCACGCCTAGAATCTGACAGGATGCGCTGGAAGCAGTCACCAGCCAGAATTCAGAAGCGCAGTGCAGGAGGCCAGCCCGTGACCAACATGTCTGGAGAAGGAGCAGCAGCAGCAGTGCTGGTTCCAGTCGTCCCTCGCAGGGAAGACTGAGCTCTCCTGGGCACCTTGAGGGCCTCTGCAAGTCAAGGCTCGTAGTTTCAACCTGCAGAAGGCTCCACGTGTCACAACTGGAAACAGGTTAACAGTAGCCAGACCCCTCCCAAGTTTCAGATTACAGAAGGCTCGCTTGCACGCGCGCGCGCGCTCTCTCTCTCTCTCTCACACACACACACACACACACAGAGGCGTCTATCCTGCTACCCGCCTTCTCAGAAGGAGCCCTATCACTCAGAAAGGACCCATTTCACTCCGATCTTCCACTGACACAGCAGACTCCTGAGATGTGGGTCCATGGTGTCATGCACGTGAGCAGAACACCAGATGCTCTGAGGCCAGGCGAGGTGGTGTGGGGGCGACAGTGCCACAGGGACAGGGCCTGGAAAAGACCCAGTTTAAACTGTAACATCTTCCCAGCAGACCTTGCAAAGATCTTGGTGAAATTAAGTTCGAAGAATTCCTTTCTGACTGAGGAATGGCTTCTTTCACAGTATTCTAATACTCAAGATTTTTAATTATATCTGAAGAGGCCAAAACAGCATGGAGTCGCCTTCCATGAATTAAGTTAGAGCCATGGCCTCCTGCAGACTGTACTACTGCAGACAGCAATCTGGTTACATTGTCTTCTTGCATTCATAGGTCCCAGAAGAGCCCCTGGCAGTAAGAATTCCCAATGCGTAAGTGCGCAGTCTCCCAGAACGGAGACTCAAGCCACAATGTAACCTCTCTGGGGGTAGGAGGGAGAAGGGGACAGAAGAAGAAGCCCCTTAGGGAACAGGGCACACCACCAGTGGTCGTCTCTGGCCACCCTCAGAGAAGGCAGCTCGTGAGAAGGCTGACGTGGCTTTCACCCTAGTCCTCTAAATTTGAGCTCTCACGCTCTCTCCCAGCTCTTGCAAAAAGAAAAGGCGAAACTGAAGAAACACTTAGTTCATGGGCCAATGTAATTCAATGACATTAGGAGGGAGGGCTAAATGTCTGATTTACTTCAAGGCGTCCTGAGTCAAGAGAATATCGTGGAATACTCCTCAGGGGCCCAATTTGACCATTGAAAAAGCAAAGGCAGTGTTTTCAGACACCAAAGTATACACTCTTTACAGACAGAATAAACTGCTAAACTGGGAAAGAGAAAAGATGGGAGGTGTAAATGGCCGACCTTCAGCAGTTACTAATCCCTCTGAATCTCCCCTGAGCCCGCCCAGAAGACACACGCCAAGAACAGGCAAGGAGCGAGCCTGCAGCGCCCAGCACCCCATCCCGCTGCCGCCCTTCCACAGCTGCACCACCCAGTCCAGCAGCTAGTAGCCGCATGCGGCTGTTTACATGAAAATCAAATACAACCTCCAAGTCCGCTTCAAGTGTTGAGAGCAGGGCTTCAAACCAGTTCATTCTGGCTCAGCCCCCTGCTGAGAATTCTAACTTCTACCCCAGATTTACTGAGTAACAATCTACATG
>NW_006921761.1:2958748-2971331 GCF_000298275.1 Orycteropus afer afer
AAAAAAAAGCAGCAAAGCATGTATGTGTGTGTATAAAACATGTATGTATCTGTTTTATTTATATAAACCAAAAACCCAAACGTTCATTATGGAATCCAGGTGGTACACGGCATTCATTCTCACTTCTCTCAAATGTTCTGTGTTTGAAACTTCTAATTAACAGTTGAACAAGGAACACACCATAGGTTATACCCTCACACTTCCACCATGCCTCTCCAACCCACTGTCCACATTCAGAGCCCATGACTCTACTTACCCTGAACCAACAGGTGACACTCTGTGTGTACACATCTTGTAACCAAAGGCCAGGCTAGTGGACACTGACCTCAGGCTTTGCCTGCCTGGCCAGATGGCCATGTACATGAAACATATTTAGGACACAACATGGGGGAGTAAGCTGTTGGACTCTGAGGTGGGGCAGCCATAAGCTGAGATTTCTAACTCGATCATTTCTTAGCTGTGTGATCCCAAAGCTTATCCTACCTATGGTCTTTACTCTCCTCACCCGTGCTCTGAAAACTAATCTTACAGGGCTATTAAAGTGAAAATAAAACAAAGCACATTGTATATTTCCTAACGCACCTCACATTTCCCTTTAAAGCATTACCTCAAAGTCAATCTTCAAATACTAAGTGGACTGTGCTAGTCTCCCACATGGATATAACACCTTCCAACTACAAAGGACTCTCAAAAATACCACTTCAGACTACCTCTGAGGCCAGTAACATGGATCGCACCCCACAGGTCTGAGCAATCGAGGGCCCACCGCTGCACAAGGCCGGCCTGAACCCAGTTACTCCAAGCCCATCGCCTTTCTGACGGGACCGTCTGCTCTTCCTGTGAACAAAGCCGACGCCCTGGTGGCTCTGGGCTGCCTGCTCCTGACAAACGACCTGTGATTAAGCACCTCTGCATGGGCGGCGGCCCAGGGACCTCCGTGTGGGCGGTGGCCCTGGGACCCCCACATGGGACTCTGAAGGAGCAGGCAAGGCTACGCTGGCTACTTCAAGTTAAAAAGGGATGAAAGTGGAGTCAAGCCAATGGTCCACCTAAAGCAGACACCCAGCAACAGAAAGGGATGCCTTACCAAGGGCTTCCAAGCGTTCCGTCTGCTCCTCTCTCCATTTGCGGATACTTTCAGGTTCTGCCTGCAACCGATCCACTTGTGAGATGGCTGCGTAGTTGTCTGTTGGACCATTACTCTCCTTAACATAAAACACAACGTGCTCCATCAGCACCAAGAACTCTTGCCCGAAACGCACTTCATCCAGGTTAGAACTCTGCTTTCACACAGAACTGGTGGCTACTGTGCAGTGTTAAAGGAAGCGTGTAAATACAGTTATTACCAAAAGTAACAACATGACCTTACATTTGAACACGACTGCACTTTGTTCTTGAAGCCCACGAAGGAGACTGCTACCCTACCTATCAATAAATGGGCCATAAGTGGGAAACAGAATGGAGGGGGTGGAATAGGCCTACTGGGGAAGGTGTAACCACTTAAATCCTTGGATTTAAGTGGTATCTTCCAAGTAACAAAGGTAAGTACACTGCAGAACACAGTGTAGACCTTAAGACTTCTAAATGCCACTGTGCTCTACAGGGAGAGAGGCACTTACACCGTATGATCAAATACTGTGAACTCTAAGAAAGAGAGTCCAGTCCAGTTAGTTCCCTGTCACAACTGGAAGAGAGGGGGGAAGGCAGCCCATGGACTCACAAGCAGGGGTAAGACATGGAAGCAACAGGCTGAGAAACACTCAACCAGATGTTAACCTTCAGACGACTATTCGACCTGCTGAACTAGGGAATGTTAACTGGTTAACCCAATGAGACTAAGAACAAAGACACAAAAACACTCAAGTATCCACAACTAAGTGACCAGCACGTTCTATGGCCAGGCTCATAAAAGCTTTATTTCTCAACCACCTTGCAAATTAATTAGTCTCATTTCACAGCCAGGAGGTTAAACTTAGGCACAGAGAAATGACACGTCTAGAATCATAGCTGGTAAACAGGAGAAGTCTGAATCGGAACCCAGTTCTGGCTCAGAACTTTTAAACTAGGGACTGGAAACTATGGTCCAGGCCAGCTGCCTGTTTTTGCAAAAAAAGTCACCCTGGGCCACAGACTGTCTCTGGCTGCGTTCGCATTACAATGACAGAGTAAAGTAGTCTGACAGAGACCCTAAGGGCGGCAAAGCTTAAAGTATTTACATCTGGCTCTACCCCCAGTCTAAACCACTTGTAAGTTCATTTCATCCTTCTGAACAGTTAACTGGTTCAGGGATGGGCAGAAACCTAAGCATAAACGCCACGTTATTTCCCCCAGCTTACAGTGATTATTTCTGGCAGGTCCAGAAGGAACTGGGGGGGTGGGAGAAGAGGGGAGACCCATCAACTCATTCTAAATGAAGTGGCATCCACACGTGAGGCCCGGAGCCGCACGTGTGAGGCCTGGAGCTGCTGTCGCCATTTTGCCGCAGTGAGAAAAGGCTCAGTACCAGGCAGCCCCACACAGCAGGCAGGGAATCCCAGACCCTGAGCCAGAGTCCCGGTCAAGCCCGCCCAGCCGGTCTTGCAGGGATCTAATGACAGGAACTAGGAAGTTCCCTGTATTGTTTCAGCCAGCGCAAACCAGGCTGGAAATGAAAATAGATACAGAGGGAAAATAACGGGGGTCACCACAGATATCCAGCCCCCCGAGTACAATCTACAGGGTTCAAATTCTGCGCCCATCACACGTTACCTTTTGTTACCTTGACAAGTGATTTAATCTCTGTGTGCCTCAGTTTATTAACGTTTAAAACGGGAACAACAATAGTACACACCTCTCAGGGTGGGGTGAAGATTACATGGTTAAACACAGTGTTCAAATGAGCCACTCTCCTCATTAGGAAAGGCCGCACCTTTGGGGCCCTCCACTGTGCACCTAACATTCCGGGTACCAGCACACCTGGGAAAGTCCAAGGGAAGGCGTGTCTCTCTAGGTCATTCGACGCAAATCACAGAAGAGGACTCTTGGCCACTATCATTCAAAATAAACCGAGTACCTACCTGGTAGTATTCTCCATTCATCACTCCATCGACAGCATCTGCAAGACACAAGGTTTCAGTCTGTTAATGACATCACTAACGAATCAAACCCAACGTGAACAGTCAATTTTCCAAGTCAACCCCAGTATTTTATTCATTTTACTGGCCGTTAGGAGCTCTGGTGGTGCAGTGCCTAAGGCATGTGACTGCTAACCAGAAGGTTGGTGGTTCAAATCTGCCGGCTGCTGCATGGAAGGCCGGGCAATTTACTTCCATAAAGATTTACTGCCTAAGAGATCCAAAGGGGGTCACTATGAGTCAGAATCAACTCGACAGCAGTGAGTTTGGTTTGGTTTTATTGGCCTTGTTGCTTCTCCCAACTCCTTTCTGCTTTGGCTTTGGGAGTATTTCAAAATTTTGTACATCCTTTCCCCACCAGGCTCCCCCTGGTGACCAAATACTTTAAAAAAAAGAAAATGCCACGTACTCCATCAGCCAAATGGCTTGTTTCCATCCTTTCAGTTCCTCTAAGGCACAGACAGCTAAGTTCTTCAGCACAATGGGCCCTCTAACACACACTTTTCAGGAGTCCATTTATCTACACCATTAAATTCTCAACGTTTTCCAGTCGGAGACCTACTACTTACTACCAGATGGTGCCAACGTGCCTGCCAGTGTTAAGCACTTTATACTCATGAACTTTAACTTTCACAATAAACCTACATGTGTCAGAACTTCACAAACCAGCTCAGAATGCACTTTGGGCTCCTGAGCAGGTGTTTCTGAGGAAACGGGAAGATTATCAATGACGGTATTTTCTCATCTAAATGCTTTATGTTTAAGGTAAGTAAGAAAAATATTTAACCCAAATACTATGACGTTATCTTTAAAACTCGGTTATATTTGAGCAGGCCAGGCCTTCAGAGAAGAGACTGCAAATTGCATACAGAAACACAAACCGTGGATCTAAACATTTACCAACCAACCTCGGCTTGTTATATTTCACCCACTGGTTTACATATTGTGATTACCTCAACAGTCTTCTGATACTTTTTAAAATTTAATTTCTCTACTTGTTTGAGTCCTATGCTTTATTTTACCATAAAAGGAGATCATTCTTAAGAGTTTTTATCTTATCAATGGCTTTTTTCTACTTTAAGCTGCTTGTGCACACGTTGTATTTTAAGCATTCTGTCAAGTTTTGGAAATACAAAATTACAAAAAAAAATCATTAAAATCCACGTTGGCATATGCCACAGCTCCTCTACAATGAATCCGTGATGTAAAATCGCGGGTTTGCAGCATATTTTTTAAAAACGTCTGAAACGCCGCTCACTTGTCCCCTGCTGGTCTGCCAATTTCTATCACTCCCAACAGCACACCATGGTTTAAAATCAAGAAGGGAGTGCATCAGGGTTGTATCCTTCCTCCACACTTATTCAATCTATATGCTGAGCAAATAATCCGAGAAGCTGGACTACATGAAGAAAAATGTGGTATCAGGATTGGAGGAAGAATCATTAGCAACCTGAGATATGCAGACAATACAACTTTGCTTGCTGAAAGTGAGGATGACTTAAGGCACCTACTGATGAAGGTTGAAGAATACAGTCTGCAGTATGGATTACGTCTCAATATAAAGAAAACAAAAATCCTCACAACTGGACCAATGAGCAGCATCACAATAAATGGAGAGAAGACTGAGGTTGTCAAGGAATTCACGTTGCTTGGTTCTACAATCGATGCCAATGGAAGCAGCAGTCAGGACATTAGACGACGTGTAGCATTGGGAAAGTCAACTGCGAAGGAACTGTATCAAGTGCTGAGGAGCAAGGATATCTCCTTGAGGACTAAGGTGCGCCTGACACAAGCCATGATATTTCCAATCGCCTGGTATGCATGTGAGAGCTGGACAATGAATAAGGAAGACCGAAGAAGAGTTGATGCTTTTGAGTTGCGGTGCTGGCGGAGAATGCTGAAAGTACCATGGACTGCTAAAAGAACTAACAGATCTGTCCTGGAGGAAGTGCAGCCAGAATGCTCCTTGGAAGCAAGAATGGCCAGACTTTGTCTCACCTATTTTGGTCATGTTGTCAGAAGGGACCATTCCCTGGAGAAGGATGTCGTGCTTGGTAGGGTGGAGGGTCGACGAAAGAGGGGGAGGCCTTCAACGAGATGGATTGACACAGTGGCTGCGATGATGGGCTCAAGTACAGCAGGGATTGTGGGGCTGGTGCGGGATCGGGCAGTGTTTCGTTCTGCTGTGCATGGGGTCGCTATGAGTGGGAAACGACTCGACGGCACCTAACAACAACAGCAGCAGCAGCACACCTGGGCACCACGGATGCTGGAGACCATTCATCCTTTTGATCCTGCTGATCTGATAGGCAAACAAGCCCTCATGGTAGCTTTGATGTACAAATCCTATTTCCTGTGAGGTAATCATGTACATAGTTGGTATTGTTTTTGTTTTTCACAGAACTGAATTTTGCCCATTTTTCTATCAGTTATCTTTTTACTGAAGTGTTCTCTCTGCATCAGACATCAGTCCTTTCAGGCTGCAAGCATCTCCGCCGATTTGGTCTCTTAATTTAACGTATAGGATTTACCACCTAGGAGCACTTAACTTGGATGCTGTCGTCACCTGTCAAGTCCATCCCACTCACAGTAACCCCACATGTGCAGAGAACTTCTCCACAGGGTTTTCAAGGCTGGGACCTTTCGGAAACAGCTTGTTTTCCAAGGTGCCTGTGGGTGGGTTTGAGCCACCAACCTTTCAGCTGGAAGCTGAGCACTTAACCATTTATGGCGCCCAAGAACTCTGCACTTGCAAGTGGACACTATCAATTGTTTCCCTGACGGTTTCTGTGTGCGCTTTGATGCTGAAAGTCTACTCCGAGATACAGACCCTTTTCTTCTGGTCTCTGTAACACATGCGGAGCGCATTTTGTGTGAGATGGGAGCATGAGGATCCTGAATCCCACAGCCCACCATGCAGGTCGGTCTGACCAGGTCTACACTCTAGTCCATGTTTCACAGCTAGCACACTGACTATTTAGTTAATGTGTTCCAGCCTGGGGCCATTTTCAAAAGGACAGAGACTTTGATCACCACTATGCAAAGAAGGCTGGACGCCTCCTTAGCCTGTACCTCCCTGGAGATCACATGCTCCCTGTCCTTTAGGTCCAAGACGCACCCAGACCACTGGCAGGCAGGCAGTTTCAGTTCTTTATCTGGTATCGTACTTATATTTTTCTAGGAAATAACTGATCTCAGGCAAAAGATAGTTATGGAAACAGGCAAGAACAGTGTGCAGGACAACCGAGCTCCACATCTGCTGCTCCGGGAGGAAACGTCTGGGGCACTCTGGAAACTCCAGACAGAGACTACGGCCAAGGCTTCCGAGTGGGACTCGTCGGAATCCCGGCTAAGCCATCTATTAGTGTTACCTTAGGAACGCTGCTTAATCTGAGCACCAGTCCTCATCTGAAATAGGACGATGCGACCACTGAGCTGGCCGGGGGGCTGCACGGATCTGAAAGGTATAGAGTACTAGGCAGGGTATCATCAATACCACATGCAAGCAAAATATGGAGATGATTCAAAAATGTTTGCAGTGGTACACGGACAGGAAACTGCCAGAAATTCAAACCAGATTCAGAAGAGGACATGGAACAAGGGATATCACTGTTATGTCACATGGATCTTGGCTGAAAGCAGAGAATACTAGAAAAATGTTTAACTGTGTCTTATTGACTATGCAAATTCATTCAACTGTGTGGATCATAACAAACTATGGCTAACACTGAGAATGGGAATTCCAGAACACTTAATTGTGCTCATGAGGAACCTGTGCAAAGACCAAGAGACAAGCATTCTATCAGAATAAGGGTACTGTGTGGTTTAAAATCAGGAAGGGTGTGTCAGGGTTGTATCTTTTCACCATACTTATTTAATCTGTTTGCTGAGCAAATAATCCGAGAATCTGGACTATATGAAGAACTTGGAGTCAGGACTGGAGAAAGACTCATTAACAACCTGCAATACGCAGATGACACAACCTTCCTTGCTGAAAGTGAAGAAGACTCGAAGCACTTACCATTAAAGTTCAAAGAGTACACAGTCTGCAGTATGGCTTACACCTCAACACAAAGAAAACAAAAATCCTCACAACTGGACCAATTAACAACATCCTGATAAATGGGAGAAAAAGGCTGAAGCTGTCAAGGATTTCATTTTACTTGGATCCACAACGGATGCCCAAGGAAGATGTCATATTGCACTGGGCAAATCTGCTGAAAAAGTCCTCAACCTCTTTAAAGTGTTAGAAAGCAAAGATGTCATCTTGAAGACTGAGGCGCACCTGACCCAAGCCATGGTATTTTCAATGGCCTCATGCGCATGTGAAAGCCGGACGATGAATGAGGAAGACCAAGCAAGAGCTGATGCCTTCGGATAATGGTGTTGGCGGAGAACACTGAGAGCACGGTGGGCTGCCAGAAGGAGCAAATGTGCCTGGGAGGAAGTGCAGCCAGGATGCTCCTTAGAAGCGACACTGGCAAGACTTCGTCTCATCTGCTTTGGACAAGTTATCAGGAGGGTCCAGTCCCTGAAGAAGAGTATCGTGCTTGGGAAAGCCCAGCACCGCTGAGAAAGAGGAAGACCTCCATGAGACGGCCGACACAGTGGCTGCAGCAATGGTCTCAGGCACAGCCAACGACTGGGAGGACAGTGCGGGACCAGGCAGCGTCTCACTGCCAGACACAGGTCGCGGTGAGTTGGAACTGACTTGACAGCATCGAACGAGCAGAGAAAATGTGCTGCGTTTGTAAATGAAATCCCACGCGAGCGTTGCCTGAACTTCTCTTCTATCACTACCAATACAATCGCTCCTCTGGAACCCTTCTGTTCACCGACCTTCCTACCATTCTCTCTCCAAGAACGAATGTGCCAGGAACTTCATGAACAGTGTCTCATCGCTCAACTATCTCAGCACCTCCAGGGTCCTCTCCCGCTGTCCCTGCTCAGCCCTCAGCACTTCTACACTTGGCCTCCACATCTCTCTCTCCGCCACCTCCAAGGAGGAAGAGTCACTGGGCGGCTTACTATAAACACCCAGCGCGCGCCCCCGAATGCCATCGCTGCCTACGCATGCGTAAGGAGAAATCGAGGCAGGGTGGTGGTAGTAGTTACATAACTCACCCGAGGTCTCAAAGCTAACCACACGAGCAGCCAACACAGGAGCCCACACTCATAACCACTATCCCAGAGTGCTTCTCTTAAAAAAAAAAAAAAAAAGAGAGAGAAAGAAGTGTCCCACTAGTTCTCTAATCGCCAAAGGAAGTGCTTACTACTGCATTATGACCAACCTAAGCCAACTGTCAGGAACCCAGCTTCAGTCACTAACTGCTTAGTTCACTAAGAAAGGCCTTCCTAGGAACTAAGTCAGCAATCAGCCCTTCCTTCCCTCTGCTGAAGGCTTGTCGCACAAGGGACTGAGCGTCTGCTTGATTTTCTCTATTTCTCCTGCAGGCCAGACACCTGCTAGGGACTGGGGATACAGACTAAGTAACGCTGCCCTGAGTCAGGACTGCCTTCTACCCAGGTGTGTGTAACGACCCCTCGTTCCCGGGGTCCTGCTTCTTACCACTCTCCTACCCAGGGTGGCCACAGCTGCCCTTCAGGAATGACCACCCCACTCCTCCAAAGCCTGCTGTCACCACCAGAGGACAGAGGGGTGCAGTGCAAGGGTGGGAAGACTTGGAGCTCAGCCTTAATTCGCCTCGTTTCTTCAATTGCTTCTCTCTAGGACTCAGTCTGCTCTGTTACCAAATGAAGGCAAGTCAATTAAGGATCTGAAAAGTACATCTTGTGACTCTCAGGCAAATGTTAACAACCCCCCAACGAAGAACCACCCAAGCGGACTTCTCCTCGCGGCTCCAGCAGGTGTAGTCTAACCTGCTCACTGGAACTTGTATCTCTGCAGCCTGAACAACTCCAGAGCCTACTTACTATAGGCCTACTCTGGGGCGATGAGCCTCGACTCGCGTTCTTTATGGCACCACTTCCAGTTGCCACATAGGTTCTACGGGAGGACTGCTCCGCCTGGGAGACAGCACGGTGTAGCAGAGAAGCCAGAAGCTGTAAAGCAGCGGGGCCCACCCCCTTTGCAGGCTCTTCAAAGGCAGGCACAGTAATTTGAGGTATCTGAGCCTCAACATTTATAAGTGGAGCCCTCTTCTCCAGTGCACTAAAGCCGCAGTCTCCACTGTTCCTTACTGTCTCACCGGCCTGTTTATATCAATTACATTACCCACCAGGTCCCTTCAGGTTTGAGTTTAGGGTGGTGGAGAGAACCCCTATCTCCCCGACCAGTGCCAGAGGCCCCTTTAATTGGGACCTTCCCCCACTAAATGTCTCATTTCTTCTGGTGAAACTCTCCACCTCCCTGTACCACTCAACAGGTCTCTTCCCCTCACCCTTTCCTCCCACCTCTACAATTCTGAGCATCACACACATAAAGCACTCACAGGCCAAACTGGCCCACCTGTCAGTCTCTCTCTGTGGCTGCTGTGGCTGCTGTGGCTGGGGAGAAGGCCGCACTGCCTTCTCTCGGCTCCTGTCCCTCTCTCGTCCCCTCTTCTGCCCTCCCTAACCCTAACCTTGGGGTTCCGCAACGCCAGCTGCTAAAGCTGTGCCCAGAGGAAGCAGCACCCCCCGGAGCTCCCGTGCTAACACAGCCGCGCGCCCGCCGACCTCCCGGCGCTCCCGGGTCCACGTTTCCTTCTCCGGGGCCTCACCAGCTTTCCCGAGTTCCGCATTCGCTCCTCCTCCTCCCCACAACCTACGCTCCGGACAACTTAAGTGCTTAAAAGCTGAGCTGCATCTGCTGGTTTTGTTAAAAGACCTCAAAAACGACTATTACTCTTGCTTGTTCTGCCCCCCTTTCCTGGTAACCGGTTCTGTACTGGGATCAGACTGGCCCAAACGCGCCAATGAGACTGCCCACAGGCCAAGTTCGAGACACACCAGGCGCCTACTGAGAACTTGCTCAGCGGCACGATAAGCGCCAGCCATTCGGTTTGCTCTCTCGCTCGCCCGCGCCCCACCGCAGTCACAGATCCGGGGAGCTTCCCCAGCCCACGTTTCTGCATGGCTGGGCCGGGGTCTCGCTTCCTCTTTTCACTCCGGGTCCGCCAGGGAAGGGAGTGACGCGGGAGCCCTCGGACCCACTCTGAATCCCCAGCCCACCGCGCCCGCGCGCTCCTCACCCGGAGCCCCCGGCGGCTCGCCGTGCGGCTGGGGCCCAGGGCCGCCACCGTCCAGGATGGCGAAGGCCTCGTCGTTCTCGATGCCCGCAATCTCACTCTCCTGCTGCGCCAGGAAGGCCGCGGCCGGGTCTTCCTCGCCGGCGCCGGCCACCCCATTCCCCAGCGCGGGGCCGCCTGGGGCGCCGGCGGGGGCGCCAAAGGGATCCACCTCAGCCATAGCGGGTAGTTCAACGGCACGGACAATGACGATGGAAGGCAAACCAACCGACCCACCAACACCTGGCTAGGAAGCGGCCGCTGTGGCGGCTAGTAAGCTCGGAGGGCAAGCGGGAGGAGGGAAAAGGCGGAAGCGGAAACCCTATCCCTATATCCGGGTGCTCTAGTGAGTGCTACCGAGCCGTAAAGCGAGCAACCAATGAGAGAGCAGGAATGGCTCAAGAGCTACCCAATCAGGAGGAGGAGAGGCGGGCCCGCGAAGAAAACTCGTGACTCTAGCCCCGCCAGAGCGGAGGGCTGTGATCCCCGCGGTCCTGAGGCCGGCGGAGAGAGTGCTGGCCTCAAAACAGCGTTTTCCGCCCCGACTTCAAGAGGGGGAGTGACCTGGAACCACAACCTTTGAAGGGAGTTCTAGTAATGAACCAGGAGGTGAGGTTAAGTTAGGGCAATGATGATTGGCGAGTTGGGGAGGAGTCAGTTTCCTCGTTTGTGAGACCAGAATCTCTGCAAGGTCTTCCTCCCAGCATTATAGGGAGACTGAATCCATTTATGGGTATGGACTGTCTGTACGGATATATTTAAATATTTGTTAGCCTTTCATCTAGTCTGGATTCGTTTTCTCCCTTAGAGTCGACTGACAAATGTGATCGATTCAAATCACTGATTATTCTCCCCTCTAAGTATTTTTAATTAAAAGGTGATCGTTTCGCCTTTTAATAGCACTTTTGCAGATAGTATGTCTTTCCAGAACTTTCTAGAACTGGAAATTCCTCAGGGATCACCTTGTTGATAGGGAAACTGAGACTCCAGTGTGTGAGGGGTTCGGTCACACAAGTGGCCAAGAGGGGCCCCAGATTCCCGGGCAGCACAGCGCCTCCGTGAGGGTAGCAGCCCACCCCTTGTATGTGCGTATCTTTCCCAGCTAAGGACAGCAGGAACTTCCCTTTGAAAAAAAAAGTTTCTTCAGTATTTTCTTTTAAATCAGGAACACATCAGAAACACGGCTGTTGCCTACGTCATGGAAATCCTAACAGGGTGATTCTAGTTAATGATGCTTAGTTGGTAACGGAAGGACCTGTCTGCTTCATGGCCACTCTACACATCCAGAATAAAAGCAGAAATAATCCAACCCCAAACAACCAGAGGTCAAAGGGATCTCCAGAGGTAGTCAGCAAGGGACAAGAAGGTGGTTTAAAAAAGAAAAAAAACACATGTAATTTGATGACCCCAAGAAAAGGATAATTATTTTGAGTAAAGCACGTATTTTCTTTCTAAATCATTTTATGGAATGTGGGCGCTCTGGTGGCGTAGTGCCTAAGGCACTTGCCTGCTAACCAGAAGGCTGGCGGTTCAAACCCACCAGCCACCCCTCGGAAGAAAGGTCGGGCAATCTACTTCCGTAGTGATACCGCCTCAGAAACAGGCAATGAGTTTATGGAATGTAGGAGATTTTGAAGAAAAACATTTAATAAGCAAAATCTTAGGGTCCGCAGCTGCCTCCGTCCCTTCCCCTCTTGTTTAATGTGCGTCCCTTACATAAATTAGCAACAGGAGCCCTGGGGTTGCGGTGGTTAAAGCGCTGGGCTGCTGTCACCGCCCTCCACGCTGGCGCTGCAGGTTTCGGGAGTTTCCTTGGGGGCCCGCCTCTCCTCCTGCTGATTGGGTAGCTCTTGAGCTACATCTGCTCTCTCATTGGCTGCTTCCTTTTCCTCTCGGTATCCGACCCCAGAGAGCCCGGATACTGGGGCAAAAGGTCTGCGATTTGAACCCACTAGCCCAACTGTGCAGGGAGCTCTGGTAGCATAGTGCCTAAGGCACTTGACTGCTGACCAGAAGGCTGGCGGTTCAAACCCACCAGCCACTCCTAGGAAGGAAGGGCAATCTATCCGTAGTGATACTGCCTGGGAAACCCAAGGAAGGGTCGCTATGAGTCGGATCCGACTTCATGGAACATTACAACAACAATAGCCCCACGGTTGGAGAGAGAGGTGGCAGTCTGCTTCTGTAAAGATGTCCAACGTTGGAAACCCTCCCGGGCAGTTCTGCTCTGTCCTATAGGGT
>NW_006921761.1:2971431-2972276 GCF_000298275.1 Orycteropus afer afer
AGGCCTGGCAGTCTGCTTCTGAAAGACCACAGCCTCAGAAACCCTGCAGAGTAGTTCTCTGTGCCATGGGCTTGCCGTGAGTTGGAACTGATTCAGCAGCAGCTAAAAACAACAAGATTGCTGTAGAGTGCAGTGGGGTTTTGGTGGTCGTCTCCTTGGCTGCCCCGCGGGAGTCCCCGGTGTGATTCTTGGCCAGTGCCCCTCATGGGCAGCCCCCCATGTGTCAGCAGAGGACTTGGTGTTGCTGTGATGCTGAACACGTTCAGGAACCTCAGACCACGTTCCCGAGATCGGAACCAGCTGGTGCTCAGTACCCCTGCCAACTGTTTCAATTTGGACCAAAGGCTCTGGACAGTGGGAGAAAAATGTGGAACAAAATTCACAGTCATGGAAACAACCAGCCTTACTGGTCTGATAGAGACTGGTGAACCCCTCTGGGCTATGGCCCTTCGACACCCTTCAAATCTGGAACTGAACCCACCTCTGGAGATCACCTTGCAGCCAAACAACAGGCAGGCCTATGAGGGAACAATAATATGAAGAACATACTTCTCAGAACAATTAACTATCTGTTCTGGACCCTAGTGCCACTCTGACGAGAATATACCACAAATGGGTGGCTTTAACAAACAGTTTATTCTTAAAATTTGGAGGCTTTAAGTCCAAGTTCAAAGTGCCTGGCTGTAGGGACTGGGTGAAAGCCCCTCAACCTTGGGGTCCAGCTCTGCCTCCTGTTCCCGGCCCACTGGAGCTAGAGGCGTTTCTTCGCTCAGACAGCTGCTGGCTGCTGAGGATGAGAAGCCCCAAGGTTGACAAGTAAAAAGGCACAGTCCCGATGTTACCAA
>NW_006921761.1:2973240-2975517 GCF_000298275.1 Orycteropus afer afer
AGTATGGAGCTGGCTGGGAGCCCTGCCAGGAGAGTGGGTCCCAACAGAGAAGCAACTGACTTGGTGTCTGACTGAAGGAAGAGACTGGGAGAGAAGCAGGAGAAAAGATGACTGAGGTCACAAGTGTGTGATATTGCTAGGGCCACTGGTTTGAGGACAGGCTGGACTTACCTCTACGGTAGTTATCGACCCACGGAAGAAGACAAGGCTGCTGAATGAACTGAAGGAAAGCCGCACCAAAACCACACCCACTGCCATCGAGTCGATTCTGACTCATAGTGACCCCCGTTGGGTTGCCAAGGCTGCAAATCTCTATGGAAGCAGTCTGCCTCGTCTGACCTCCGCAGAGTAGCTGGTAAAACCGCTGACATCCTGGTTAGCGGCGAAATGCCTTAACCACTGCTCCACCAGAGCTCCTTGAAAATAAACCCTGGGTAACTCCAGAATGGACAGGCAGAGGAAAGCCGATGTCGGTGACAGAAAATGGCAGCAGAAATGCAGCAAACCAGGAAAGAGCGATGCCACCAGAAGTCAAGGGGGAAGGTTCTCAAACACTGGGACTCAGACCATCAAGCCCCATTCTTCTGGGAGTTTGAAACTAATAGGTTTCTGGGCTCCACTGCCACGGATTCTGATGCTTCGGTTCCGGGACAGGGTGGGGGCTGACCGGATGTAGCAGGCACACATTTTCAATCTACAAACTTGAGTCTGCAGAGAAAGTTCCCTTTCCTTTTTATAACCAAACCATTTTATCTTGAGCCCCCATCCTTCTGATAGCAAAAAATGCAGTCTAGGTCCGCTGTAGTTCAACCCAATCCTGGGGTATATTCAGGGAAATAAAAACCTGGGTCACTTTGGGATTTTGTCTGTTCTTGTCCTTTTCCCGGGGCTGGCACTTGTGATTCAGAGACTTACATAGGATCGCCACGAAAGGCTGCGAGGTGGGGGACCTGCTTGGCCTGGATCACGGCAGCCCTGCGTGGCGTCCACAGAGACGTAACCCAGTTCATCTGGACTCTGGTCGCGGTCACCCTTCCATACTGAGTTGTGTCGGTCCTGGGAGGCCGTGGCTCTCAGTCCTCACAAGTGTCCTCCTCTGGGTCCTCATGCTCTCCCTCGGTTAATTTCTGAGCCCTCTGTAGAGATACAGAGACATTTCCTCGCTCCACATGCCACTCCTAAGTCGGGGCGGTGGAGCGATGCTGCCCAGGACCCCTCAGCCCTTGGGGCCTCTGAGCAGCCATCCTCTGCTGCTTCTAAATGTTTGCTTCCAGGGCCCCGACGGCAACTGGCCCAAACTGCTGCTAGTTGTGGGTTCCCGAAAGCTCTCCTGGAGGTTATCCCACGACCATCTAGGGGTGGGCATGGCGTAGAGACCGGAAGCAACCCTCACTCCCGAGAGATGCTCTTCGGCTCCCTCTGCAGGCGGCGCTACGTGCAGGAAGAGCATCCGCGTAGTCTAATCTCCAGCGAGGCTCTCTCCCTGTGTTAATTTTGCGGGAACCTTATGCCCTGAGTCTTTCAGGACTTTGCTTCCATACCCGGAACGTGTTTTTGGAACCTGAAAAGATATATTCTTTCAAGGGACCTTATAAATCAGTCTTCTTCGCACTATTTTGCTCCCTAAGACAGTGTGTTCAAAATCTACATGCGTGCTGTGCGTTTTTGACATCTGAATTTTTTTGTAATGACTTAAGGGATGTAATTTCTAACCTATTACAAATATTAACCCTTGAAAAGAAAATGGTTTAGTTTGCACTTTTAAATATATTCAATGGAATCTATAAACACCGTGAAACAAAATAACTAAACCAAACCCACTGCCGTTGAGTCAATTCCAACTCACAGCGACCCCCATTGGGTTTCTGAGGCAGTAAATCTTTATGGAAGTAGATCGCCCGGTCTTGCTTCCACAGAGCAGCTGGTGGGTTTGAACCTACCTATACCCTAGAACTTTGATATTTACTACCATCCATTAAAAAAAAAAAAAAAAGCTTTCATTAAGAAATATCAGATCATTCCTTTTGCTCTAAGAACACATCCACTTCGCAGCCCCACAGAATTTTATCCTATTGGAATTTTTATGCTTGAAGACTTTTATTGATCAACCTATCATCCTTCTCTGTTATATAAATTTATAATGTAAACATTATTTTTTAAAAATATCCCATAACCATAAGACTCTGACTGTTTAGCTTAGTGGTATAGTTAATCTAGGAGCTCTGGTAGCATAGTGCCTAAGGCACTTGACTGCTCACCAGAAGGCTGGTGGTTCAT
>NW_006921761.1:2976738-2977704 GCF_000298275.1 Orycteropus afer afer
AAAAAAAAAAAAAAAACTTAATTGGGCTTCATTAGTGGAAATTCTTGTCTTTAAAAGTTGTCCCAGAGAATAGAAGCAGAGGATACACTCCTTGACAAATTGTATGGGATTAGCACCATCTTGATACAAAACCTAACAAAATCCTAAGAGAAAGGAAAATTACAGGCAACGTCACTCATGAATATGGTTGCAGACATGCTGGGTTGGGGGTATGGTAAAGTGTGTGTCTTCCTCCCAGGCACCCCCCCACTAAATGGGTCTGTAAAACCTGGCCAGGATGCTGGAGCAGCTATTTCAGGACTTTGAAATGTAAATAGTGGCAGGTGAACTGAGGAAGGCAATTAACATATGAAGCACTAAACTGGTGGTGAGTTTACCATTTTGAGCCTCTGGCCCACGTGCCACTTGCTTCCAGACACAGGGCCAGAGAACGAAAAAGGGGAGCCCCAGGAAATTAGTACACATAGTACAAGAAAGATCACGGAGAGGGAGGGGCTTGGGAAGGTGACCCCCTAAAATTGTTTCTTAAACACCAGGGCTCAGCCCTGATCTGTGCGTGGGTGGATGGGACCCTAATCATCATCTAAGATCACTATTAACTGAATTTACCTCCATCCAGGTCCCTGACTAGCCACTAGGTGGTGCCCACATGAGACAGTTCAGAATAGCATTGTCCAAAACCCCACTGCCATGGTGTTAAGTCTACCTACCCATTATAGTACTGGCTCAAGAGAGTTTCCAAGCTGTAAATCTTTACAGAAGCAGACTGCCACACCTTTCTCCAACGGAGCCACTGGGTGGTTTCAAACCACTGACCTGTTGGTTAGTAGCCAAACACTTTAACTTAAACATTGTGCCACCAGGGCTCCAATACCACTGCAGAGTTTTTGAAAACTGAAATGAAATTGTAACCACAGCTCACAAAAGGTAGTTTGAAACACATTTAAAAAAAAAAAAAAAAAACCA
>NW_006921761.1:2984075-2984985 GCF_000298275.1 Orycteropus afer afer
GAGTCGGGTCCGACTCCACGGCACATAACAATAACATAGTTAATCTAAACAACAAAAATACCAGAAAGTTTTGTAAACAAGTATTTAATGTAAAAAGTGAAATTTTATTAGAAACTCTTGTTCTACAGAGATGGATGAGCTTATATTGCTATGCAATCAGCTTAAAAAGCAGCAACTTAAATAACCAACATTATTTCACATGGTGACTGAGGGGCAAGGACGTGGAGGCCTTAGCCAGGTGGTTCTGGCTCTGAGCTGTGCAGATGTTAACAGTAGGGGAAACCCTGCAGGGGAAGAGGGGGTTTATGGGAACTCTCTGTACTTTCTGCAGAATTCTCCTGTACTACACCTAAAACGGATACATTAGAAAAAAGGAAAGGCTGAAAATTCAGGAGCTAACCTTTCATTTCAAGAAGTTACAAAAATAACAGCAAAATAAAATGAAAGCAGATAGTAGGAAGGAAATGAAAATCAGCAGAAATTAATAAAGTAGAAGCAACATATACAATTGAGAAAATGAACGAAGTGTGCTAAAAATAATCTAATAAAACTGATAAACTTCTGGTGAGACTGATAAAGTTTTTTTAAATTCAAAATCAAGAATGAAATGAGAACATAACTGAGGGCTCTAAAGACATTAAAAAGATCACAAGAAGTTATACAAACAATTGTGTGCTAATACCTTTGAAATTGGGTGAAACAGAGAAACTTAGAAATGACACAAGAAGAAACAGAATTGAATAGTCCTATAACCAGGTCACGCAATCTACTTCCATGGTGATACTACCTCGGAAACCCAAAGAGGGGTTGCTGTTAGTCGGATCTGACTTGATGGCAGTGAGTTTGGTTGGTATAACCAGTAAGCTGGAGGAAGAAATGGTGGTCTGCTTCCATGAAGACTGACAGCCTT
>NW_006921761.1:2986188-2987411 GCF_000298275.1 Orycteropus afer afer
AAAAAAAAAAAAAAACCACCTCACTGCCGTCGAGTTGGTTCCAACTAAGAGCACCCAGTCCTTGGGTTTCTGAGGTGGTATCTCTACAGAAGTAGATTGGCCAATCTTCCTTTTGAGGATAGCCTGAATCTAATTAGGTCAATTATGTACTAAAACAAAAATATCAACATTCTTCATAGAATTTATACAAGACTCAGAGTTCCATAATATTCAAAATATTTAAATACAATACATAATTACTGGTACAGGCAGTCGCCAGATTACACACGAGTTCTTTTCCTAAATCTGTCTTTAAGTCGAAATTGTACATAAGTTGTAACAGTTAGGTAAAGTTCATGTCCAAAATAAAACCCACTGCCATCGAGTCGAGTCAGGTTCGTAACTAACATTGGTCAAATGTTTTATGTATACATTTCTATGGGAAAAAATTAAAGAAACACTTCCAGAAACACTAAAATATCTCTAACATAATAATACAGTAGTAGTAATAATGTTTTGATGTGCATTGCCAAGTAGCACCTGTTTGTTATTACAAGCCCTTGTATTTACCTTGAATTTTTAATATAATAGGTTCTATGGAGGGGGTTCACAACTATGAGTTGTATGTAGTCAGACATTCATAACCTGGATACTGCCTGTATATGAAGAACCAGGAGAATTGCAAACCCTACATACCATGCCAAAACAGGGTTTATCTTAGGATGCCAGGCTGGTTCAGTGTTTGAAAAATCAATCAGTATAATACATTAAACTAACAGTATAAAGAAGAAAAAATATGATTATATAAATTGATGCAAGAAAAGCATTTGACAAAATTCAATAAAACCTCAACAAAGTAGGAATAGAATAGAACTACCTCAGCCTGATAAAGGGCATCTGTTAAAAACACTCAGTATCATGTTTAATGGTGAAGGATTAAAGGCTGTCCCCTAAGATCAGGAAGAGTCAAAGAGGTCCCCTCATACCACTCCTATCCAACACTGTACTAGAAGTCCTAGCTAGTTCAATAAGACAATGAAATGAAAGACATACAGATTTGAAAGGAAGAAATAAAATTGTCTGTGTTTGCTGATGACATTGTCTGCATAGAAAATGTCAAAGAATCTACCAAAAAAAAAAAAAAAAACCCTCCGAGAATTAATAAGTAAGTGACTTTAGCAAGGTTGCAAGATACAAGGTCAACACACAAAAAATAATTCTTATTTCTATATACTTGTTGTTGT
>NW_006921761.1:2989511-3022495 GCF_000298275.1 Orycteropus afer afer
AAGCCCTACGCCACCAGAGCTCCCACAGTTACCATGTGACCTAGAAGTTCCACTCCTAGGCATATACGTAAGAAAAACGAGAACATGTGTCCTGACAAAAATTTGTACATGAACAAGCAAGCTGAGTGGGAAGGAGGAGGAGATGGAACGGAAGGAAGTCTAAGTCTCCTGCATTATCCAGTCCAGTTACCACTGACATCGTGCGGATATGCACGGGACTGGTCCGAACTGGGGCTGGGCTGAACATGTAAAATACACAGCAGAGTCTCAAGACAGTATAAGAAAAAAAACCTTAAATTTCTCATTATTTTTATGTAGACTACATATTGAAATGATAATATTTTGAATATATTGTTAAATAAAATACATTACTAAAATTAATTTCACCTTTTTACTTCTTAATGTGGCTACTAGAACAAGTTAGGTACATAGCTGGCTCTGTCAGACAGCACTGGAGTGCTCTCTTCCTGGGACATGGTCCAGGAGGGCCTCAGTGAATGCTGTGTCTCTGGTGTTTGTGAATTAACGAAGGAGCAGGCGAGTGAGTAAATTCATGAGTGAATGAGTGAACGGATGAATGCGGATTCTATGTGGTTTTCAGAGTTGATCAGTTTCTTTTAAGTGGTTGAGATTTTTATATAAGCACACGACTGAATGTAAGGGGAACAGAGGCAGGCAGAATGGAGGAAAGTTCACCAAGACTTTGAGGGAGGGACTCGGAGAGCATTATATAGGGCCTTACTGTAGGGTCCAAGAAGCTGTCCTTAGCCCACCCTGATTTTCCTTCTTAAAAAGTACTTCTGTGGCACCTGAATATATGCCCGGGTCCATCTTGGGCACTTTGCATTATTAACTCCTTTCACTTAAACTTCACCATCCTGTCTCTCATCCTGTTTTGCTGCCTCCTCCTCAGGCTTCCCTCCATGGGGGACAACGGTTCTTTCTTTTTTTCCTCATTACTGATTTCTCTGCTATACTCAGTCCCTCTGACTTCATACTCCTGGAGAAAGTTCTCAGTGAATCTTGCCTTCTAGAAGCAATGTTCAGTCCCTCCTCCCCCAATTCCTCTGCAAAGGAGAAGGAGCATACCATGCTGCCAGGCCGCGTATGACAGCCAGGTACTCCTGCCTCCCGACTCCTTCTGTCCCCATCCCTCCCTCCTTCGTCCATGACCTGGGATCTGCCCTCCCCCGCCTTCCTGGGAAAACTAGAGAGTGGTGTGTGGGTGTGGCAGCAACCTTAGGCTTCACAACATTCAAGCAAATGTTTTGACTGCTGGATACAAAATAAGGGGCTTTCCAGACATGACCTTGGTCAGTGGCCCAGAGATGCCTCCACCCGACCCACCAGGGGCTTCATTCCAGCCTCTTCCTGGATATTTGCAGTGACAGAATAGCCCCGAATTTCCACCCGCTGAGCGACCCTAGCCCAGCATCTCCAACGTGCCCTTCAGGGCCACAGATTGGAACACTAAGAAGGAACCGAGAGGCCATCTTCCTCGCTCTCGCTCTCGCTCGCTCTCTCATTAAATTGTGAATAATAATGCATTTACTTATTCTCCCACTTAGAAAGTTGTTTAAATCCTTTGAAGAATCTTGCAAGGTAGCTTGGCTATACAGCAGGCAGGACAGTCCAGGGCCTCTGGTGGGGAGGCCAGGGTCTTCCACTCTCCTGTCTTTTGGTCCAGCAAGTAGGCATTTGGGTTGATGGTGTAGTCCTTTGTCTGGACATCACTAGCTGTGGTGACGCCGCCACATACAAACACTTTGTTGTCCCCAATGGAGCATATAGCATGGGACACATCCAAAGGGCAGTTGTTGGGCAAAAGAGGCACCGTGGTAGTCGTCTTGTTGGCCTTTATCTTCTGCAGGTTGATCTCCACGCTCTGCCGGTGACTGTGCACACAAAGGATGTTATCCTGATGGAAAGAGAGCAGGGGCCGGTGGTTGAACTCAATGGGGAAGGTGATACACTGAACCACGTCCCCAGTGTTGGTGTCAAAGCAGTCTACTACCCCAACCCGTGAGATGTAGCCCTTCACCAAGCACCGCCCAGTGACAATGTACAGGTTCCTGTCACCCTTGGTGATCACAGCTGTGCCATCCATAGGGATACTCATCTTCCCTGCCAGGCACCAGGCCTCCTTACGCTCATCGTAGCGATAGATGTTAGAGACGTACCTCCTGGGGGCGATGCTCCCACCCACTGAGTACACTGTACCCCCGCAGGTCACCATGGTGTGGAAGACGAGCCCAATGGGCAGGTCAGGCAGCTTGGTCCAGGAGTTGTCGTCCATGTCATAGCGCCAAGCCGTCTTCAGCCCTGAGATCTGCTCAGTGGTGCCACCAGAGATGTAGATGTAGCGCCCAGCAGAGGTGGCACTTAGTGCCGCTGCCCGATAAGGCATCTCTGAGAGCTTCAGCCACAGGTTCTCCTGGATGATGTAAGCAAACACGCCATCGTTAAACTTGCCGTGGGCCTTCTGACCACCTAGGATGACCACCGAATCGAGCAAGGCCCCTTTCCGCTGGTAGCTCAGCAGGCTGCAGGGCCGATCCTGCTTGCGGTCCATCAGGACACTCTCAATCAGGGTTGCGTGGGCCGAGTTGTTCTCCAAGGCCATCAGCTTGTTGCTGGCAAACATCAGTGTCTTGTTGGAGACGGCGTTGAGATTGATGTAATTGAAGAACTTCTTGAAATACTTCTCCCGCTCATCCTTCCGGAAGTACACCCAGTTGATGAGTGCGTTGAGTGCCTGGTCCTCATTGAGCACGTGCAGATTTTCATCACGGAGCAGGCGGCCAAAGATGACAGGGGGGCAGTGCATGAAGTGCATGGAGCCCTCTGGACTGGCCCAGTAGTGGAAATTGTCGCGAATGCCGGAGTAGGCCAGGTCTGAGACCTCTTTCAGCTCAAACAGCTCAGCCAAGAAGAGGTAACGCAAGCAGTTGGCACGGCGGATGGACTTAATCAGAAAGTCATTGCAGTGGATGCGAAGGCGTGGTGTGTTGAAATACTGGGCTCCACGCAGCAGCTCCTCCACATTCGGCTCTGAGATCACCACCTTGCCACTGTAGAAGTAGTCCAGGAGCTGGTCTACTGTGGCCGGGCTCAGATAGTTGGGGTCAATAGTGATAAAGAGCTCATCACTGGTCTTCATATCGTTGCTGGCGATGAGGCTCTTCACCAGTGGAGAGACGGCAGCCAGCACGTTGCGGTGTGCGAAGAAGACGTGGTGGTCCACAGTCAGGGCCATGTCCCAGTACTCCTTGCGTTTCCTCTGTTTGTTCAGGTTCTGCAGCACAAAGCTGTTGTAGTTTTTCTCGGTGAATTCCAATTTCATGGTGCTTCTTGCTGCTGAGGCAGGAGCTCAGCAGCCGGTCCTGGAGGGTGAGACTGTCTCAGGCCTTTGGGGTTCAGAGCGATGGTTATTGGCAGAGCAGCTGTCCAGGGGGCAGTGGGAGTGGGAAAGAGGATGATGTCATAGAGTGGATGAGGTCATCACAATGCAGGGCCCTCTGAGGTCTTCCTCAGAGGCCCGGGGCCTTTCTCCCCTCTGACAAGGCTTAGCCAGACAGCTGACCAGGACCTAGGGCCCAGGGCTCAGAGCTCAGGAGGAAATTAGGGGATGCCTACAACGCCCACCCTGGATTTTCAAAGCTGAGTTGAAGGCTTTTGCTGGGATGTCGGAGCCAGTTTGGGTGGGGGTGGGGGGTAAGGGAGGGGTGGGGCAGGAGGGGGAGGGTAAGGAGTAGTGAGGGGGAGGGAGGAGGTCTTCAGATCATCCGGAAGTGCCCCTCCCCCCATTTTACGGGAGGAACAGAGGCCCAGAGAAGAGAAGGCACTTGCCCGAGACCACACAGCCTGGAAGCAGAGCAGGGACCGCAACCCAGCCTTCTCGGAAGCGCCTGACTACTTCGTTTTCCCCAGTCTCTGGTCCTCAGACTTCCTAATACCTGTTTCTGCCAAGTGTCCTGGGCATCAGAGAAACACCTCTGTGTCGTTTGGCTTCCTACCTTTGTGACCACGGGCATCAGTTCTCATTCTTCACGGCAGACGGAGAGGTGGAGTCCACTCCCGGAGGCGGCTGCAGGCGAAGGGCTGGCTGCTAGCGCAACGGTCTGCTTCCGTCAAGATTTACAGCCTTGGAGCCCTATGGGGCAGCAGACCTGCTCCCTTCTCTAGGGTCACTAGGAGTCAGATTCGATCAGATGTCAGTGGGTTTGGGGTTTTTTAGTTTGGTTGTTTGAGATGAGTAAGCTCTTTCCCTCAAAAGTGGCCTTGGAGAATCTACTCAGCCTCAGCCTCAGTTTCTCCACCTGTGAGATGGGAATCACCTGCTTCAGACACCCCTCCCGCCCCGCAGTCATGTCCTTATTCTTCTCCCCTTCTTTCCCGCCTTCCAGACACAGCTTTTTCTGTCTTAAGAGTTGAAATGAGGACCTGACTAGACAGTGGTAAGCACAGTGCTTGGCTCGCATTAAACGTTCAGAAAACGTCAATAGCTGTCATTTTACTCCTATTCGTTTCCCAGCGCTGGCGTCCTCGGTCGCTGCCTTCCTAAATACCTATCGCCACGGTTCCCGTTTTGTCACTGTTGGCAACACTGTGAAACCCCCTCTGGCGGCCTTCCAGAGCCTTCTGCGTCCACAGGGTGGGGCTGGTGGGCCCGCTCGAGCCTGGAGCGAGCGGGGAAGGGCGCGGCGCGCAGCCGGAGAAGCGCGCCCCCAGCCGGATGGAGAGGCCAGAAAGCGCGCGGAGCTGCCCGGTTCCGCCTGCTCCCGCGGGCCGCAGGCTCGGCCGGGAGAGGCGGCGGGGCGATTGTGCCGGGGTCGGGTCTCATGGACCCTTCGATCACCCTCTTGATAGATGGGGATAATGAGCCCCGCAGGGGGCCGCGCGCCGCCTGGGTTCCGGTCTCCAAAAGGCCGCTGGGCCCAGAAAGGAGCAGTCGCAGACTCGGGCCTCAGCTCGGGAGGGTCCAGACCCCGCGGGGCCGGGTGGCTGGGGTGTGCGCAGACCCGCTAGCTCTGACTCACGCCGGCCCACCCGCCTCCGGGCTGGCACGGGTCTCCCGAGCTCCGATGGCGCGTCCGTGCGGCTGCTTCCGGTGCCCCGGGAGGCCCGCAGCAGCCGGAGCCCGGGGCTGGCCTCCTGGAGAGGAGCCGAGAGCCTAGAGGCCCCACTCGGGGCCAGCCTTTGGGGGCTTGCAGGGCGCGTCTCGGAACGTCCAGGCCTTTTGGGCACTGGCACAGGCCGAATGGGACGGGGAGGACTTGGGGTCAGGCCACGGCCCTGATCTCCACCCAGCTGGGCCCCAGTCTAGACCTGCGGCCTTAGCGCCCCTTGCAGGAAGGCGCACAGGGCGGCCGGACCCTCTGCGGCCCTCTCCCTCCCTGGTTCACTTAGTCTTCCGGTCAGCTCCCCTCATCCTTTCACTGGTTCCAGACATAGCTCGCACTTTATTTTGGCATTTGGTGCTTAGAAAATTATGAAATAATTTAGTAATTATGTTGAGACTGGATTGTTCACCTTGATGCTTGAGTGCCACAGACACCTTCAGTCCCTTAGGATGTCTGCACTCGCAGGACTCTCAAGAAGGAGGTCTCTCCCATGCCCCTCCCTGTCTGTGCTCGCCCTGTGACAGCAGCTGGGCTCTAAACACGTCTCTAGCCCTGATCTGCTGGACAGGTGACACAGGCCCCTCCTCACGCCCACTGGCACCTCTACCCAGGAGCAGGGGTGGGTGGGTCAGGCCCTGCTGCTTCTCAGAGCTCCTCTGCGCCACCCGTCAGGCTTGGCGGCACTTTGGAGGAGGAGGCAGCCATGTTCCTTCACTCTTCCTTCATGTGCTCCTTGCGCTCTCATGAGACCCTACCAGCCAGTAAGAGAATCGGTCCCAGTGGGTGGCCTGGAGACTGAAGAGCATCTGGCAGGCTTCCCGCCATGTGCCAGACCTGGTGCAGCTGGACAAAGCGAGACTAGAGGAGGGCAGCCTTCTCTACTGGACTCAGTTCTCAGGGTTCCTGGTTCCCTCCTGTGTCCACTGGCCACAGAATGGGCACTGCCCCCCACGCCCCCACTATTGCTGGACTTGGGGCTGCTGCCTTTGGGAAATCCATTAAAGTGAGATTAGCGTCCACCTGCCCAGCCAGCTTCCCTGTCTGGCTTTTCTCCAGTCCTGGAATGTTCCCCTGGCCAACTTTCCCCTTCCTCCAGCCAACTGAGGAAACAGACTCTGGTCCAAAGAGCCTGGCTGTCAGCCGGCTTCCGCCACCTGGTAATGTGCATGGTGTGGGGGCGGGAAGTTGTCTCCAGGAGCTACCTGGAAGCTCAATGAGCGGTGTGGCTGGAGAAAGACTTCAGCCTGAGGCCCTAAAGCCAAGTGTCCTCACTTCCGCCCCCTCAGCTTCCTGCCCAGCTCAGCATTCTGAGGCAGGTGAGCTGAAGGTCATAGGAAATTGTAGGTTGGCTGTAATTTTTCTGGGGACCATCACCTGATGCAGTAGTTTGTTGGAAAACCCAGGCGAAAATGAAGAGTGGATTTTATAGACACGTGGGTGTGGCCTGCAGCTCTCTGCACAGCTCAGAACAGCCTCCCTCAGGATCTTCGCCTCTTTTGTAACTGCCTTTGTCACTTCAACATATTTTCCACTTAGAATCTGGCTTGCCTGGAGCTTGGCTGGCCGTGGCCTAATGTGAACTCCTGGCATCCTTATGTTTTGAATTCCTCTGCAAACTGGTAAGTTCTCTCCACATCTCCTAGCTCCAATTCCTGACATCCGTGGCCAGCCTGGGGCTTGGCTACTCTCGGATGAGGTACTCATCCCAGTCCAAATAGCCCTTAGGTGGTGAGTCACATGTTCACAGCATGGCCACCCGAGGCACCCCGTCTACTGGGGAGGGAGGGGAGGCAGTCCAGAACTTGGGTTTCTCAAGACGGGGTAGAGTCACAGATTGCCTCATCACCAGTGGAGAAGCGGGCACAAATCACACTGGAGGAAGATAGTACACAAAAGAAGGTGTTATTCAGGTAGAAAGACTCCTCAGAAGGACACAGGGAAGAGTTAACTAAGGGGAGGAAGGGGGAAGAGAGCTATTACATTGTGAGGACTTGGAGTCAATGTCACGAGACAAAATGTGTATGAACTGCTTTATGGAAATTGAATTTGCTCTGTAAACTTTCACCCAAATTACAATAAAAATTAAAAGGAAAAAGATGCCTTATTAGTCCATATCCCTGGATGATGAGAAGGGCACAGCACGGACTATGTTCAGAGTACAACACAGACCCTCAGGAAGAATGTCGCAAACTGGTCCTGCTGAGACGCCTGTCTTGAAGCCGGCACCCCCCCCCACCATGGCCCTCGGCTTCAGGGACACTCAGCTCGGCATCTGGCATGTGAAATCGCTATCCAGGAGAACTTTGTATCGTTTGAGGCAAAACACAGAACCAATTGGTGTGCCTAGGCTCCCTGCTTGGGACATCCCTGTGGAACGTTGGGGCCCAGCACACATTCCGGCCGCACAGCTGCAGCCACAGCTGTCGGGAATCAGCCTGGCGCCCCCTCCGCCACTGTGTGAGGGGGAAGGGGAGGCTAAGGGCTTCCTCTAGAGGCTCCGACTGAGCTCACCCTCACCCCACACTCACTGACTTCATCCATCCAAGGCTGCTTGGCTAACAGCCCAGGCGGTGCAGGACTTTCTCTCCAGAGCAGGCCCTCCGCCAGCTAACGGATGGGGGAAGGGAGAGCGTCAGGCGTGCGGCTCCCCAGGACCCAGGGGTAGCATATTGAGCCCTGAAATGCCAGAGGATTTTAAGGAAAAAAGGTGTGTGTGGGGGAGGCCAGCGGTGGCTGTGGGAGTGGTACTTAGCTCCTTCAAGGTAGGAAAATCCAAGGAGATCTCCTTTTCTCTCCATTTGGTCTTGGGCGATCCCATTGGAGGCGTGCAGGGTGACATCATGTCTTACAGCTGAGACAGCCACAGCCTGCTCTGCCCCTGCGGCCCCCAGGATTCTGACGGGAGCTGCTCTGCATTTGTGTTTCATGTCACATTTCAATGAAGGTTTAATAGTCTTCAGTTTGTACCAAAAGTAGATTACACAGCATGAAGATTACACAAAATCAACCTCACTGCTTAGCATCACACACATTCGGATTACAAAAAGTCCAGGGATAGATATTGTAAGTAAGAAAGTTACAAAAGACATCTGCTTAAAAAAATAACAAATTTAAAAATTGGTTTTCCCCCTAAATTCCCAATCACTGTAGTCTGGGTCACCATCATGACCAATGCTTGCAAATGCCCATTCCTTTATGAGTTCGTGGGGGACGGGATATTCAAGTGTATGGGCAAGGGACACTCGTACGCATCACACACACAGACACATACATCCACAGGGACAGGCACACGCCGAGTTGTTGCTGTTCCAGGCACTTCTATGTTCTTACATCTGCCACCTCCCCATAAGGTGTGACAGGTTACTTCTTTGGAGGGAGGACATTTTCCTCAAAGAACCCTGCATTAACAACATTCCCTGCAGGGAAGTATCTGGCCACCACAAACGAAGACCCATCACTCGCAGACGCCTTCCCCACGCCCATCTTCTTCGTGTTCTTCCACACCATGGCTGTGAAGTGTCCTGGAGGGGGAGAGGCAGGGGCAGAAGGAAACCCGTTAGTCAGCAGAAGCGCAAGGAGAGTCTGGGAAGGGACCCTTGGACCTCTGCGCCATCTTGCTGGCTTTGGCAAAGCCCCGTCTGGACAGATGCCCGTCAGCAGAAAGAGACAAAACACACTGCCTGCTTCCCAGCGGACCTCACTCATAATGGCCGCCCGACTTTATCTCCCTCACCACTTTCCAATGCCAAAGGCTTCATGATGTCCCAGAGAACATGGCAAACCCTAGTGACCCCAACAGTTAGGATGCCTCCCTACCTGGCAACAGCCTCCAACCCCCTCAGACTGTCCTCTTCGAGGCAACGGTGATCTCCATGTTACTCACCAGTGGTCACTGTTTGTCCTCATCTTCTCTGACATCTCAGAAGCATTGAACACAGCCGCCTCCCCCACTTTACAGAGCACCCTCGTCTTTGGGTTTGGCTGGCCCTGCCCCCCTCCCTCTGCTTCCTCCTCCTCCTCCGCCTCAGCATTTCGCAGGCTCCATCCTGGGCGCTGCCTTCTCTCCATGCTCTCGGTAAACGAGTGCACTTTTCCTGGCTCAAATTTTGTTTTCCAGCTCAAACTTCTTCTCTGTTCCAGACAAAACGACTTAATAGATATTTCCACTTGGATGACTCACAGCCATGTCAATTTTTCTTTTTTTAAAAAATTGTATCAATGGGAAACGTTTTTCTTAAATTTTATTTATTTTGTTGTTATGGTTGAGAATATACACAGTGAAACATACACCGGTTCAAAGACCCTACACGTGTGGACCACTCAGTGGCCCTGACTCCATTCTCCCAGCTGGAAACCACTGCCCTCCTTTTCTGAGCTGTTCCCAGTAACACAGATGCACTGTTCCCTGAGGTTCCTATCTCGTCTTTCTAAGCTGCTATTGCCCATTTGATCCCATACAGATAGTTCTGAAAAGAGGCATCTCAAATCTGACCCGTTCAAACCTCACTCTTGATTTTGGTGCCCTCAGATGGGCTATTCTCCCAGCCCTCGCATTCCGCCAACAGCCACTCTGTCCACACAGTCCTAGGAGTTGTCCTCCTATCTTTCTCCGCTCATCTTACCCACAATACATCACTAAATCTGAGCACTCCAACTCCAAAAATGCACCTCAAATCCATTCACTTGTCTCCAATTCATGCCCAAACGCTGCTCCTGACCATGAACATATGCTACCTGAACCACTGCCTGGTGGTCTGACTGGTTCCCATGTCCACCTTTGCCAGGTTCTTGTTCTTCAATGAAGTGCCGTAGTGATCTTTGTGAGACTTTAAGTGGGATGTTTACTTCTTTGCTTAAACATTCTTCCGTAGCTTCCACTTGAACTTAGAATGAAACCCAGGTTCCGTCTCTTGCTCATAATGCCCTGCTCAAGCTTGTCCTGCTGACCTCTGACCTCATCTTCTAGGAAGGCTTGGCCCCTTCCTTCCCATTTCTCGGACTCACCACGCTATTTCTCACCATGGGGCCCTCGCCCACCCAGGCTGCTGTGTAAAATACTCTTTTGCTGACCAACATCTTGTCATCCCTCAGGTCTCAGCCTAAATGCCACTTGTTCAGAGAAGACTTTTGCAGTCCCCATTTCCTCACTACAATGCCATGAAATTCTTACCCGACTGTCCTGTCTTGTTTATTTTCCCCTTCATAGCATTTTCGGTTTGCAATGCTGTATGTTTGGTTACTTGACTGTTGCTGGGCCCCTTCACTAGGCTATGAGCCCTGCATGAGCAGAGATCAAGTTGTTTTACTCACAAAAGTATAGCCAGTCTCTTGGCATACCGTATGAGAGGTGTAAAATAAATGGAACGAATGAATAAAAAATGAAAGGTATATGGGAGAACTCTCCTGAATTCAGGTTCTGCCCTTACTAGCGCAGGCTTTTTATATTTTGAGCAATTTGAAACTTGACAGGATACTGCCTCTTTCAGTTCTCGCTGCTCAGAAACAACCCAGTTCCTTCTCAAACTGCGGCCCCACCCTGGAGACATTTCTGTGGCTTTGCTGAAACTTCGCAGTATCAGTCCCCCACTGCTCAGGCTGCCTGAGGAATACACAGTCACTGTACCAAACAGAATTGGTGGATGTTGATCCATTTCAGGATGTGGCAATGGTATTCAAAGAAGAAGTCAAAGCTGCACTGAAGGAATTGGCAAAAAACAAGGGTCCAGGAATTAATGGAATACCCACTGAGATGTTTCAACAAACGGATGCCATGCTGGAGGCACTAACTCGGCTATGCCAAGAGATTTGGAAGACAGTTCCTTGGCCAACTGACTGGAAGAGATCCATATTTGTACCCATTCCAAAGAAAGGTGATCCCATGTGTTCTGGTTTCCTAGTGCCACTCTGACAAGAATATACAAATATACCACAGATGGGTGGCTTTAACAAACATTCTTACAATTTGGAGCCTTTAAATCTGAGTTCAAAGTGCCAGGCTCTAGGGGCTAGGTGAAAGCCCCTCAACCTTGGGCTTCAGCTCTGCCTCCTGCTCCTGGCTCATTGAAGCTGGAGGCTTTTCACTCAGACAGCTGCTGGCTGCTGAGGCTGACAAACCCAAGGTTGACAAGTAACAAGGCACAGTTCCGATATTACCAAACCACACAGCAGGCCATTAATCCAAGTTCATTAAAAGTCCCAAGATTGGCAGAGCATGGCAGGCTGCTGAACAACAACTCAGCTACATGCAGGGCTCAAGCGTGCCATAGCTAGAGACCATTCCCAAAGCTGTTTGTTATATATGGGAAGCAAACCACAGCCCTAAGGCAGCTACTCAGCTGCTCACAGTAGATTCTACCATGGAGTTGGTTACCAGTCTCATCATGGGGAATACTACTATATCCAGCTGTCCAGCCACTCAACCAGGCCCAGCCAAGTTGACACACAAACTGAACTATCACACTACAAAATGTGGAAATTATCTAACAATATCATTAATATCACACACAAGTCAAATCTTGCTGAAGATAACTCAAAAATGGCTGCAGGAGTATACTGACAGAGAACTTCGAGAAATGCAAGCTGGATTCAGAAGAGGACGTGTGTTTTGGTTACCTCATGCTGCTCTGATAGGAATATACCACAAATGGGATGGCCTGAACAAACAGGAGTTTATTCTCCTCCAGTTTTGGAGGCTAGAAGTCCGAGTTCAAAGCACTGGGCTCTAGGGGCTGGGTGAAAGCCCCTTGACCTTGGGCTTCAGCTCTGCCTCCTGCACCCATCCCACTGAAGCTGGAGGCTTTTCTTCACTCAGGTGGCCATTGGGTGCTGAGGCTGACAACCCAAGGTTGACAAGTAAAAAGGCACAGTTCCAATATTACCAAATAGCATGGTAGCCCATCAACTCAAGTCCATTGAAAGTCCCAAGATCGGCAGAGCATGGCAAGCTGCTGAACTATCACTGGGCTACCTGCAGGGTCCAAGTGTGCCATAAGCTAGAGACTGTTCCCCAAGGCTTCTCCTCATATACAGAATACAGACCACATCCCTAAGGCAGCTATTCAGCTGCTTGTAGTAGGTCCCACCATGGAGTTGATTGTCAGTCTCCTCGTGGGGAATAACTACCACCAGCTGCCCAGCCACCCAGCCATGTTGACACACAACCTTAACTACAACAATGTGGAATTAAGGATATCATAGCTGATGTCAGATGGATCTTGGCTGAAAGCAAAGAATACCAGAAAGATGTGTTTACTTGTGTTTTAGTGACTATGCAGAAGAATTCCATTGTGTGGTTCAAAACAAATTATGGATAACATTGAGAAGAACAGGAATTCTAGAACATTTAATTGTACTCATGAGGAAACTGTACATAGACCAGGAGGCTATCATTCAAACAGAACAAGGGGATACTTCATGGTTTAAAATCAAGAAGGGAGTGTATCCTTTCACCATACTTATTCAATCTGTATGCTGAGCAAATAATCTGAGAAGCTGGACCATATGAAGAAGAATGTGCCATCAGGATCAGAGGAAGACTCATTAACAACCTGTGATGCTCAGAAGCTTGATGAAAGTGAGAATGACTTGAAGCACTTACTGATGAAGATTGAAGACTGCAGTCTGCGGTATGGATTACACCTCAGTATAAAGAAAACAAATACCCTTACAACTGGACCAATAACTAGCATCACAATAAACACAGAAAAGATTGAAGTTGTCAAAGATTTCATATTCCTTTGTTCTACAATCAACACCAATGGAAGCAGCAGTCAAGACATCAGAAGACGTATTGCATTGGGCAAATCTGCTGCAAAAGACCTCTTTCAGAGGCTTGCAAATGTGATCAAGTTAAGATGAGGTTCTACTGGATCCTAATCCAATGACTGCTGTCCTTATAAAAGGGAAATTTAGGCACAGAGACACACACAATGAGAGTACAATGTGAATCCAGAGACTGGAATAATGGCTGTACGAGCAAGAAATGCCAAGAATTGTAGGACCCTCCAGAAGCTAGGAGAGGGAAATGGAAGAGATTCTTCCCCAGAGCCATCAGAAGGAGTACAGCCCTGCCGACAACTCGATTTTGGATTTCTTGCCTCCAGATGTGAGAGAGAATAAATTTCTGTTGTCTTAAAAAAAAAAAAAAAAGACCCTTTCAAGTCCTGAAGAGCAAAGATGGCTCCTTGAAGACCAACTAGGGTGCACCTAACCCAAGCCATGGTATTTTCAATCGCCTCATATGCATGTGAGAGCTGGACAACTAATGAGGAAGACTGAAGAGTCGTCGATGCTTTCGAATTGTGGTGCTGGCAAACAACACTGAGAGTACCGTGGGCTGCCAGAAGAACTAACAGGTCTGTCCCGGAGGAGGTGCAGCCAGAGTGCTCCTTGGAAGCAAGAATGGCCAGACTTCGTCTCACCTACTTTGGTCATGTTGTCAGAAGGGACCATTCCCTGGAGAAGAATATCATCATGCTTGGTAAAGTGGAGGGTCAGCGAAAGAGCGGAAGGCCCTCAACGCGATGGACTGGCACAGTGGCTGCAGTGATGGAATCAAGCACAGCAAGGCCTGTGAGGCTGCCACGGCCCCGGGCAGGGTTTCGTTCCATTGGACACGGGGTCCCTATGACCCGGAGATGACTCAATGGCACCTAACAACAAAAACATCATTCAGTATTTTGCCCACAGAATCCTCCAATATTGTAGCATTAGCCTTGAGTTTTTCCTTCAGTTCTCTCAGCTTGAGAAATGCTGAGCGTGTTCTTCCCTTTTGGTTTCTAACTCCAGGTCTTTGCACTTTTCATTATAATACTTTGTCTTTTCTAGCAGCCCTTTGAAATCTTCCGTTCAGCTCTTTATCTTGTCATTTCTTCCAGTTGCTTTAGCTCCTCTCTGTTCAAGAGCAAGTTTCAGAGTCTCTTCTGACATCCAGTTTGGTCCTTTCTTCCCTTCCTGTCTCTTTAATGATCTTTTCCTTTTTTTGCATGTGGTAGGGACTGGATAAATGTTCATTTTTAAAATTGTGCTTTCTTCCCTTACAGTTGAACTCTTTTTTAATAATTTTCAAATGCAGCTATAATTTATTTGTCTACATCCACAAAGGATTTGAGGTTGCTTATGCAAATCACGCACAAGCATGGATCAGTATAGTTAGTAACAGGTGATGTGGCACAACTGCAGCACAAACGAGATGAAGAGAAACCTAAGTGCCATGATGCATCTTCACCACTTTCTTTTCTTGTATCGCAGTGAATACAAATGTAACGTCAACATCTGTCACAGGTACGATTCAGTGACATCAATGACGTTCATCGCATCGTGCAACCACCACCGCTTCCATTTCCCAGTTTACTCATCAGCCTCAACAGAAGTTCAGTGCGCCCTACGCGCTGACTCCCCGTCCCCTTCTCCCCTTTTTCTCTCCCCTTTTACCACTTATTTTTACACTTGTATTAACCATTGCTCAATATCCTTCAGTGGTCCCCTCAAAAGAGGAAAAACACTTTGTGCAAGTCACCCTTGGTCCTTACACGGATGAGTCCGCTGCAGGCTGTCAGCAGCCTCATCAGGTTGTCACCACTTACATAGGCTGTCTTTTCAGTAAGGCTCAAGCCCTTTGTCACACAAGTCTTCTTTCTCAAGAGCCCACGTGCTTGGCTTGGACCGTTGACTGACACACTCTGTCTTCCCAGACAAAGAAGAAGCTGCCATTAACCCACTGGTTGCCAAGAAAATCATTGCAGTCATCAGGTGCCCATGAGCACCACAAAAGCACACGGTGGCCTTTTCCAACCAGAAGAGACTACGTCATCTTTCCCCTCACTGGAGGGTTTTCTGTCTCCATGGAGATGACTAAGTTACGAGTATTTGAAGGTTAATTAAAGGACACCACTTCCTTAGCAACCATCAGATACACAGTGATTTCTGACTCTCATCTACTAACAAAGCTGTTTTTGAAAGGAATCACATCCTCTTTCCTGCTGTAGACCCAAACTTCCTAGATTAGACCTTGAAAAGCCTTAAATAAGTTACAGTGCACCCTTGCAAGGGGCTGTGCACAGTGGTCAGAAAGCACGAGGCAGGCCGTTTTGAACTGATAGGGAACCACGTCTGACGCTGTGTTGTGTGCAGGAGACAAGGACAAAGGCAAGCACCTGCTCTGACACCTGAGTGTGAACAAGGGAAGCAGAGAATATACAGAGGCGTGTGCTCCTGGATGCTCAGAACACGCCCAGGATGGTACAAGAAGCCAGTAACACTCGTTTCCTCTGGCGAGGGAAAGTGAAGACGGGGATGGAAAGGAGGCTTCTCAACCTACGTAGCCTTCGTAACAAAGCTCTTGAATTTCACATCATGTGAAGGTATTACTGATTCAGAAGAAAATAAACCAACCTAGTCATTCAACAGAATATATAACCAAGTAATGCTGAGAATTACTTTCTCTCCACTCTGCACTTGGCAGGGGACTTGGCTGACTGTGCCCTTTACAAGATCCTGACCCGGGGGGTAGATGACAGGCCCATTCACCTACCGCTTGGACTCCATGGCACAACAGCATCAGCTGGGGAGAAGGCTCTGGGGGAGGCTGAGGCCTGGATGATGAGCCCAAGCGTTTCTAAGGGTCTTACAGGCCCTGTTCAGAACACCACCCAAAGCAGAACTCCCATCCTGGGAGCAAGCTCTCTCTGTCCCCAGACACTGGCCCCTGGGATGGCACAGAGGCCAGCTGCTCTGGAGTTTTCCTCTTTTGTGGGGAGAGGATATGTGAGCCAATGGATGGGATGGGTGGTGAGTGGTCATGGAAGGCTGAGTTCCACTCCCAGCTCTGGCACCCGGGAGGGACCCAGCGAGGCTCCTGCCTCGGAGGAGGGGCCCTGGAGAAAGCCTCGGAGCAGGGGTAGGTGGGCAGGACGCATAAAAGCAGCTCTTCCCCGCTCCAGGCCTCAGCTTCCTCCTCTGCGACACAGGGACCGTAAAGCCCTGCCCTCGAATGTGGTGTGAGGCCTTAACGGCAGCAGATGGGGAAGCACTGAGTAATTAGCTGTGGGGCGCTGCGCACACGGGTGGCATGCTAATAACGTGCTCTGCACACGTGATAGGAGCTCTGGTAGCATAGTGGCTAAAGCACTTGACTGCTAACCAGAAGGCTGGCGGTTCAAACCCACCAGCCACTCCTCGGAAGGAAGGTTGGGCAATCCTTCTTCCGTAGTGATACTGCCTCGGAAACCCAAGGAGGGGTCGCTATGAGTCGGGGCCGACTCGACGGCACATAACAACAACAACAGCAGCACATGTGATGGCTCCTGACACTCGCTCCTGGGAAAAGCAAGGGAAGAGATGGAACAATGTGCTTTGTGGACACTCGTCTTGTTACAAGACGACGAGGTTCTGCTGCCCGTCTTCAATCACTGGTGGGGTTGCTACTGGCCCTCCCTCCCTGCCCTACACAACTGCCACAGAATCACGTGTTCTCCCTTCAGCTCTGGTGGCAGCTCCTTGGGCCCAGCCAGGAGGCCTGCAGGAGTCAACTGAGATGAGAACTGCCTCAGCCAGTGCTTCCGCTTCCTCCCCAAAGTCCCACCCACACAGGGTGGCAGAAGCCCCGGCCCCAACGAGTGCGCAGCAAACCACAGGAAACGGCGGCTGGCTCCAAAAACCTCTCACTTCCTGCTTCTGCGGAAACCCTGGGGAGGAGGCCACGAGTGGCTGGACCCATGGGTGGGGCAGGGCTGGGGCGGGAATGGGGTGGGAGACAAGGCCTTTTTCAGCTCTCCTGGTGCCTTCTGCTCAGAGAAACACACCTTCGCCTTCTGGGTAACGTCAAAAGAAATACGGAAGAGGTGATGAGGGCAGAAATCGTAGATTGTCAAAGGGTTAGTTTGTCTCCACAGCCTGATGCCCAACTTGGAACCTTGCCCAGGGATGGACCACTGGTTGGGACCCTAACACTTACCTGTCCCGGAGGTGAAGCCTGGCTGCTGGAAGTTGTAGCTCTTGATTTCACTGTACCATCTCTCGGCCACCTCCTTCCCTGCGTGGAGAAAGGGCTGTGAAACTCAGCAGCCAAGTCAAGCCAGCTCCCCTCTCCCCCGTCTCCTGCAGGCCCCCTCTAGCCACCCATCCACCCCACAGTCAGATGTCTGATAAAGCACCAGGAGGGCTGGAACGTCTTGAACGTCTCCAGCAGACTCCCAGGGATGCCCAGGAACTTGTGCAAGCGTTAGCGAGGGCCTGATGGCAGCTGAGCAGTGGAGCCCTGGCCCGGGCTCAGGAGGCTGCCTGAGTCCCACCCAGCCCTGCGCTGACCTGCTGTGCAGTACTGGGCTACACCCTTCCCTCCTCTGCACAGCGGATGAGAGGGTTGAATCAATGTCCTCCAGGGGCCTTGTAACCAGGCTCTGCGTTTCTGAGAGAGGGCTCTCACCCCACCCTACGCCCGGCTAAAAACACATGCAGGAGGAAAGGCAATTGGGCTGACAGGTGAAGGTCCCCAGACAGGGTGGTCCTCACTGGAGCATCGTGGCCCAGCAGGTGGGGATATGAACAAACGCATATTTCCTGGGGAGTGGCTGGTGGTAGGGCCAGAGCTAGGCCTCAACTTCAGAGAAGCAAGGCCCGAATGTTAATGTTTGTCACCCAAGGGCTTGTTAAAATGCAGATCTGGTTTCAGCAGGTCTGGAGCGAGGTCCAGGAGCCTGGGTGGTGCAGTGGTTAAAGCACTTGGCTGTTAACTGAAAGGTCGGCGGTTCAAATCCACCAGCCATTCCTCAGGGGAAAGATGTGATAGTCCTTGGAGACCCTGTGGGGCAGTTCCACTCTGTCCTCTAGGGGTGCTGTGAGTCAGAATCGACTCCACGGCCGTGGGTTTGGGTTTGAGAGTGCAGCTCACTTTCTGCATTTCTAACAAGCTCCTTGGTGCTGCACTTTGAGTAACAAGGCCCTAGAGAGCAGTGGTTACACACTAACCTCACCCGAAATCTTCTGGAAAGTACTGATGCCTGGGCTCTTCTATAAGGAGCTCTGCTGGCACAGTGGTTAAGGCATTGTCTACTAACCAAAAGGTTGGTTGTTTGAACCCATTAGCTGCTCCGTGCAAGAAAGATGAGACAGTCTGTGTCTGTAAAGATTTACAGCCTTTGAAAGCCAACGGGGGTCGCTATGAGTTGGAATTGACTCAATGGCAGTGGGTTGGGTTGGGTGCCCTTCTACAGATCATGCATGGATATCTGGAGGAGAGACCGGCCCTTGGTATTTTCATAAAGCCCCTCAAAGATTCCCGTGTGTAGTAATAATAATAATAATAACATTCCTGTGTGCAGTCGGGGTGCAAAACCATCATTGCAGAGACCACCTACCCCAGGCCCTCTCTGCAGAGATGAGGACACAGGGTTAAGAGAGGGCGGCGGTTTGCTTGAGGGTCCACAGCCCAAGTCTGGGATGGAACCTGGATCTCCTGACTGCCCCCTGGAGGCTTCTCCCAGTCCCTCTCCCTGTGGCCCTGGATCCACCAAGAGGCACAGCCTGGGCCTGGGGAGGGCCTTACAGGCTGAGGGCAAGGCTTCGGAGGGAGGGGTCCTTGCCTTTGGGACCCAGGACGGAGCACACCTTGCCTGCAGGGCATAGGCGACTGAACCGCACAGAGGCCCTGGTCAGGCTCCGGTGGGGAAACCCGGGAGAGGTCTCCCTTGGGAATCCCAGGAATGCGAGCAGGAAGCGGGTGAGTCATCCTCACTGGGGGCTTGAGAAGGCTTCAGAGGGATGAGCCCGCTCCAGTATTTTTTCCTAAAAAGCCTTTCAGGGCTGTCTGGGCCAGAAAGCTCAAGAATGTTTGGTCAGTGTGGTAGGATCATCGCTCCTGACTGCGAACTTGGATGGAGGATTTGTCTTTTCTTTATTCAAAATGGAAAATGTTCCATAGCTTTTCTCTGATTATAAAAGAACTTTTATACACCAGCACTATAAACAATGTTTAGAAAAACATCAAGAAAGTCAAATTGCTTTGTAGCTAGGGCCGCCTTGGTGCCTATAGCATCAGCAGAGACTTTGTACAGAAACGGTCTGTCGTCCTCACCCCCACTCCTCAGCCTGGGAGCCTTTCCAGAAGGAGGGCCCTGGTCAGTCTGACTCATCTCTGTGTCCCTGGCACCCAGCACAGGCCTGGACCTGAACTGACCACCAGAGACCTTGTGGTGAATGGAGTCAGCCTCTGGGAGAGGACTCAGAGGAGAACTTGGGTTCCCTTTCCTCTGTGGGTCTGTGGTTACACCACCGCAGTGAAGAGAGATCCCCAAGATCTTGGAGGGCACTGGGGCCAGGGAGGGGTCTGGCCCAGCTCAGGCAGAGGGGCGGGAAGCTGAGAATGTGACCCACCTGGCTGGTCGTAGGATGCCCAGGCTAGATTCTCCCCACACTGGCCGCGACTGGACTCCGGGCTGTGCTTGAGGATTCTCGTGCTGGCCAGGGCCTCAGAATACCTGCCAGAGTCCATGGTGCCTCCTCAGGGCAGGTATAGCCCTGGGAAACCCCCCACGGATGAGCCCCAATATGATGTGACCAAGTGTCCTTCCCAGCCCACAGAGGGCTTGCAGAGGAAACAGGTGTGGGAATCACCCCTGCAACCTTTTTGAACCTCATGGTGTCCCATATTATAGAGGAGTAAACTGAGGCTCTGAGGAACACAGGGACTTGCCTAGGTAAATGACAGAGTGGTTACTGAAGCTTGGTTGTATGTGACCCCAACCCCCGTCCCTCCCACCGCCCCAGGGCCCCTCAGGGACTGCGGCAGCAGCCCCGTGACGCCCTTGCTCTCTCTGGGGCACGGGAGGACTCACTGCTGAGCCTCGTGGTTGAGCTTCTTGCAGAGCTTCAGCGGTGGGACGCCATGCTTCTGCCGGTACTCGTTGTGGGCCTTCAGGACCTCGTTATTGAACTGTTTAGAAGCTGCAATGATTTGAAAAAGGAGAACGTTCCAGTGCAGAGAAGAGACCCGCCAAAAGTACAACAGTGTGCTCCAGAGCAGCTACAGGCTCACTCCAGGCCACGTGACCAGGCCGCAGCTCCTCCCAGCCCCGCACCCCAGCCACACCTCTCCAGCCCTTACATCACCCTCCACAGCTCCGCACAGCTCAGCCCCTGGGTTATGCAGGCCTCCCAGGCTGTGTTAGGGATCTGGGTCTTTATCCAAGGCGATGCAAGCCACTGAAGGGTATGGGGCAGGCAAGTGAAATGGAAGAGCGTGAAAGAACCTGTTGGCTGCTGAGTGGAGGATGGGCCAAAGGAGGCGCAGAGCAGAAGTTGGAGGTCAGACAGCCAGCGACAGCACTTCTCAAAGGCAATGCTTGAAGGAGACTGGAAATCTCAGACTGGACCTGTGATGAGTAGTGGGAACTAGGGAGGACTAGAGGTGCAAGCACAGAGAGAAGAGCCTGGCTGGGGGGAGGGGTGCCTACACTGGGCTGGTGGGACTAAGAGGACCAAGGGTCCAGTGGGGGAAGAGGTAGAACTTGCACCCAACTGAGTCATGACCTCAGAAAGGACAAGATCAAGGGCGCTGAGTTAGGAATAAGTGGCTGAAGCCAAGGGCAGACGAGGCCAAAAGTAGACAGAAGTCACATCAGCTTGTATCTGTAATGGAATCCCATCCATCCATCCATCCCACATCCACCCAACATCTTCCGTCCATATCTCCACCATTCATCCCACACTCCTCAGTCCACCCATCCACGGAGTCATCATTCATTCAGCATCTCCATCCACCATCCATCTACCATCCTTCCAACTCCAATCCATACACTCACTCATCCATCCACTCATCTGCTTCTGAGGGTCTCCTCTATGTCAGCTTTAGGAACCTGGGAGTTACCCTCCATGGAAATGGGTGTCAGTTAGGTGAGTCATGAGTGATAGTCACTGAGCCAGCCCCATCTGGAGAGAAACCTACACCCGAGGCCTGGCCATGGGTGGGGAGCAGGAAGAGTGTAAACCAAAACAGGAAGGAAGCCCAGTCACATTTACCATTAACTTTTCTTCCCTGTTTGCTACCTTTTCACCTCTGAGGCTGAGGGAAGTCATCCTCCCCTCCCCCTTGGCCGGACCCCTCATGTCTCCTGGGCCTTCAAATCCAATCCCCTGGGGCCTCTGACAGGACCTGGAGGGGAAGAAGGTCCACAGCTTGGCCTCAGGGTGCTTTGAGTTAGACACGGCCCTAGGGGAGTTGAAGATAACTGCGGCCCATGCCAATGATGGGCAAGCCGTCCAAGGGGTCCTGGTTCATTGACAAGCAAGTGCGAGAAAGATGAGACAGTCTGTGGACTTTGACCTGAGGACTCCGGGGGTTTGGAGAAGCAGGCCAATGGGGCCAATGTGGGGGCAGGGACGAGAGGCGAGGCCCTGACTGCCAGGATTTGGGAGGTTGTGGCTGACAGGCAGAGATGGGGAGACATTGAACAGAGGCAAGGAGGTGGAAGCCTGGCAGTGGTAACAGGGCACGAGCAGGGCCAAGGAGCCACAAACTGCCAGGAGTTTTTAGGTCTTTGTGACAAAGACTTGAGGTTTAGCCTGTAAATGCAGTAGCTGGGATGACAGGTACTATTGTTTCTGTGGTTGCCATGAGTTGATTCCGCTCACGGCCATCCTGCACACAGGCTGAGCCGAGCTGCTCCATAGGGCTTCCAAGGCTGGGACCTTTTGAAGCAGATCAACTTGTCTTCCAAAGGGCCTCCAAAGGGTTTCAGATAGTCAACCTCTTGGCTAATCGGCCGGCACTTAACTGTTCGTACCACCAGGAACCTAATGGAAACCTTTAACAGAATATCTCATCCCAAACAGTGGGAGCCATAGCCCCTCCCGGCCATGGGCTGGAGGTCCAGGCTGACAACAGGCTAAGAAGGAGGCTGCAGGATGGCGTTGCGGCCGGAAAGCCACAGGCTCCTGAGTGACGGGCTGCTTGTCCTGCAGTAGCCTGGCCCCCACCTTGAGTGAGAAGCAGTAACAATTTGATGTCCAGAAGCAGTAATGAGGTGGGTAACGGGCTGGAAATGGAATCTCTCAATCCAGATGGTGGCACGGTGGTTAAAAGCGCTGGGTTGATGACTGAAAGCTCATAGGTTCAAACCCAGCAGCAGCTCCACAGGAGAAAGATGAGGCAGTCGGGGTTACTTACAGCCCAGGCAACCACCTGGGGCAGGTCTGCTTTGCTATGATTTGGAATTGACTCGATGGCAGTGGTGGGCTTCCCTCAATCAAAGCTGTCTAAACACTGAAAGGCCAGCCTCATAGGACAGACGCTCTCCAGCACTGGGGGAATGCAAGCACATGAGCCTCTCGGAGGGATCCAGGCACCAGGCCGAGGGCTCAGTTCAGTGACCTGAGACCCTGTAAGGTTCCATCAGGGTGGGGCTTAGAAGAGACGAGATGAATGACTGACTGCAGACTTTCAGGGGTTAATAGCATCTCCGTAGGAGCTCTGGTGGCACAGTACCTAAGGCACTGATTGCTAACCAGAAGGCTGGCGGTTCAAACCCACCAGCCACTCCTCGGAAGGAAGGTTGGGCGATCTACTTCCGTAGAGATACCGCCTCGGAAACCCAAAGAGGGGTTGCTATGAGTCGGGTCCGACTCGATGGCAGGGAGTTAGAAGGACTCTGAGTGGTCAGGCTCACCTCTGTGCACGCGCAGGGCGTGGATGCACAGACTCAAGGTAGCAGGCGTGGCCAGGCTCCCCCTGAAGGACCTTCCAGGTGCCATGTTCCAGGCAGGTCACGGTGGCCAAGATGGTGTCATGGATCGAATTGTGTCCCCCTAGAATGTGTCAGCTTGACTGGGCCATGATTCTCAGTGGTTTAGCAGTTAGGTAAGGAAGTACTGCAGCGGGTGGGTAATGATCCACCATGGTAATGATGCGATAAACCGATCAGGTGTAGGAGGATTAAGGGTGGGATGTTGTTAGGTGTCCTCAAGTCAGCTCTGACCCCAGCGGCCCCGTGTCCAACAGAACGAACCCCGCCCGGCCCTGGGCCAGCCTCCCAAACCGTGCTGTGCTGGATTCCATCGCTGCAGCCATTGTGTCGTCCGTCTCGTTGAGGGCCTTCCCCTTCCTTGCTGACCCTGCACTTTAGCAAGCATGACAGCCCTCTCCAGGGACTGGTCCCTTCTGACGACATGACCAAAGCAGGTGAGATGAAGCCTGGCCACTCTCGCTTCCAAGGAGCGTTCCGGCTGCACTTCCTCCAGGACAGATTGGTTCGTCCTAGTCTGCAACACCCTTAGTCCCACCACATCTCTGAGCCAATGTAAGGGGGGTTCTCCTGGGGTGTGGCCTGCAGCACCTTTTAGCTTACAGGAGAGAAAAAGGAGCAAGAAGGGAGCTGGTGGGGGGGACTACTACCACCAGGAAAGACGGGGAGCTGAGTCCGTCCTTTGGGCTCAGGGTCCCTCACTGGGATCCTCCGAGGACCAAGAGACACACAGACAGAAAGCTGCCCCTGCCACCAGCACTCTGAATTGGGACTTCTAGCCTCCTAAACTGTGAGAGAATAAATTTCTGTTTGTTAAAGCCACCCGCTGTGGGACTTCTGTTATAACAAACACCATGAAAGACGCAGAAGGCTGAATGGCATGACCCCGGTGACCATAGATGCATCAGGGAAGGCTCCCTGGAAAAGTCTCCTGGGTCATTTGGAATGAGGTGAGGGAGCAAAGAGCAAGAGTGGAAGGGATCTAAGTGTGTCCTGGGCTCTGAGGAGGAGGTGGGGATAAGGAGAGGGTGGAGCCAGGTCAGGGGCAGCCCTGCCTGATGGTGTAGTTTGCTCCTTGGCAGAGAGGGACATATAAGGCTGCTGGAAACGAGGTCACTGCACTCCCAGAATGTGGGAAGGACAAGTGAACAAAAGTGAAAGTTCTGTTCCCAACCCAAGCTGGGTGCCCAGAAGATGAAGTTGGTCACCGTTCCCAGATAAGGAGTGGAACCTGGCCTGAGTTCTCAGGAAAGGGTCAAGAGGTCTTTCTGTTAATCAGGAGGGGAGGCCTGGTCGCCCCACCCCTGGCTGGGAGGCATGGGGGGCCCACAACCATGACCCATGCCAGCCCCAGAAGGCCCCTCCCACAGCAGTAGCCAATCCTGGCCCAGGTGGCTCTTCTACGAAGGGCCGGGAAGGTAAGATATGACTGACCACCACACCACCACACCCAGCAAGAGGCACGCCCGGACTCCTGTAGGAAACCCAAGATCACAAATAAGCAGTTGGGAAAAAGTCAAAGAAAGAACCACCCATATGAGGCCACAAAGTCCCTCACAGCCACCCCACGTGAGGGAAGGGCCGAGGGCAAACTGAGGCTAAGAGAAGTCACACGGCCTCAGAGCCCCAGCCAGGACCGTGGGAAGGCAGGTCTGTCTGTGTTTGCCGACCGGCCCTTTCCGGGTGGTGGCCTGTGCGCGATCCCTCACACATCTCTCACCACCGGTGGTAAAATGGACCCATTTTTTGACAAGGAAGCTGAGGTTCCAGAAGTGAAGTCACCTGCCCAGGTTCCCACGACTAGTCCAGGGATGGCCCATCTGAAGAGAAACGAGGGCTGATACAAAGCCCTGAGCTTAACCCCGCACCCTGGTCCAAAGCCACAAGACAAAGGGACCACGAGGGGACAGGGGGAATCGGACCAGGCCCCTGGGGACAGCAGGGGGTGGACCAAAGCACGTCTGGGGCGGGCCAGAACCCAAACCAAAGCCATGAGCCCATTCCGACTCGGCCGCTTTCAAATCTGAAGCAAAGAACAGGAGGAAGGAAGAGAGAGGAAAAACCCACTAAGGTTTCTGAAGTGTGTCCACTGCGCCAGGCCTTCATAAGCAGATCTGCCTGGGCCCCAAGGGGAAACAAGGCAGCAACGTGGGCCTTAAAGGTCGGAGCTGCCCAGGGGAGAAGGGGCTGCCAGGCAGCTGAGCTCCCTGGCCCTGACAGAGGCCCGGCTGGCCGCGGTGTCCGGCGGAGTGGAGGTGCAGGCATCCTAGGTGGGCCTGAATCCAGGGAGGCCGAGCCTCTGCTGCTGACATGGACGGGTTACCCAATTCCGCTTGGGTTTTACCACAAACGTGGTGAAACTGCGCCCTGCAGGTTAGTAAGCGCGCCCCACCAAGCCCGTGCACTCGTTGCTCACTGTGAATCCGTTCCTGACTGCGGGAGAGATCCTGGGGGGGTCTGTGTGCTCCTGGCCCCTGGCTCGGGGCTTTTTCTCCAGTACCCCCGCTTCTCTCCTTTCCCTCCTCTCCACACTCCCCACAGAAAAGGCTGGAACAGTCAGGCCTACAGAGGGGAGGGCACTTAGGGGTCAAGGCAGGACCTGTGAACTGGCCCCTTCAGTGCCCTTGGCAAGAGGCTTGATGCAACCTGTACCCACCTCTGTGACGAAGCTGGTTTTGCTTGTTTATCAGGAAGAAGGAATCAAACACTGGTGGGAGGGGGAAGGAAGAATGAGTTCCAGATGGTCATTTCTGCTCCTTGAGCCTGGGCCCCAGGCACTCAGGAGCAGATCCCAGCTCCGCCTTTTACTAGCTGTGACCTTGGACAAGCTGCTTAATCACTCTGTGCCTCCAGTCTCCCATGTACAAAAGAGGGTAACAGCATAGGGTTATTGTAACAATTAAGTGAATTAATCTACCTAAATAGTTCTGAATAGCCCTGGAACATAGTGAATGTGTATCAATTTCAGCTATGATGATTATCTGGTGGCACAGTGGTTAAAGCATTCGGCCACTAATGAAAAGGTCGGCAGTTCAAACCCATCAGCTGCTGTGCAGGAGAAAAATGAGGCCGTCTGCTTCAGGAAACGCTGTGGGGCAGTTCCACTCTGTCCTCCAGGGGCACTGTGAGTTGGAATTGACTCCACAGCGGTGGGTTTGGTTTTTTGGGTTTTACCGATTATCACTACTGTTGGGTGAAGGGCTAAAGACCTCTGGCCTTGGGAGAAGCTGCCCTAGTCAGATGGAGCCTCTGCCCTTGGGGGGAACAGGGCTGTTGGTACTGAAATTGATCTTTGCTGACATCTTTCAGTCCCTCTGGGTGGAGACATGTGCTGAGTAGGTGAGTGAGGGAGTGTGATGAGATGCTCACCCAAGAACAGTGAGGCCCTCACGACAGGATCCTCTCCTCATTCTCAGGGGGAAACTGAAGTCTTTGTGTGTGGGGGGGAGTTGCTCAAGGTCACACAGTGAGTTCACATGAGAACCAGGTCTAAGAATGGGCCCTCCTTCCAAAACCTCCCTGCTATGAGACTCTCATTCTGTCCACTTTACACACATCCCCCATGTTTCTAACGGCAGGAGTGATGGTCAATGAACATTTGCTCAGTGGCTTCAAGAAGCGAGGGTTCTGTGTCCTGAGGATTTGCTCAGCTGCCTCCCCCTCCACAGGAGGTCACTGTGGCCAGCACAGATGCCCACTCTCCCTGCTGCCCACCCACACACACCCCTGTAGGCACTGGGCAAGTAAGTCACTGCCCCTCTGGGCACCATCTGGGTGAGAAGTAAGGATGCCATCTGTGTTTTCCACATGTCTTCAAAGTAGGGAGACCCTTTATTGAACGAAATCTTTAAAAAAATCAACAGATGACGGCAGAGCTGCTAGGGTACGCCTGCCCCCATAGCTCCCCACCACAGAAGCCCGAGAGGCTGCACAGCAGAAAAATTCCAGAGTGAGTTTGGCCCTGAAGGTGGTTCTGTCTCACTCCTCTGGTGCTGGGAGATGTGGCTCTAGTGACACTGAGATCCTTAGAGATGATAAGAGGATGCAGGGGTTCTGGGCTGGGCCGTAGTCCTGGCGGGGCTGGGAGATGTAAGTGCTCAGTGTGGTAGAAGGAGAACAGACAAACTGGGAAGTCAGAGACCTGGGTTCAAATCCCAGTTTAGCCACTTACTGGTCAAAGTGTACCTTGGGCACTCAACCCAAGGTTGAGGACACCAAGGTACACAATCTGTGTAAATCTACAAAATGAGTTGATAATCGCTGCCTTGTGAGGCTATTAGAAAGGCAGGAACTGTATATGAAGTACCAAGCTCTGTGCCTGGCATGCAGTTTAATAGTTTAGAATGGGTAAGGAGTCTTAGCGGCACAACAGTCAAGTGCTCAACTGCCAACCAGAAGGTCAGTGCTTCGAATCCACCCAGTAGCCAGTGGGAGAAGGAACTGCCTGTATGGGCCTGTGAAGATGACAGCTTAGAAAACGCTCTGGGGGGCAGTTCCGTTCTGTCACACAGTCGCAACGAGTCAAAATTGTCTTGACAGCACACACAACTATTAGTATGAGGTGCAAGAGGCTTCCAGTGGGCCCAAAGCCACTGCCTCTCGGCCACTTCTGTGTGTCCCCAGCAGGGACATAAGGGCTGGGAGCAGGAGCTGGAAATGTCTGAACACTGGCCGAGCGTCTCCTGGAACCTAAGCTGCCTAGTGCTGTGGTGTTTTCTCAGCAATGCCTACCGTCCCAGCGCCCCGGGTGCGTCTGTAGTCAGAGATTCAGTGACACTGGCATCTGTGCAGTGATGAGGTAACTGAGGCCCAGAAGAGGTCATCCTTAAGACTGTCTTTAGGGCATGACATAAAGTCCACATGCAGAGACACATCTATGAGTGCTACCTGACCTGAAGGCCGACACAACAGCTCTGAGCTGGTGGCCTGGAATCAAGGTTGGCCTGTGCTAAAGGCTCATTTGGTCTGGGTCACCAGGGTCACCAGAAATATCACTTTCTCTTGGGAACTCTCCACCACTCAAAATGGGGAGAAACAGCCGCAAACATCCATTAATAATTAGAACATGCAATGTACAAAATGTGAATGTAGAAAAATTGGAAGGTGTCAAAAATGAAATGGAATGAATAAAGATTGATATCCTAGGCATTAGTGAGCTGAAATGGACTGGTTTTGGCCATTTTGAATGAGCAACCATATGATCTACTATGCCAGAAATGACAAATTAAAGAGGAATGACATGGCATTCATCATTACCAAAAAATATTTCAAGATCTATCCTGAAGTACAATGCTGCCAGTGATAGGATAATATCCAAACCCACAAGGAAGACCAGTTAATACTATTATTCAAATTTATGCACCAACCACTAACGCCAAAGATAAGGAAACTAAAGATTTTTACCAACTTCTGCATTCTGAAATTGACCTAACATTCAATCAAGATGTATTATTACTAGTGATCAGAATACAAAAGTTGGAAACAAAGAATAATCAACAGTAGTTTGAAAATATGGCCTTGGTGATAGAAATGATGCTGGAGATCACATGATAGAATTTTGCAAGACCAACAACTTTTTTTCATTGCAAATACCTTTTTTCAATAACATAAATGGCGTCTATACACATGGACTTTGCCAGATGAAGTACACAGGAATCAGATCAACTACATCTGTGGGAAGAGGAGATGGAGAAGCTCAGTATCTTCAGCCAAAACAAGGCCAGGAGCTGACTGTGGAACAGACCATCAACTGCTCATATCCAAGTTCAAGCTGAAGCTAAAGACAATTAAAACAAGTCCACAAGAGCCAAAATATGACCTTGATTATATCCCACTTGAATTTAAAGAATAGATTTGATGCAATGAACACCAATGACTGAAAACCAGATGAATTGTGGGATGATACAAGGGATGTCATACATGAAGAAAGCAAAGGGTCATTGAAAAGACAGGGAAGGAAGTAAGACCACAATGGATGCCAGAAAAGACTCTGAAACATGTTCTTGAATGGAGAGGAGCTAAAACAAATGGAAGAAATGACAAGATAAAAGAGCTGAACAGAAGATTTCAAAGAACAGCTCGAGCAGACAAAGTCAATAGCATAATAAAATGTGCAAAGCCCTGGAGTTGGAAAAGCAAAAGGGAAGAACATGCTCTGTATTTCCCCACTCAACCAGGCCCAGCCAAGCTGACACACAGACTTAACTACCACAGAACCTGTACGTAGACCAGGAGGCTGTGATTGGAACAGAACAAGGGGATTCCGCATGGTTTAAACTCAGGAAGGGAGTGCGATAGGGCTGGATCCTTTCCCCATACTGATGCAATCTGTATGCTGAGCAAATCATCTGAGAAGCTGGACTATATGAAGAAAAGCATGGCATCAGGACTGGAGGAAGACTCATTAACAACCTGTGATATGCGCACAACACAACCTTGCTTACTGATGTGAAGATGACTTGAAGCACTTACTGATGAAGATTGAAGACTACAGTCTGCAGTATGGATTACACCTCAACATAAAGAAAACAAAAATCCTCACAACTGGACCAATAAAGCAGGATCACAATAAATGGAGAAAAGATTGAAGTTGTTAAGGATTTCATATTACTTGGTTCTACAGTCAACAACAATGGAAGCAAAAAACCAAAACCAAACTCATTGCCGTCAAGTTGGATCCAACTCACAGTGATCCCTCCTTGGGTTTCCTAGGTAGTATCACTATGGAAGTAGATTGTCCAATGTCCCTTCTGAAGAGCGGCTGGTGAGTTTGAACCTCCAGACTTCTGGTTAGCAGTCAAATGCCTTAGGCACTATGCCACCAGCGCTCCCACAATGGAAACAGCAGTCAAGAAATCAGATGACATATTGCACTGGGAAAATCTGCTGCAAAAGACCTCTTTCAAGTGCTGAAGAGCAAAGATGTCTCTCTGAAGACTAAGGTGCACCTAACCCAAGCCACGGTATCGTCAATCACCTCATACGCATGTGGAAGCTGGACGATGGGTAAGGACACCTGAAGAAGAGCCAATGTGGCAAAGAACACCGAGGCACCGTGGGCTGCCAGAGAGGGAACAGAGCTGTCCTCCAGGAAGTGCGGCTGGAATGGTCCTTGGAGGTGAGAATGGCAGACTGGTTCTCACCTACCTCGGTCATGTTCTCAGAAGGGACCATTCCCTGAAGGACATCGTGCTTGGGAAAGCGGAGGGTCAGCAGAAAAGCAGATGGCCCTCAATGAGACAGACTGACACAGTGGCTACCAGGACGGACTCAAGTCCAGCAAGGACTGTGAGGACGGGGCAGGACTGGCAGTGTTTTGTTCTGTGCACACAGGGTGGCTATGAGTCAGAGCTGACCTGCAGCAGCTAGGAACACAATGGCCACCTGGGAACTCTAGGGAGGGCGCACACTTTCCTGGGGACCCACGGCCCTATGGGGGATGTCTCCTAAACTGCAGGTGGCCATGAGGGGAATAGGCCTGGGCCAGGATTTTGCAAGGGCCTTGGCTGTTTGTGTGCATATGTGGAGATGGGGCACACCCCCAACCTGCCTTCTGCCAGGTCCCCACCTCTCTTTTGAATAACAAACTGTCCTCCTCTGCAACCTGCCAGACCCTGCATCTCCAGCCCAGACGTTGTCACCTGTGTCCAGTTACAGGCTCATCCCTCTGGTCCTTCCCTCTCACTCACAGTAAGCTGGCCACCAAGTCCGGCAGACCCATCCCTTCCTCCCCTGAGCTCCCTGCCCTACGGAGCCGCTATCATCTCTTGCCTGGGAAATGGCAGCCACCCCCCCGCCCCCCAGGCCTTCCTGGTCTCATCCAACGTCCATGCTGCCATAGTTCTGGTCCTGCTCCTACATCCGTGCCCTTGACTGGCACCCCAGTCCCTCATCCCCACACGGTCAAGGCCAAATTCCAAAGACCTTCTGGGACTTGACTGCCTCCTCCAGGAAGCCTTCCATGGGCTCCCTGGCAGAGAAGGTCTCTTCCTCCTTTGAGCTCCCACTCCTCACCTGCACCTGTCTCGTGGCTTGGCTTCTTCTCTGCATCTGGCCGGAGACGTGTGATGCCTGTTACCTGTCCAATCAGCTTTATTTACTCATTTCTAGCTAATGAGCTCTTGGTGAGGACCATCCCGGAGGACTGAGGCCACGGCTTAGTAGTGAGCTGAGATGACGGAAGAGAGAGCAAAGGGAGAGGGACACAGAGCGGGAAGGCAAAGAGACGGGCAGAGAGCTGCCTATCGCGCTTGGAGAGCGAGTTCTTAGGGAAGAAGCCCCGACCATGGACTGACTGCTGCCTTAGAGAATTTGCAGGGTTTTGGCTCCAGTTGCAAAGGAAAGAACTGGTTTCCCAGGCAAAGTCCCAAAGTGGTCTCTTCCTCTGCCATGCTTCCTGACACCATTGCCCATCATTTCGGTTACCAAGCGCCGCTCTGACAAGAATGTACCACCAGTGGGCTGGCCTTAACACACAGGAGTTGCTTCTTACCATTTGGAGGCTTTAAGTCCGAATTCAAAGCGCCAGGCTCTAGGAGCTGGGTGAAAGCCCCTCGACTTTGGGCTTCAGCTCTGCCTCCTGCTCCCAGCCCATTGGAGCTAGAGGCATTTCTTCACTCAGACAGCTGCTGGCTGCTGAGGCTGAGAAGCCCAAGGTTGACAAGTAAAAAGTCACAGTCCCAATGTTAGGGTTTTAATTTAAGTCCATTGAAAATCCCAAGGTTGGCAGAACATGGCAGGCTGCTGAACAACGACTCGGCTACATGCAGGGTTCAAACGTGCCATAAGCTAGAGACCATTCCCAAAGCTACTTCTTATATACGGGAAACAGACCACATCCCTAAAGCAGCTGCTCACCTGCTCCACCAATTAACTCCACCATGGAGTTAATTACCAATCTCACCATAGGGAGTAACTACATCCAGCTGCCCAGCCACTCAACCAGGCCCAGCCAAGTTGACACACAACCTTAACCACCACACCCATCACCCTTGTTCTTTAACTACGTGACAACCCCATGTCACTTCACCATTCTGGGAAGGACCCTGGAGATCATCGGGGCGACCACCATTGTACAGAGGGGAAGAGCCTGCTCAATATACACAGCGAATGCTTCTGGGATCCAGGGCGGAAAGCCAGAGCTGCCACCACGGCCCAAGGGAAGGCAGGTGGGGCCCAGTGCCAGCGAAAGTGCTCATTCCCACTGCGGGCACCTCACTAGCCCACAGGTGGGGCGGGGTTAAACGGATTCAGATCTGGAGGGCGGACTCAAGAAGACTGGCCATCAGAGCCTGCAACCCCAGCTTCCCATCAGGCAGAACTTCTGAGCTCCATTCATTCCAACGCTTGTTCATCAAGTGAATCCTGTGAGCCGGAACTACCCTGGGAACAAACCTGGTCCCTGCCAGCTACGAACGGGGAGCAGGCCTGTGGCTGGACACATGTGTGTGTGGAGGGGAGGACTGCCACAAAGCCCAAGCAGGATGGACAAGTGCTCTGCGGGGGAACCTGGGGGATGTGTGCTGAGCCCTGGAAAGGAGTCTAGGAGGGAAGGGAGGGCCGCAGGAGGGAAGAGTTGGTGGCGGTGGTGAGAACTGGGAAGTGAACCCAGAAGGGAACACTGTGAGGGCTTCCCAATGACCCGAGTGTAGGGTGCAGGCAGCGGGTGACCCCCAACTCCCAGAGGCCCCAGGCTGGGGTGGAGCGTGTGCCTTTCTGTGCCCTGCAGACAATGGGGTGGAAGGAAGGAGCAGGCAGTGCCAGGCTGAGCCCTGCAGTTTAGAAAGTTCACCCAGCAGCCACAGTGAGAGGCTGGGCAGCGAAAGGCCAGCGGTACTGGGAGGCGTCTCGGGAGCCAGACTGAGCCCAGCACTGGGCCTGGCACAGAGGGCGCGCTCGGGGGACGACGACCGAGGGAAAGACTGGGAAGAATTCGCCGAGCTGTCCTGAGGGGGCTGGAAGGGGCCAGCTGCTTTGCAGCCAGAGATGCCGCCACAGTTTGGGGGTTTATTCCAGTCCTCACTCTCTGCTCCTGAAACAAAGCCAGCGCCACGCCTCGGCCGGACGCGGAGCGCTAACCCCACCAGCGCCCGCGAGCCTCGCCGAGCGCCATCTCCAGCTCGTCGCC
>NW_006921761.1:3022975-3028839 GCF_000298275.1 Orycteropus afer afer
CCCGGCCCCCGCCTTATAAGGAAGCGACAGCTGAGGCCGCGGCGCCCGGGGCCACCCCGCCGGCCGCCCGGAGGAGGCGCCGCGCCTCGCGCTTCTCCGCCCAGCGCTGCGCCACCTTCTTCGTTGGGCCCCAAAGGGACCTCAGCGACTGCCTCGCGCTCAGCAGCTGCGGACGGGGTGTCTGAGGCCTCCCGGACCCGCGCCCCGAGATGTCACCTCCTGGCTGGGAGGGGGAGGGGCGTGGGGAAGCCCCACAGATTCCTCAGGTTCCGTCTGTCCCCAGGCCACCCCCGTGATCCTGGCCTTCCAAGGGCCTTCGCGTCTCGGAAGGGCACCCCTTCGCTCGCAGGACAGTCTCTCCACACGAATCCAGGTGCGAGACCTTGGGCACTGGCTAACCGGCCCGCAGGCCGCTGTAACCTGTCCCCTTTGTTGTTGGGTTGTCGGGTGCTGTGGAACCCCGTGAACAACAGAGGAACCCCGCCTGGTCCTGCACCAGCCTCACAGTCCTTGACATGCTCCAGCCGGTGGTTGCAGCCGCTGGTGTCAGTCCGTCTTGGAGGGTCTTCCCCTTGTTTGCTGACCCTCCACTTCCACCCATGCTGTCCTTCAGCAGGGAGTGGTCCCTTCTGATAACATGACCACTCCTTTCTCTATATCAGACCCAAGCCACATTCCTCACCGGGGGCATCCACCCCAGACCCGAGTCCTTCACTCCCTAACTACCTTATGCTGCAGGCAAGCACTACTTCCTGATATTCCCAAACTCCTCCTTTCTGACTTTGCTCAGCCTGGAGTGCTCACTTCCTTGTCCTCAGGGCCTGTGGGCCCTCCAACTTCCGGAATTCCTGACCTTCCCAGCCCCTGGCGGCAGTGGTCGGTTCGCACCAGTTTAAGGGGAACTTGGTCCCAGTCAGGGCCCCTCCTTGTGTGTGGAAGGCACTGCCACCTGTCTGACACTCCCCAGAGCACCTGCTAAGGGACTCAGTCAACCTTAGTGAAGGAAACGAGTTTTCCCCACTTTAAGACCTTTCAATGTGTAGGCACTGAAGTGGGTTGACCTACTGGTTATAACGGGTAGAATTTGCAATCCCAAGAGTTTACAGCTGTCCAGTAGGGATGTCAGGGCTGAGTGCGGCCCTTGCTACTCCTTCCCCCATGTCCGGCCAAGGGAGGGTGGGGGTCAACTCTTACTGGGTTTCAGTGTTTTAGTGTTAAAGTGGCCTAAGTTGGAGCCCGCTCTATTTATGACTCAAAGGAGACTCCTGGTTCCTCTGTTCAATCGACTATCCCATTTGGGAACAATCTATATTGCAATGTCCAGATGAAGCCAGTAGGAAGAAGTCTGCATGCTCCTAGGGTCCCCAGAAGGCTGTCTCCAAGTAACCAAACTGCAAAGCCGTGGCTGAGACAGCTGCAGCAGTGGGGCCCTCGCGGCTCGCAGCGGGAAGCCCCGCTGGGGGTCATCAAGTTTCACTCAGATCTTGTTCAGAGGTGAGGCAGGAGAGGCTCTGAGTGTGGGTACGGGGCACATTTCTACCTTCCTGGCGTCTTTGGAGTCTGGGTGGGGTGGGGTGTTGTGGGCTCTTAGAGCTGACCTTGACTGCAGGCATGTGGAAGGGGCAGCCCTTCCGTGGAGTGCCGCGTCGAGTTAGGGCAATGCCAAGTTGATTCCCAAGGGCGATGGGCTGCTTGGAGAGGGAGTCACTGCCCAACCGGTGCCCAGGCAGCAGACACTGGTACGAGATGGATGACAACAAAGGTCAGACGCAAAAGAGAGCGATTAGCCCAACTCCCTGCGATGTGCCGTTTTTGTTGTTTGTGCTTTCTGTGCCTGAAGCACCCCTCGCCTACTCGATCATGAAGATGTCCTCTGTTTTCTTCCACGAGCTTTACGGTTGGAGCGCTTACATTCATTTTGAGTTAATCATGGCGTGTATGGTGTGAGTAAGGGTTGGGCCCTCCCTCCTTCCCTCCTCCGCTTTGCTTCTTCTTTCACTTGGCGTATGAATACCCAGTTGTTCCACAACCATTCAAAATTAGACCTACTTCCCTGTTGTTCCATTGATCTGTGTGTCCGTCTGTTTTCACACTAACATCGTGCTGGGTAGCTTACAGCAGCTTTACAGTAAGCCTTCGAACCCACCACGGTAGATCCCTTTACTCTTCTTTTCAAAGTCACTTGGTGCATCTTAGACCCTTTGAGTTTCCGTACAAATGTTAGAATCAGCTTGCCCATTACCTGGAGGGTGGGTGTGAGGAGCCGGAAGCCTACTGCTATTTTTATAGAGATTCCACCATAGAGAAATTTAGGGCATTTTTATTGGGATTGCATCTTAGCGATGATGAATTTTCTGGTCCATCAGCATGTGTCTTTCTATTTTCGTCAGGTTCTCGACTTACAACAGAGTTCTGTTCCTGTGGCTCTGTCATAAGTCACTTCTAATTTAAGCCAAAGACCTTATTGTTTTTCAGTTTTCATTTTAAAATACGACAGTGTTTCAAATAGTAAATCATAAAATTGGACATCTGCGAGTGAGCATCAGAGAATGCTAACAGCAGCTAAATTACATACAGCAACATTATATGTAGTTCATATTGCTAATGAGAGATGTACCGGGGAAAAAAAAAAAAAAAAAGACGGTCATAAGCGTGACCCCTCATGAATGTGGTTTGTTTGAACTCTTCTGGATCATAAGTGGGGGACTACCTGTTTGTTCCGGTTCCCTGGTGCCGCTGTAACAGAAAATAGCACAAATGGGACTCTTGAACAAACAGGAGTTTATTCTCTTCCAGTTTTGTAGGCTAGAAGTCTGAGTTCCAAGTGAAACTCACTTGGGTGAAAGCCCCCCGACCTTGGGTTTCAGCTCTGCCTCGTGCTCCTGGCCCACTGAAGCTAGAGCTTTTCTTCACTCAGACAGCTGCTGGCTGCTAAGGCTGACAAGCCCAAGGTCGACAAGTAAAAAGGCACAATCCTCATATTACTAAACCACACGGCAGGCCATTGATTCAAGTCCACTGAAAGTCCCAAGACTGGCAGACAACATGACAGGCTGCTGAACAACAACTCGGCTACATGCAGGGTTCAAGCATGCCAAAAGCTACACACCATTCCCAAGGCTTCTCCTTATGCACTGGGAGCAGACCACGGCCCTAAGGCAGCTACTCAACTGCCCCCAGCAGATTCCACCACGGAGCTGATGACCAGACTCACCAAGGGGAATACTGCATCCAGCTGCCCAGCCACTCAACCAGGCCCAGCCAAGTGGACACACAACCTTAAGTACCACACTGCTCTCATATTTATATCTTCTTTAAATGGTCTCAGCTATTTTGTAGGATTTTGGACTATGTTTTCTATTTTTCTTGTTGTTGTTAAGTGCCGTCGAGTCGGATCTGACTCCTAGTGACCCCTCCTTGGGTTGCTGACGCAGTATCACTATGGAAGTAGATTGCCCCATCTTCCTTCCAAGGAGTGGCTGGTGGATTTGAACTGCTTGCCTTTTGGTTAGCAGTCAAGTGCCTTAGGCACTGTGCCACCAGAGCTCCTATTCTTACAGTGTCTTTTTCTGATTTGGGATCAGGATAATGCTGGCTCAGAAAATGTTGGAAAGTGTTCTCTTTTCTGAAAGTGTTTATATAGAACTGGTATTCTTTTTTTATGGTTGCACCACAGTTTGTTTATTTATTCATCAGGTGATGGACTTTGGGGTTGTTTCCCACCACCTGTTTTTATTTGTTTGTTTGTTTACTTTTTATTGTGATTTGGGTGAACATTTACGGAGCAAATTCATTTTCCGTGCAGCAGTTCATGACACTGACTTCTTTCCTCTTCCTCCCTGTGGTCTCCTCCTCCCTGGGTCCTTCTTTCCTATGCATTCCTGCCCCCTCAGCTATCTCCCTTTGCAAAAGCTGCCTTTCGGCAGAACTAGTCCAAAACCAAAACACAAACTCCCTGCCATCGAGTCAGTTCTGACTCATGGTGACCCCTTTGGGTTTCCGAGGTGGTAAATCTTTACAAAAGTAGATTGCCCAGTCTTCCTTCCACAGAGTGGCTGCTGGGTTTAGAACTGCCAACCCTCTGGTTAGCTGTCAAATGCCTTAGGCACTGCGCCACCAGAGAGCTAGTTTTATTTCTTAAATATTTTCTAGGAATTATTGTTAGGTGCCATCTGGTCGGCTCCAACTCAGCGACCGTATGTACAACAGAACGAGCCTGCCCAGTCCTGGCCCAGCCTCACAGTCCTTGCTGTGCCTGAGCCCATCGTTGCAGCCACTGTGTCCATCCATTTTGTTGAGGGCCTTCCCCTTCTTCGCTGATCCTCCACTTTACCAAACATGACATCCTTCTCCAGGGAATGGTCCCTTCTGACAACCTGACCAATGTGGGTGAGACGAAGTCTGGCCATTCTCGCATTCCGGCTGCACTTCTTCCAGGACAGATTTCTTAGTTCTTCTGGCAGTCTGTGGTGCTTTCAGTATTCTTCACCAACACCACAACTCAAAAGATGACTTCTTCTTCCATCTTCCTTATTCATTGTCCAGCTTTCACGTGCATATGGGGCAATTGAAAACACCATGGCTTGGGTCAGGTGCATCTTAGTCCTCAAGGGGACATCTTTGCTCGTCAGCACTTTAAAGAGGTCTTTTGCAGCAGTTTTGTGCAGTGCAATACGTTGTCTGATTTCTTGACCACTGCTTCCATTGGTGTATGAATGAAGTAATATGAAATCTTTGACAGAAATCTTTTCTCCACTTATCATGAGGCTGCTTATTGGTCCAGTTGTGACCATTTTCATTTTCTCTGTGTTGAGGTATAATCCATACTATAGACTGTAGTCTTTAATCTTCATCAGTAAGTGCTTCAGGCTATCTTCACTTTCAGCAAGCAAGGTTGTTTCATCTGTGTACCGCAGGTTGTTAATGACTCTTCCTCCAATCCTGATGCCGCGTTCTTCATATGGTCCAGGTTCTCACATTCTTTGCTCAGCATACGATCGAATAAATATGATGAAAGGCTACAATCCTGACACACTCCCTTCTTGATTTTAGACCATGCAGAATCTCCTTGTTGTGTTCAAACAACAGCTTCCTGTTCAAACAACAGCTTCCTGGTCTATGTACAAGTTCTTCATGAGCACAATTAAGTGTTCTGGAATTCTTATTCTTCTCAATGTTATCCATAATTTGTTATGATCTACACAGTCAAATGCTTTTGCATAGTCAAGAAAACACAAGTAAACATTTTTCTGGTATTCTTTGCTTTCAGCCAAGATGCATCTGACATCAGCAATGATATCCCTCATTCCACATCCTCTTCTGAATCCATCTTGCATTTCTGGAAGTTCCCTGTTAATATACTGCTGCAACAATTTTTGAATTATCTTCAGCAAAATTTTACTTGCAGATGCCATTAATGATATCATTTGATAATCTCCACATTCTGTGGGATCACTTTTCTTTGGAATGGGTACAAATATGGATCTCTTCCAGTCAGTTGGCCAAGTGCTGTCTTCCACATTTCTTGGCATAGATGAGTAAGTACCTCCAGCAGGGCATCCATTTGTTGAAACATCTCAGTGGATATCCCAACAATTCCTGCAGCCTTGTTCTTCGCCAATTCCTTCAGTGCAGCTTCAACTTCTTCCTTCAGTACCATTGGTTCTTGATCATATCCCACCTCATGAAATGGATGAACATTGACCAGTTCTTTTTGGTACAGTGACTCTGTGTATTCTTTCCATTTTCTTTTTCTTTTTTATTAATTTTTATTTTTATTGTGATTTGGGTGAAAATTTACAGAGCAAATACACTTTCCATACAGCAGATCACATACACTTTGTCTCATGACATTGACCACAATT
>NW_006921761.1:3029879-3035265 GCF_000298275.1 Orycteropus afer afer
GAGGTGGAGCTGAAGCCCAAGGTCAATGGGCTTTCACCCAGCCCCTAAAGCTTGGCTCTCTGGTGGTGTAGTGCCTAAGGCATTTGACCGCTAACCAGAAGGCTGGCAGTTCAAATCCACCAGCCCCTCCTTGGAAGGAAGATTGGGCAATCTACTTCTGTAGAAATACCGTCCCCGAAACCCAAGGAAGGGTCACTGTGAGTCAGAACTGACTTGATGGCAGTAAGCTTGAAATGTGGAGCTAGAACTTGGCACTTTGAACTCGGAGTTCTAGCCTCCTAAAGTGTAAGCGAAGAAATCTCTGTTGGTTAAGGCCATCCATTTGTGATATTTCAGTTATAGCAGCACTAGAGAATCAAAACAGCATTGTGCAGATCGTTCCATTTTTACTGCTTTTCTGTCTACTTGTTCTATCAAATATTGAAAGAGAGACATTGAAATCTTAACTATAATTATAAATCTGTCTATTTCTGCTTTAAGTTTTATCAGCTTTGCTTCATGTACTTTGAACCTTTTTATTCAGGGCATAAACATTTATAATTTCTTGATAATCGGACTGTTGATAATCATCTTCATAATTGGACTCTTTTATCATTATGAATTACACCTCAACATAAAGAAAACAAAATCCTCACAACTGGACTAATAAGCAATGTCATGTTGAATGTGGAAAAGATTGAAGCTGTCAAGGATTTCATTTTACTTGGATCCCTATCAATACTCCTGAAAGCAGTAGTCAAGAAATCAAATGACATATTGCATTGGGCAAATCTTCTGCAAATGACCTCTTTAAAGTACTCAAAAGCAAGATGTCAGTTTGAGTGCTAAACCATGGCATTTTCATTCGCTTCATATGCCTGTGAAAGCTGGACAGTGAATAAGGAAGACTGAAGAAGAATTGATGCACTTGAAATTATTGTTTTAGCGAAGTGTATTGAATGTGCCATGGACTGCCAGAAGGATGAACTATACTGTCTTGGACAGAGTGCAGCCAGAATGCTCCTCAGAACACAATGGAGAGACTTTGTCTCACATACTTTGGTCATGGTGTCAGCAGGGATCAGTCCCTGGAGAAGGAGATCATGCTTGGTAAAGTAGAGGGTCAGTGAAAAAGAGGAAGGCCCTCAACAAGATGGACTGACCCAATGGCGGCAACCATGGGCCTGAAACAACAACAACTGTGCAGATGACGCAGGACTGGGCGGTGTGTCTCTCTGTTGTGCCCCTGGGATGGCTGTGAGTCACGGTCAGCTTGATGGCATCTAACAACACCACCGTCATCATGAAAAGACCTGATGTCTGTTGGTGTTTCTTCCTGTGAAATCTACTTTGATCAGATTTTGAGCCTGTTTCACTCTGCCCACTCCCTGGCGCCCTCCTCCCTGGTGCCTTCACACGTGGCAGCCCCCATCCCGGAGAAACAAGTTCTGTCCAGCTGCCTTGATGCCAGGGGAGACCCCGACGTGGGAGCCAGCATTCGTGAGCTCTAGTCTTAGCTTTGCTGCGACCCACTGTGCCATTTCTGGCTAGCACTTCTCTCTGGGCCCCACTTTCCTCTGTGGGCAGGACTTGTGGACTGGGGAAGGAAGTTTCCCTAGGCAAGGCCTCTCTGCCTTGCCTTCTCAGCTGGCAAAGTGCACGACTCAGGTCTCATCCACAACTGGGAGGGAGGAAGGAAGGGAAGGATCCAGGAGCAAGGCCGCCCTTCCCTTTGAGAAATAAGCACCCTCCGTGGGAGTAGGTGGGTCTGACACCCACTGGCCCAGGGCTGAAGGAAGAATGTTAAATCAAATGAAGGAAAGTAAACTCTCTTCTGTGGATCCATCAGTATTGGTAGGGGAAGGGCAGGGAAGGGGGTCCATTGCTTCCCACAGTGGAGCTGAAACAGACACAGACTGAACCCTCAGTCAGTGTTTCCTGAGTAGAATCCAAGATGCTCACAAGACAAAGAGAAAGGAAGGACTGCTTGATACCACAATGAGATGGGGTTGGATGATCTTGAAGAACTCTCTTGACCCTGAAGTTCGATGCCCACAAGTCTGTGCACCAGAGCTGCCCAGGTCAGGCTGGGCAGAGGCTTTGGGTGCTGCTCCGGCCTGACACTCAGGGCTCGGCAGTTGGGTCTGCCTCACACCTCCTGGCTCATCAGCTACATTGTGCTATCATAAGACTGGCCTGGGCTCTCTTATTTCTGTACCTTTGCTCCAGCTGTGTGCCTGGCTTAGACTGCCTTTGCTCAAAGCCATCTGGCAAAGCCTTCCAATTTCTTCCAGGCCCAGCTTAAATCAAACTGCAGTGCAATGAATTACTTACTATGGCCCTTTTAGCCATGTGTGGTCTTGTAACTCCCACATAGTGACTGGTTGGTACTATGCAAATAAGAGAAGCTCTGGTAATATAGTGCCTAAGGCATTTGACCCACTAGCTACTCCTCAGAAGGAAGGTTGGGCAACCTACTTCCGTAGTGATACTGCCTTGGAAACCCAAGGAGGGGTTGCTATGAGTCGAGTCATAGCACACAGAAACAACAACATGCAAATAAGGTGCTTGTGGGCCACCAAGGGGATTGGACAGGTAGCTAATAATAAGATGCATGGAACCCCTGTGGGGGTGGGACCATGCAAATAAGATGTATGGAACCCTGATGAGGGGTGTGGTAGTTAAGTTTTTGTGTCAACTTGGCTTGGCCTGGTTGAATGGGCAACTGGGTATAGTATTCCCCATGATGAGACTGGTAATCACCTCCATGGTGGAATCTCCTGGGAGCAGCTGAGTGCTGCCTTTGTGTATGTGGTCTGCTTCCTGTATATAAGAAGAAGCTTTGAGAACGGTCTCTAGCCTATGGCATGCTTGGACTCTGCATGTAGCCGTGTCATTGCTCAGCAGCCTGCCATGCTCTGCCGACCTTGGGACTTACAATGGACTTGAGTTAATGGCCTGCCATGTGGTTTGGTAACATTGGGACTGTGCCTTTTTACTTGTCAACCTTGGGGCTTCTCAGTCTCAGCAGCTAACAGCTGTCTGAGTGAAGAAATGCCTCTAGTTCCAGTGGGCCGGGAGCAGGAGGCAGAGCTGGACTCCAAAGTTGAAGGGCTTTCACCCGGCTCCTAGAGCCTGGCACTTGAACTTGGACTTAAAGCCTCCAAATTGTAAGAATAAACTCCTATTTATTAAAACTGTTTTCATATTTAATAAATTAAATAATTCTAATAAATTGAGACTACAACAAAGTAATAAAACTGGTTTTATATGCTGTCGGTGGTTAACATAATAGCCCATTGCTTTCTCACTTGTCCTCTTGAACCTTGATTTATTGCAGTAGAGTAATTACTTCATTTGGCCCAACTAGCCATACCAAAAAAAAAAAAAAAAAACCAAACTCACTGCCATCAAGTCCGATCCAACTCCTAGCGACCCCGCCTTGGGTTTCCGAGGCAGTATCACTATGGAAGCAGATTGCCCAACCTTCCTTCTGAGGAGTGGCTTGTGGATTTGAACCACCAGCCTGCTGGTTAGCTGTCAAATGACTTAGGCGCTACACCACCAGAGCTCCCTATCTAGCCATAGCCCTCTATTTTGTGATTGTTGTAAATCCTAACCTCTATGGCTGTGGTTGTGGTCTTATTTTGGAGTGAGTTATTGCCAAAAACGCAGGGAGGCCACATCTCCTGACCTCTTCTAAACCCACAAGAGGAAGACAGAATCATTATCAGTAGCCCAAGGCCCATTACTGGGAGGCCAGACATGCTACCTCCCTCCAGCCCTTTCACCAACCTTGACACCAACCCTGACACCAACCGTTCCTTTCACAGCACCCACCACCTCTCTCCTGGGTTCTATAATTCACTGCAGTGGCTACACAGAACTCACAGATTATGGGGTTTATTAGGGAAGCACCAGGCTACAACTCAAGTTCAGGAAAAATGCTCAGTCTCTCTCCCAGGCTGCCATCTCTCAGCCAACAGTCTCTATAGTCTCTCTCCCAGCAGTACGTGTCCCTCGGTGTTTCTCTCAGCAATGCATGTCTCTTGTGTCTCTTTCCCAGCAGTGTGTGTCTCTCAGGAGTGCGTCCTTCCTCAGCCAGCATCAGAGAAAGTTCTGCCCCTAGGAGGCCTCCTTTTGAGCCCAACAGAGTGGCCAAACTAGCCAATCATAACATCAGAATTCTAAGCACCTGAGACAGAGCTAACTTTCCAGAACATGGCTTTGTGCCACTCCCAACAGAAATACCCCAGGTGGATAACTTTTACAATCAGGACCGCCTCAGTTGCTCACAGCAAATTCCACCACAGAGCTGACAAAGACTTATGGCTAGAAAAGCCACAGCAGGTAATTTACTACACGGCAGTTATCCATTATGTTAATGAGGCAGGATTAGGGTGGGATGCATATTGAGGCCCACCTTATTAGAAGATGTGACTCCAGTCACCTGCCACCCCTACCCCCAATCATCGCTCTTCACACCATTGCACTGCCTTGCTCAAGGGAAGTTCCCTTGAGGGTACGGTCTACATCCAGTATATAAGAATTCTCCGGCAAATTTTTCTCTCTTGCTCTGGACCCGGCATCTGGTTCACCATCATCTGACCTCCAGTCTTGGAACTTGAGCCAGAAGCCTATTGTCTAATCTGATCTGCCAGCTTCCACAGCCTTGTGAACCAGCAGCCTGTCGTCGTCTGACCTGCTGGTTTGGGCTCATCAGTCCCTGCAAACACACAAACTGGGAGAGGCCTCCAGACTGATGCCTGACCCATGGATTTGGGACTTGCCAGTCTCCACGACCATGTAAGCCATTCCTTTGATGGTTCACCAGTCTCCGCAACCATGTAAGCCACTCCCTTGATGGTTCATGAGTTCTGTGAGATGTTGCAGTGAATTATGAAACCCAAAGATGAGAGAGAGAGGACTAAAGGGAGGAGTTGATGTTACAGATGATGAAATGGTACAGCTGTTTGAAAGAGTTGGGTGTTTGGGACATCTTTAACCTCTGCCTCATAGGAATCAGCTCTGTGTTGATCCTTATAAAAGAAATTATTCATGCAATTGGTGTCAGAATGGTGGGACTCACTGTAACGGCCCAGACTCACTGAACCATGTTGTTTTGGAAAAATAGGGATAAATGAATGAGAAACCTTTTGTTTCTGGATGGGATTTTAAAAAACAAAAAACCTCATGGATTGAAGCAGCTGTTAGGGTGCATTCAGTTACCAAAGGCAACTGTTCATGGGAATTATGAGTGGTGGATCTAACTCCTGAGGAATTGGCTAGTTGGATGGTATGGAAATACAGAGTGATAAGGAAAGGGTGGGGAGCTCTGGTAGCATAGTGGCTAAGGCACTTGACTGCTAACCAGAAGGCTGGCGGTTCAAACCCACCAGCCACTCCT
>NW_006921761.1:3035945-3050791 GCF_000298275.1 Orycteropus afer afer
GTGGCGTAGTAGTTAAAGCATTCAGCTGCTAACCAAAAGGTCAGTGGTTTGAGTCCACCAGGTGCTCTGTGGGAGAAAGATGAGGCAGTCTGCTTCTGTAAAGATTTACAGCCTTAAAAATCCTATGGGACAGTCTTATTCTATCCTATAGGGTTCTTATGGGTCAGAATCGACTTGATGGCAGTGAGTTTTGGGTCTTTAGTTTTGAATGCTGCAGAATGGAGGAGTATGTTTGGGTGGGTGCAGTACCCATAGCTCACAATGGAATAGTCATGAATGATGATACCAGATCCAGTCACACAGCAGATTAACCTGGAGGAGACAACCAGGCTAGTGAACTGGATAAAAATTGCAATGAGATTTGTTTACCCTGAGTAAGGAAACTCTCTCTACCCCTCTAACTACCCATTGAAACACTCCAGAGGAAGCAGCTGTGTTGCTTATGTAAGCTATGCTGGAATGGCTTACGGTGATCAGGATACCCATCTGATGAATATGCCCCTTACACAGATCATGGCAGTTATGATGATCAAGGGAGCTTCTTCCCACATGGGCACCCCATGTAACCTTGCTACTGTGAAACAAAGAAACAATCCCAGAAGACTTGTTGGATCTGTTGGCACAGCTTCTTTGCATGGGTCTTACAGATGCAAGAAACATGGAGGTGATTCATAGGAGAATGGGATGAGGCAATGGGGAAAGAACTGACCTCAGCAAGATGGAGATTTTCAGATGATTACTAGGAAATGGGATAAATACACATTGATGGAGTTGAGACAAAGGTGCTAATGCAGCACTACAGGAGGTTGGGTAGACCAACAGCAACTTCTGCTGGTCCCCCAGTGTTAAAGAGGCCTAAATAAATCCATCCAAGATGGGGCAATCTACTTCCGTAGTGATACTGCCTTGGAAAGCAAGGAGGGGTCGCTATGAGTCGGATCCGACTCGACAGCACATAGCAACAACAACAACATTTACCTCACAAGGGAGGGATTTAATGATGGGAAGTCTAATCTGGGACCATTTGAAGCAGAAACTCAGCCAACTGATCAAGATAAGGATTGAAAAGGGGGCCAGGGTCTTCTGGTCCAGTCCCAAGCAGGGGTAAAATGGCCCAGGGTGGAGAAGAGGCACTGTTGGGGCTCCTGGACACAGGAGCCCAATGTACTGTAATCCCCAAACCTGTCAACCAAATCTTGAAGGAGCCTAAGATTAGATGGGCGTGGGGGTGGGGGTGAGGGATATGGGTGGATTGGTTGATGGGATTAAGGTGAAAATGTGGATGAGAATTGAAAGATTTAAACCAATCTTGTATGAAGTAGTTGCATCTTCCTTACTTGAATGAATTATTGGTATGAACATTATGTTTAATTGGCGGACACTCCCTCTACCTGCTATTGTAACACTGAAAGCATGGAAGTCTGTGCTTAGGCCAGTATCAATTGGACATGCTAAATGAGAACCATTAGGACTGTCCAAACTCACTTGGTTTGTTAATTTGAAACAGTATAGGATACCTGGTGGACAAAGGGATTTTATTGCTTTGATAAAAGACATGCTAAAGGCTGGAGTGTTGGTGCCAACAAATTCCCTGTATAACACCCCTGTCTGGCCTGTGCAGAAGGCAGATAGCTCATTGAGCTTGACAGTAGATTTTCAAGGCCTAAATAAAGTAGTGCCACCTGTGGCTTCAGCTGTTCCAGACACACTATCCACAGTGCAGAAAATACAACAGGCTGACAGCGACTGCTGCTTAGTGACTGATCTGGCAAATGCCTTTTTCTTGGTCCCAATCTCAGAAAAGAGCTAGCTGCAGTTTGCTTCCATGTGGCCATGATCTCAATTTACTTTCAATGTATTGCCATAAGGTTATTTGAATTCACTGGCGTACTATTAAACAGTGGTGGCCCACATGACCAACAGAGGCAGGTTAATAAATACAGCAAAAATGCAGGGACCTGCCCAAAAGGTTAAATTCTTGAGAATAACTTGGGCAGGAGCCACTTGGGATATTCCACAGGCTACCAAAAGTAAATTGCTGTCACTATCTATTCTCAAGATTAAGTAGGAGGCCCAACATTTGATTGGTGTATTTGGATTTTGGAGAACACATTTACACATCTGGAAATATTGCTGGCTCCCATCCATAAAACTACTTGGAAGAAAATTGCATTCAGATGGGGGTCTGACAAACAGCAGGCTATGTGTGAATTACAGAAGTTGTCTCACTCACCCTGCCTTTAGGCCCCCATGATTCACATTCAGACATGAATTTGGAGGTGTTTGCCACATGTGCTTAGCAGACTGGAGCTTAGAGCAAAAACCTGAGAATACTACCCTACAGTGACCATTGGAATTTTGGACTACAAAATTTCCAGATGCTGCAACACGATACCTACCATTTGAAAGGCAATTACTCACCTGCTATTAGGCATTTATTGTGCCCAATAAAAATCATGATGAGACCTGAAATACCCATAATGTGATGTCAGAGATATACTCTAATAAGGCAGGCAGTGCCCCAAATATTTCTGTAATAAAATGGAAATGGTTCATATAGGAATAAGCTATTGGGAAAAATGTAAGGAAGCCCCCACCATATCCATGAGCAAGCAACTCTTTTCCCTGTTCTGAAAGGGAGGACTGAAAGGGAGGTCCTTTTCTGAAGCCACCTGAGAAGATGCCAGAGCCCACTGTCACATGGACAGCACAGTACGAATGACTTTCTGCTAACCAGCAGATGCCTGGTTGTTCATGGATGGCAGTTCCAGGGTACATGGACAACATTGGATATGGAGAGCTGCTGCATTAAGACCAGATGATGGAAAGACCCTGATTGGAGAAGATAAGAACAGTCAGCTCAATGGATTGAATTGCACACTGTCTTCCTAGCCATAGAGTAATTGGGCAACGATGAGAGTCCACAATTTTGGAGTTTTACTGATTCATGAGCAGTGGCCAATGGCCTGACTATATGGTCAGGCAAATGGATGATGGATGTGGGGCATGGACCTATGAAAAGCACTGTGGGAATGTAGTGCATGTTGATGCCCATCAGAAGTACCCCCTTCCTGGATCGGAAGGCAATTGTAATCAGAAGGTGGACATGTTGGTACACGCCCTTGAGGTGGTCCTTGAAATGAGCAGACATGGGGTGCTGCAGCAGTGAAGAGTTGGGCTGAATCTAGACACATCCATCTTACAGTCTCTAAGGCACAAATTGCCAATAAGGACTGTTCTGTCTGCCAGCAAGAAAGACAGAGGTTGCAGACTGCTATGGGGCAGATTTCTCTGGGGGAAGGGCCTGCACCAAGCTGGCAAGTTGATTATATTGCACCAATGACACCAGTGGCACCATTGGCTACAAATGGATCATCACAGGAATGGATACTTACTCACTGGGCTTTGTACATCCCATGGCAGATGCAAATGCCAAAAACACCATTAAGAGATTGGAACTAAAAGATACTGTACCAATATGGACCACCAAGTTATATTTCCTCAGACCAAGGAATGCATTCTACAGCCCACAGTGTGCAGCAGTGGGCCAAGAAACATCATGTTAAATGGACACACCATGTTGCATACCACCCTTGGAGTAATGGTTTGATGGAGAATTGGAATAGGCAATGGAAACACCTGTTATATAAGATGGGGGTCGGGAGGAATCAAAGCCTGAAGGACTGGTCCACACGCCTTCCTAAGTGTGGAGTCTCATTCAACACGAGGGGAGCAAATGGGGGATCACCACTGGGCAGAGTCCTGTGTTTCTCAGCAGGAGAAGAGGGGGTAGGGCAGGGTGCTGGTGCCACTGTACAATTCTTCCCGACATCACTGAAATTATTGTTTTTTCCTGCCAGATGCTGTAGTCCCAGGACCAAGGATGCAGCTGCAGGGCCAGGATGATCCCTAGGCAAGAGATCATTACTACACCCCTGAACCTGTACCCAGGATTCCCAAGGGCCTGATGGATTGTACCTTCCCCCCATCTGGCAGAATTGGGGTTGTCGGTGAATACTGCCATATTGCCTGGTGGTTGAGAGCCCACTACTGTATACCTGTATAACCCTGCCCAACATGAATGGGAATGGACTGTGGGGAAGCACTTGCTAGGCTGGTCTCGCTACCAGCGATCTGTGCTGGCACAGCGGCTAAACCTGATGTCCCTTCCCAAGGCAGAAAAATTTGGGTAAAAGTTTCATGAAAAATGGAACAAAGGAGAAATGATAGCTGAAGATAAAGGAATGAATAAATGGGTTATGCAGCAGACAAAATCTAACATTATGTTGATATCTAGAGAGACTCAGAGCAAGGGAATAATCTCTCAGCTAAATTTTCTCAGAGGCCAGAGAGGGTAAAGATGAGACAAACTTTTGGAGAACCCGATCTGATCAAATGGACACCTGAGCAGACCTGAATGCTGGTACCTGAGCAAACGTACCCAGAGGACTCTTTGCCCTACTGATGGACTGTTAGTGACTGTTTCTGGGTGGTGGAGTGATTTGGAGGGGGAAGCTAACCCTTCAAGCATGAAAGGGCCAATGGCTGGAAAAGCCAGGGGGTGGCCTGTTGTGCGGTCAATTACTTAATATGGCCCTTCCAGCCAGTCCTCCGTTCTGTGATATGTTGTAATCCTAACCTCTATATATGTGGTTATGGTCTCTTTTTGGAGTGAGCTGCTTGTAATGTTAATGAGGTGGGATTGGGTGGCACGCATATTGAGTCTCCACCTTCCTAGTCACACCCTCAGTCATTACTCCTCACACCCTTCATCTCCTTGCTCATGGAGGGCAAGTCCCCTTGAGCATATGGTCTGATCCAATATATGTGGATGCTCGGGCAAAATTTTCTCTCTGGCTCTGAATTGGCATCTGGTTTGCCATCACCTGACCTCCAGTTATGGAACTTGAGCCAGCAACCTACTGTCTGAACTATCTGCCAGCTTCCACAGCCTTGTGAACAAGAGGTCTGTCATCTAACCTATTGATTTGTCAGTCCCTGCAAACACATGATTTGGGAGAGGCCTCCAGACTGGTGCCTGGTCTACGTATTTAGGGCTTTCCAGTCTCCACAGTGCATGAGCCATTTCCTCGACGGCTTGTGAGTTCTGTGAGATGTTGTAGTCAATTACGGAACCCAAAGATGGGAGGGAGAACACTGAGAGGAGGAGGAGGAGTTGATGTCATAGGTAATGGAGTGGTACAGCTGTTTTGAAAAGCTGGACATCTGGGACATCTTTAACCTCTGCCTTATAGGAACCAGCTTTGTTCTGATCCTTTAAAAGAAATTATTCATGTACTTAGTTTGGGCAGCAATGTGTGTGCAGAGCAGTGAATTACTTAAAATGGTCCTTCTAGTCACAGTCTTTGTAACTTTCACCAAATGACTGGGTGGGACTATGGAAATGAGATGCTGTGGCCCACTAAGGGGATTGGATAGTTTGCTAGTAACGTAAATAAAGTGTATGGCACTCTGTGGAGATGGGACCAGGCATATGGAACCCTAACAAGGGCATTGCTCGGTTTGCTGTCCTGCTAGGATAAAAGTGAGCCATCCCAGAGGTGGGAAGGGAAGACCTACCAGCAAGAAAAAGAGAAGGGAGCAGGATGTGTCCTTGGACCCAGGGTTCCTGCACTGAGGACCGCCCACATCCAGGACACAGAGAGCTGTAACTCCAGAGAAGTGAGGTGGCGAGAAGCAGCAGCAGAAAAATGGAGGCAGCAGAGGCAGCACGCTGGCAGGAGGTGGGGGCGGGTTTCTTGGCCACGGGAGTGAGGGACTGAGCGCCTTTGGTCAGAAGGCTCGCTAGTGGAGTGGTGTGTCTCAGAGCGCTTAGTAGCAGAGCTAAAGAGCCTTGTAACACTCCCCTGAGCAGAGCAGAGGCCAGGCCGAGGGCCTTTTTCTGAGAGGCCTACCTCTGGGCCCAGCTGAGAAGAAGCTGTCCCGATTGAAGAATTGTATCCAGAGTCATTTCAGATCCTGCACTGTAACTTGTAACTTCTTGAATAAACCCCCAAATCATGAGTTCTGTGTGATAACTGCAATGAATTCTCAAACCCAGCAGAGAAGTAGAGAGTGCAGTGGGAGGGACAGATGATATCAGAATTGATTGAAAAAAACAAAAGGTCAGAGAAAGGAGGTATGTCTGACTTCACCTCATAGGAATCAGCCTTGGGCTGTTAATGCTGATAATAATCCTCCTTTCTGGTGGCATAATGGATAAGGCATTTGGCTCCTAGTTAGAACGTCAGCGGTTCAAACCCAACAGCCACTCTGCAGAAGGAAGCTGGGACACTCTACTTCCATAAAGATTTACAGCCTTGAAAGCCCAAGAGGGGTCACTATGAGTTGGAACTGACTCGATGGCAGTGGGTTTGCTTTGGTTTGGTTTTCCCTGGTGAAGTTAGATGAGGTCACACAACTCCCCTGCAACTCATTTTTGCAGCTGGAGTCAGAATCAGGGTTCATTGCCGTGGCTCTAGACTCAGAAGCTTGGGACTTTGCAAGAGAAAGGATGAAGGGGTGTGAGAAGTTAAACTTTTGATTCTCAGATGGTTACTGCTGTTGTCTGTAATGAAACTAATTGATGTTATACAGGAGCAGCCGACAGGGAAATGGAGGCTAGAGAAGCCACTTTTGGAATGGCTTCGGGCAAAAGCCAAGGTGCACAAGCAAGACGATTGATAGAGAGCTGGGGTCTTCCGGTCCCACTTAGCCTGAGGCCCAAGGCCATATGCACACGAACGAGAAAACAGTCAAAGTTTGGAGAAGATGAAACTGGAACTTTTAAAAAAGGGTTACGTGTTTAGGGTTTTGTATTTATCTGAATGTAACATGGATATTGAATGCATTTCCCCTAAAAGAGACCCACCCACATGTATGTGTGTTGTTATATGCTGTCAAGTCGGACCTGACTCATAGCGACCCCTCCTTGGGTTTCCGAGGCAGCATCACTACGGAAGTAGATTGCCCCATCGTCCTTCTGAGGAGTGGCTGGTGGGTTTGAACCGCCAGCCTTCTGATTAGCAGTCAAGTGCCTTAGCCACTATGCTACCAGAGCTCCCAAAGAGATGGCCCGGCTACCTGGGTTCCATCATGTCAGTTCCAACTCACAGTGACAGTACATACAACAGAAACACTGCCCAGTCCTCACCATCCTCAATCATTGCTGTGTCTGAGCTCATTCTTGTAGCCACTGTGTCAGTCCATCTTCTTGAGGGTCTTTTTTTTTTTTTTTGCTGACCCTCCATTTTACCAAGCCTCATGTCCTTCTCCAGGGACTGGTCCCTCCTGATGACATGTATGAAGACTGGGTATTATAGGTAACAGGGCACGTAACTCTACCTTCAGCCGATACTTGATTGGATATGCTAAGAGGGGAACTAGGATTGGCCCCAAACGCATGCTGTTAGTTTGAATGCAGTAGCCCTGTGTATAGATAGGGCTTAGGTAAAAAACCTGAACCCTTTCCAAAACCTTCAGAGTGAGGATATTTGTGTTTGAGAAGACGTGCAGAGGACCCAGAACTGCTTAGAGAACAGAAGATTTGCATTTGAAAGAAGGACCTGCAGGAGAAAAAAACAAAAAACAAGACTTTTGTTTTTTGAGCAATCAATTTGCCTTTGGGAGCACGAGTCAGGGAAAATCAGTGCTTATCAGAAGTCACAGGAGCTAACCGGGACAACCATTGTGCTTGCTGCTGTAACCACCATGATGGAAGTGCCCATCGAAGAGTCTTCTTCCAGGATTGGAGGTTAAAGGGAGCTGAGGAGTGGACATCTTGCTGTGCTCACTTATGGTGACCACCTGGGTCCACCCCATGAGTGGAAGTGACAGAGGGGCAGCAATGAAGAGGTAGCTGAGTCTGGACATTTTCCACTGGTACTCTTTGACCCAACCTACAGGGCTAGGGATGAGAGAGGGAAGGGTGGTGGTGCCCATTGGCCTAAGGTAAGGGTCTGTGGGGGTCAGAGAGCAGGAGATGGTTTGTGGAAGGTGCCAGAAGGCGTGTGGAATCCCAAGCCTATGGCTGGTAGCCCTTGACCCTAGCCCAGGGACTACAGATGAGCTCACTAGAACCCGACCAAATGAAGAGAAAGATTTTGACACTGTGAGCTGCTGTCAATTGTTGCAATTTGACGACTTGCTCTGGACTGGACTTTGCTTTGGATACAGATGCTCAAAGTTCCAACAGAACAAAAGATTCTTCAGATCGAAGAACATGCTTGTTTCTTCAGAGTATTGGTTTGACAGGGACAGGCAATTTAAACACTGGCTACCTAAAACAAGGGCAGGGAGAAAAAGGCACGGAATGGCTGGTTTACACATTTCCGGGGTGTACTTAGTCTCAAAATGACAGGGACAAGGGACCATCCCACTGAATGGTTTCCTCTTTTTCTGGTGGGTCTGGGGAAGAGAGAGTGGGGCAAGATGCTGATAGGAATACATAATTTAGTTGTAAGTACTGATTAAGAAGCTCTGGTAGTGCAGTGGTTAAAGCATTTGGCTGCTAACCAAGAGAACAGTGGTTCAAACCCCCCAGCCACTCCGTGGGAGAAAGATGAGGTAATCTGCTTCTGTGAAGATTGACAGCCTTGGAGACCCTGTGGGCAGTTCCACTCTGCCCTTCAGGGGCTCTGTGAGTTGGAATGGACTCCACGGCAGTGGGTGTGGTTTGGGCTTTGCTTCTGTAGAGATTATAGCCTTGGAAACCCTCTGGGGCAGTTCTACTCTGTCCTCCAGGGGCGCTGTGAGTCAGAATCAACTCTTTGACAGTGGAGGTGGAGAGTTAACTGTTCACGAGTTAACTGTGACGGTAAACACCGTAATCATAGAGGCTGTACTTGTGAATGAGCAGACTAAGGAGAGGCACTGCTAGACTGGAGGACAGTGGCCACACCTAAGCCCTCTCAAGGTTTTGCCATGCTGCCATGCTGATATCTCGTGAGGCTCGGGGCAGGGGGTCATCTTCTCTCAGTTAAATTTTGTTGGACACCAGAAAGGGTGAAGCTGAGATGACTTTGGAGAACCTGACCAAATAAAATTAATACCTGCAACTGATCTGAATGGCTGGTACGAGAGTACCTTCACCCTGAAGACTCTCTGCCCTACTGAGGAACTGATGGTTAATGACTGTTTGGGACCGGTAGAGTGATTGGGAAGGAGTAGTTAATCCTTCAAGTATGAAAGGGCCAATGGCTAGGAGAGCCAGGGGGTGGCCTGCAGTGCAGCAAATTCATACGGCCCTACCAGTCCTAGTCTTTGCAGCTCTCACCAAATGACTGAGTGGGACAATGCAAATGAGATGCTTGTCGCCCACTAAGGGGATTGGATAGCTTGCTAATCACGCCAATAAAGTGCATGGCACCTTTGTGGGAAGCGTGAGGAAAAGGTGCATAGAATACTTATGAGGGGACTCATCAGTTTTGCTACCTTCTAGGCTTAAAATGAGCCACCTCTGAGGCAAGAAGGGGGCCCAACTACCACCAGGACAAGATGGGGACGGGGGACCCGAGGTCCCTGCACGGAGGACCTCCTAGATCCAGAAGACAGAGAGCTGTAACTTTGGAGATGGTGACACTGGAGACATCGAGTGATGGCAAGCAGCAGCAGCAGAGAAATGGCGGCAGCAGACCCAGCGGGCTGGCGGGGGGCGGTGGGGTGCGCTTCCGGCTGATGCGCGGAGGACGCGGAGTGCCTCTGGGAAGGAGGCTTGCTGGCAGAGCGGGGTGTCTCTGGGCACTTACTGACGGAGCTAAAGAGCTTTGCAACACTCCTCTGAGCAGGGCAGAGGCCAGGCCGAGGGCCGGAGAGGCCTGCCTGTAGGCACAGCTGAGAAGACGCTGTCCTGACCGAAGAACTCTAGCCGGAGTCATTTCCGATCCTGACTTGTAAACTTTGCTTCTCGAACAAACCCCATAATCGTGAGTATGGTCTGTGAGTTGTGTGTGGTAACTGTAACGAATGAGCAAACCTAGCAGAGAAGTGGGGAGTGCTGTGGGAGGGACGAATGATGTCAGAACTGGCAAAATGGCTGGAGAGAGGAGGCAGGTCTGGCCGGCACCTCAAGGAATCAGCCCTGGGCTGTTAATGCTAATAATGATTGTCCACCCCACCCCTTATGAAGTTAGAAGTCAGATGCCTTCCCCACCAAGTCATTTTCACAGCGAGCAATTCCCAGACTAAGCTAATTACAGCCATCCTCTTCCCCTCGGCCAGCAATCGGTCTGCTATCGTTAGGTGCTGTGGAGTTAGTGCCGACTCATAGCAATCCTATGTACAAGAGAACAGACCCTATGTACAACAGTAGTCGGTCTAAGGGTGGGCATATGACCCTATTCTGGTCAAAGAGATACAAAGGACAGCTGTTGACTGATTTCCGAGAAAGAGTCTTCAGTCGTCAGAGGCACGAGAATCAAAAGGAGAAGGTGCTGCCGCTCTTGTTCCAGTTCTTCTTGTTAGAACACTGTCGTGTGAGGATGTGGTGCTTGAAGCCTGGCTGGGAGCTGAGACAGCCACCATGAAACCAAGAGGACGGAACTGTGTTCTCTTTAAACCAAACCACACTCACTGCTGTCCAGTCGGATCTGTCTCATAGCAACCCCTTGGGTTTCCGAGGAAGTAGATTGCCCAAGCTTCCTTCCGAGGAGTGGCTGGTGGGTTTGAACCACCAGCCTTCTGGCTAGCAGTCAAATGCCTCAGGCGCTGCGCCACCAGAGCTCTTTACCACAGATGTAAAATGAAGATTCGATCACGGAATGTTAAGCATTTGCCATCCCTGGTGGTTTGCTTCTCTTGTGTTGCTCCGACAGAAAAATACCGCAAATGGGTGGTCTCAACAAACAGGGCTTTATTCTCTTACAGTTTTGGAGCTAGAAGTCCAAGTTCGAGTGCCAGCTCGAGGGGCTGGGTGAGTCGGTTGACCCTGGGCTTCAGCCCTGCCTCTGGCTCCCGGCCCACTGGAGCTGGAGGTGTCTCTTCACTCAGGCGGCTGCTGGCTGCTGAGGCGGACAAACCCAAGGTCGACAAGTAAAATGGCACAGCCCCCAAATTACCACACAACATGGCAGGCCACCAGTTCAAGTCCAGAGACAGTCCAAGATCAGTAGGAAACATGGCAAGCTGCAGACTAAAGACTTGGCTACGTGCAGGGTTCAAGCGAGCCAAAAAGCAGCAAAGCATTCCCAACGCTTCTTCTATACGGGAACCAGAGCACAGCCCTAAAGCAGCTACTCAGCTGCCAGCAGCCAATTCCACCATGGAGTTGATTGCCAGTCTCATCATGAGGAATAACTACATCCAGCTGCCCAGCCAAGTTGGGACATAACCTTAACTCCCACAGTCCCACCCCTTGTCAACTTGGCATCTGTACAGATCTTCATTGGGTGGCTCCAGTCCCCTACTTAATCTGAGTGGTGACCTCACCCCTTGGCCTGGTGGGCCCCCTTCCTCTACCTCCCGGGCACGGCAGCCCTGCCCTCTCACTTTTGGGCAGTGGCTACTGTGGCCCCATCCCACTGGCTCACATGAACCAAGTTGAAGATCTCTTTGAACCCTAGGAGGCTGTGGTGGTTCCACCCCCAGAGGCCACAGTCCTACCCCTGAGGCTGTGGCAGCTCTGCTTCCCATTTCCTTGGTCTCTCAGCTTCTGCCAAGTAATACCTGAAGGCAACCCACTCCACTGGGAAGCTACCTACCCAATGGCATCTGGCTTTCTCCTCCGTGGGCCGGTAAGGCTGTCGCTGTCTCATGCTGGGTCTCTGGGCTCTGCTGGGGTCTCTCTGCCAGGCACTCAGCACAGGGTCTCAGGTAAGGACACACTCCACTCCTGTCTCCACAGTTTGGAATCTGTGAGAGCAGCACCCCCCTCTCTCGGGGCCAAATTCTGTTTTGGTTCTCTTGTGCTGCTCTAACAGAAAAATACCACAAATGCGTGGTCTCAACAAACAGTTTATTCTCTTACAGTTTTGGAGGCGGGAAGTCTGAGTTCAATGAGCCAGGATCTGGGAGCTGGATGGAAGCCCGTTGGCCTTGGGCTTCAGGTCTGCCTCTTGCTCCCAGCCCACTGGAGCTAGAGGCCATCTCTTCACTCAGGCAGCTACTGGCTGCTGAGGCTAACAAGCCCAAGGTCGACAAATAAAATGGCATAGCCCCCATATTACCAAATAACAGGGCAGGCCACTAGTTCAAGTCCAGAGACAGGCCCAAGATTGGCAGGGCATGGCAGGCTGCTGAATGAAGACTCAGCTACATACAGGGTCCAAGCGTGCCAAAAGCTGCAGACCATTCCCAAAGCTTCTCCTTATATACTGAAAGCAGACCACAGCCCTAAGGCAGTTACTCAGCTGCTCACAGTAGATTCCACCATGGAGTTCACTGCCAGTCTCATCATTGGGAATAACTACATCCAGCTGCCCAACCACTCAATCAGGCCTAGCCAAGTTCACACATAACCTAACTACCACACCTGTCCTACAGAAAATGACTTATGAAGAGCAACTATTTAGTGTCATCTAGGAGCTCTGGTGGCATAGTGCCTAAGGCATTTGACTGCTAACCAGAAGACTGGTGGTTCAAACCCACCAGCCACTCTTGGAAGGAAGATTGGGCAATCTACTTCCGTAGTGATACCATCTCAGAAACCCAAGGAGGGGTTGCTATGAGACAGATCCACTCGACAGCAGTGAGTTTGGTTCTTTTGGTTAGTGAGTCAAGTCTTCCGCCAGGGTCATCTGTCCTGTAGCTCTCAGAAGCCTCCTGATAGAGCCGGTCTGGGGCTGGGCCTTTAGGAGGCACACAGACTCCTCCCCAAGGCCTACTTGTTTGCATTAGCTGATTTAAAGGTCATGCACTCAACACAGCCTCCTCCTTGTTGCGTGTCTGCTCTGGATAGAGTGTGATTATTAGTCACTCTGGATAATCCATTTTACTAGGTCAAGCATACAAACACCTGTTGACCGAGTCATAGAGCTCTGATGGCTCAAGTGTGCAAACACCTCAAGATGCGTGTCTGGCCTGAGAGTAAGGGGCAGCTGAGTGCTCCTGGGTTGAATTGGTTTGGGGTCAACGACCTGTCAGAGATCCTCACTCCCCACAGGACACATGTAGCAGAAGGCTTCTGCATCCCAGAATTCTCTCCTGTGGGAAATCCATCCCATGTGGCCTACGTGGGGCTGAACCTCCCCTCACTTCCCTCTTGGACCACAGAGGTGGGTCGTGACCCAGGCCAGGCTCCTGACTCTCTTGGCACCCATCCCGCCCAACCACTTTCTGTGGACTGGAAAGGGAGCCTAGTTCATCTGTCTGCCTGGTCCCTGGGTTTCATTACTTGTGGCCACGGAAGCCTCTGCGTAGTCTCTGGAACCGACTTTTCAGAGTCGCCTCCTCTTCTAAAGCTTCCTCCGCCTGCTGAGCTGCCTGGCTTCTCTGCTGCCAGAGCCCGGGGAATTCTGGAGGACAGGTGCACCTTTGCTCTCGGCCTTCCACGGCCCCAGTTCTCTCGTCCAGGATCTCACCTCATGGCTTCCCACAACCTGACACTCCCGGCCCCGGCCAGGATGCTGGCATTGTCCACAGGGGCTCCACCCTGCTCTGACGCTGGGAAGCCATTGATGAATCCCTAAGGCAGCCTGGGTACGCTCGCCACAGCACCTGACAGTCAGCATGACTGTCTCCCTGAACCGACCTGGCCTGAGCTTGTTCTCCCTAGAACCATCTTGGAGCTCTCAGCATTGTGTTGCCAAAACAGGACCAACCTTAAGATCTGTCTCTCGACACAGCCCCCTCCGCATGACCCAAGCCCCCCTTGATTTCCCAGACCATGGGACTGCCACTGCTTTTCTAATGAAAACATCTAGCCAGTCCCAGCTGTTGTCTTACCCTGCTGAGAAAGGGCCTCTCCAAACTGTTCAAACTATGGACCGCTCCCACCCTGCTCCACCCCACGCTCCTCTCCGGCCCCCAACACACACAGACATCATGGGCAGACTGTACATCCCAAGCCTGCTGACTCAGGAATGGCCACGTGATTTGCTTCAGCCAGTAAGATACAGGCAGAAGTGACAGCTTCACTTTTAAGCAGAGACCTCAGAGTCAGCAGGTCCTCTCTGTCTTTTACCCCTTTGTAAGACACTGGGAATGTCCCCGATAGGGCCCCCTCTGCCCAGCTGGGAGTAGAGGTGGCGCAGGGATCACAGCTGACCCACAACGCACACTCGAGGTGAGCAGCGCAGAAGCCTTGGTGGTTGCAGCCCCAAGCTCTGGGGCACTCAGCTAAGCTGGGAGTCTCCGGGTGGTGCGGACGGTCGATGCAGTCGGCTGAGAACTGAGAGGTTGGAGGTCTGAGTCCACCCACGGGTGGGTTGGAAGCCTGGGGACCTACTTGTGAAAAATCCGCCCGAGAACCCAGTGGACGCGTGCTACCCTGACGCGCACGGGCCGCCATGAGTGGGAACTGACGAGACTGCAGCTGGGTCTAGCCTAGCTGACGATACAACCACCCGGGTCCTATCAGTGCGCTCTGTGGGTCCACGCTCTCAGCTGTGTCGGCTCTGGGATGTACCCTGGAGCTGGGACAGCAGGCCCAAGGCAGCACAGAGTTCATCTGCCTGGTCTGTTTATCTGGTCTCAGAAGGTCTGAAGCTCTTTCTGTCCTGAAGGCCTAGAACTGAGGTCTTTGAACTTGACCCTCTGCCACTGCTGGCCCTCTAGGTCTGGTCTGATTGGCTCTATTTTCACTGCCCTGTTCTCACAGTGTTTCTTTGCTATTCATAAGGTTTTCCCTGGCCAATTCTTTCAGAAGTGGACGGCCTCTTCCTTCTTCCTAGTCTGTCTCAGTCTATAAACTG
>NW_006921761.1:3051237-3060508 GCF_000298275.1 Orycteropus afer afer
CCCTCTCAGGAGGGTAACAAGGGAGCCGTCTGAGCACTAGTGACTGGGTTTTACCCCTTTCTCCTGCTCTTCCGGCCTGCTACTCTGTGCTACGCCACGTTCTCACAGGGCCCTTGGCTTAAGACACTTCTTTCCAGAGCCGAGGACACAGCTCACCCAAGGGTGATCAATGGTTTAATTTTTGAATGTCCACACTATTTGCAAATACACATGCATGATCATATAAAATCATTTTTATTAAAATAGAAAAGCTCTCCAGTAGATTGCATTGAAGACACTGATAAGAGAAATCAATTGCAACCAACATGCTACATCAGCACCGAGACATGTGGAAGCTTTAAGTGCCCACTTTCAACATTTTGGTATAATAAGCATATCCCCATGTGTCTCAGAAGGTACAGAAGGTACAGGTTATAATACTGAACAAGATACTTCATGTAAAATGTACGTTCAGGTGCATATATACAAGAAGTGTTATATCAAATAGCTTATGTCCCACTGGGAAACATATTCAAAGCATTCAGTTTCTTAGACATCACGCAAACGCTTTAATACTCAGATTGACATTTTAAATAGATAAACCATAACTCTCTGTAATTTTGTATCAAAAAAAGGCAGACAGGACATTTATCTACATTGTGCATATCACCGAAAGCAAGTGTGTCTTCCTGAAAGGACAGCACTGGGCTAACACACGTGATTGTCATTTTACAGGGATGGCTATTTACCTTCTTCATAATAAAACGGGAAGTCATGTATTATTTACAGGAATACTAATTCTTTCACCTTTTTTGGGGCTCCTTAGCTAAGTAGCAGCAATTGGTTTAAAGATTGATATTTAGAAACTCCACCCGAACTCAGACGAACAGCTAAGAACGCACACCTGGGGGACCCAAGGTGCATGAGGCAAGGAGCCTCGAGGTGGTACAACGTCTCCCTTTTACAAAAGTCACAGATCCGCATCAGTGACAGGTGAGATGGTCACTCACAACAGATAATTACCAGAGTACCACTTGGTCGGCTTGCTTCTGCTTCACATGACCAGTGAGTTCCCAAATTAAATTTCTGGGAATTAATTTAAATCTGACTGATACCTGACATTACCATTTCAAAGATGCTTTCTGTTGATGTTATACTCAGATAGCAGGAGCTCTTCACTGTGACCCCTGCTTCTGGACAGAGTAGGCAATCATCCACACGCACGCACGAGTGTGCACATGCGCACCCACACCCACACACACACACACACGGGAACCTTAATACTTAAAGAGACGGAAAGGAAGTCTCTGTGACATGAAACCTGTAGTAAAGCGAGTAACCTTTCTAAAAAGTGATCAGTTCTCTCATTTACAAACACTGCATTTGTTTAGAGTGGAGGCCCAGCTAATGAGCGAAATGGAAACCAGAAGGCAGTGATCCGCCACAAAGATACACTAGTGTTTGAAGGCATGTGTTTTCACATTTGTAGAAACCCGACCCAATCCTACCTGTACTGGTAGATTTGGAGACTACTTTGTGGTGGGCACAGGAGACACGTGCTTTCATCGGCCACTCCTCAGTCACAAGCCAGCACTTCCACGCCCTTCCCCAAGCAGAGGACTCTGAGCAGGGAACGGCGGCGCCTCTCGTGGGCGGTCAGTTCTGTGGCCACAGCAGGGGGGAGGCGAGGCCCAGGCTGAAGAGGAGGAGGCAGCAGCGGCACGGAGCTCGGGCCCTGGTGCCGGCCGCCGGCACGCTGCTGGAGACCTGGACCCGGGAGATGACGAGGGCGGAGAGGGGGACGTGCGACGCCAGAGTGGGGCTGTCAGAGTTGATGAGGGATTCGATCTTCTCTGCTTCTCTATTGCAGGCCTCGATCTGAGCGGGAACCACAGAGCCCGTGAGAAGGTCGTGGTCAGCTGCACAGAATTCCACAATGGCGATGCCTCGGGGAAACGCGCTCTCCTCGGCCCTTTCTTTGCCAAACCAAGAAAACCCAACCTCACTGCCATTGAGTCAATGCTGAGTCACAGTGACCCCCAGAGGGTTTCCAAGGCGGTAAATCTTTACGGAAGTAGATTGCCACATCTTCCTTCCACGGAGCAGTTGGTGGGTTTGAACCACCAACCTTCTGGTTAGCAGTCAACTGCAAAGCAACAGTTCACTATAGTCCCATTTACTGCATAGCAGTAGCAGCACACTGGGAATCATACCAGAGGAGCAGTGATGTGCCGTGACCTACCACGACCTACTGTGACCTACCGGGTCCCCACCCTAACCTGTTCTCACTGTCTCACAGGCTGTCACTTCTTACCCACACTCTATGTGTGGACAGGGAGCGGACCGGAACACAGAAAGTCCCGACATGGTTAAACACAGCTGCAGGGAACTGACTTTTAACTGCTCTTTAAAAATGAGGATGAAACCATTTGTTACTGAGGCTCAGGATGGCAGGTGAGAAACCACTGGCATGCACCCCCTTCACTGGAGCCCTCGCTACTTAGATGCTGAAATCTGGGCCTTCGTGAGGGAGCTCCCACAGCCCACTAGACTGTGAGGAGGGAAAGCAGACCCACAGACCCAGCTCGGTGGGGTTTCCCTCCGCAGGGGACTCATTTGGGAGACTGGTGTCTACTCTGGCCCTGTCACTGCGTCACCGTGCCAGCCCCGCCCTCTCTGGGCCTTGGCCACGTCAGTGGTCCAACAAGCACCCAGGACCCAATGGCTTCTCAGCTCCCTTCCAGCCCGGCAATCACAGAGCCGCGGTACCCTGCGCTCTCCTCCTCCGGCTCCCTGGCGTTCAAACGTGGACCCGGCCCAGCCGCCTAGAGCAGTGCTCGCCGGGCAGCTCCCCCTTCCACTACCCGAGCCTTCTCTGGACCCTGCTTTGTGCCGACCCTCCTCCTAAAGCCCCCAAATTAAAAAAGGAGAAGGTGGCCTCCCAGACCCACTGAACCCACCTGCAGAGCTTTGGGACACTGATCAACCGGGATGACGAGGATGACAATTTCGGACTCGATGCTGAAGTAGCCAAACACGTCGCACTGGGGCACGGACACGTGCATGCGGACTTTCTCAAGTATTTCCAGAATCGTTATTGGCTTTTTGTTTGTCACCTGGAAAGAAAAAATTTACATTCCCTGAAGAGAAGGAAGAATGCCTTGTACCTGCCTTAGTGGCCTCGCTCCCGGCTGCCAGCCAAGGAGAACCCTGACCAAGGAAGCTCAACAGAGCTCTGCTGGGCGGAATTCTCCTGCGTGGTGTAGCAAGAACATCCGAACAGCAGCTGGGAGACAAGGCAGTTTACCTTAGCAATCGTGTCCAGTTTTTCCTTGTCGAACAAAACTCTTAACATCCCAGCACATAACGGGCAACACGCACCTGTTGAAAAGAAATCATCTTTACGTACGTTCAGGATCAGAAACCAAATTCAAGATGGCTGGTACAAACAGGCCACCACTCCGTGCTGAGTGTCACTGCCGTCCTTCCTGAGACTGCACTTGTCTCAGGGGCTCGGGACTTCCCTGCCTAGCGTGGGATGCAGGAGCTGCCTGCTGCCTCTGCCGTCCTGGTGCCTTTAATGCTTGTGCTGCTCCCAGTGTCCCCCTTGACCTTGATCGTTGGCAGTCGGCCTCCCCCCACTGCATGTTGCCTTTGCTTCTCCCAAGTTAATACACATCTATCCTCTAGTTACTGACTGACCCTCCTTTCCGCTCCCACCCCTGGTAACCTTCCAAGAATGCTTCTTTCTGGGTGTAAACCTTTTCTTGACTTTTTACAGTAGTGGTCTCGACACAGTGTTTGTTCTTTTGTGACTGACTAATCTGACTCAGCACAATGTCTTCTGTTCTTGTTGTCAGGTGCCGTTGAGTTGGCCCCAGCTCGCAGCGACCCTGTGCACAACAGAACGAAACGCTGCCCGGTCCCGCGCCAGCCTCACAGTCCCTGCTGTGCCTGAGCCCGTCGCTGCAGCCACTGGGTCGATCCGTCTCCTTGAGGGTCTTCCCCTTCTTCACTGACCCTCCACCTTACCAAGCATGACATCCTTCTCCAGGGACTGGTCCCTTCTGACAACATGATCAAAGTGGGTGAGACAACGTCTGGCCCTTCTCGCTTCCAAGGAACATTCTGGCTGCACTTCCAGGGCAGGTTTGTTCGTTCCTGTGGCAATTAATGGTATTTTCAGTATTCTTCACCAACACCACAACTCAACGGTGTCAACTCTTGGGTCTTCCTTATTCACTGTCCAGCTTTCACATACGAGGCGACTGAAAACACCATGGCTTGGGTTAGGGGCACATTAGTCCTCAAAGTGACATCTTTGCTCTTCAGCACTTTAAAGAGCAGAACTGCCCAGTGCAACAGCACATCTGATTCTTCTTGACTGCTGCTTCCCACGGTGTTGATGGTGGAGCAACGTGAAAATGAAGTCTCTGACAACTTCAATCTTTTCTCCATTTGTCGTGATGCTGCTTATTGGTCCAGTTGTGAGGATTTTTGTTTTCTTTATGTTGAGGTATAATCCATACTACAGACTATAGTCTTTAATCTTCATCAGTAAGTGTTGCAAGTCATCTTCACTTTCAGCAAGCAAGGCTGTGTTGTCTGCGTTCGCGGGTTATTAACGAATCTTCCTATAATCCTGATGGCACGTTCTTCATCATATAGGCCAGCTGCTTGGATTATTTGCTCAGCATACAGATTGAATAAGTATGCTGAAAGGACACAACCCTGACACATGCTTCCTGATTTTAAACCATGCAGTGTCCTCTTGTTCTGACTGAATGACAGCCTCCTAGTCTATGCACAGGTTCCTCATGAGCACAATTAAGTATTCTGGAATTCCCATTCTTTGCAGTGTTATCCATAATTTATTACAATCCACATGGTTGAATGCCTCTGCATAGTCAATGAAACACAAGTAAACATCTTTCTGGTATTCTTTGCATTCAGCCAAGATCTATCACCTGACATCAACAATGATGTCCCTCATTCCATGTCCTTTTTTGAATCCACTTTGCGTTTCTGGAAGTTCCCTGTCAATACTGCTGCAACCAGTTTTGAATTATCTTCAGCAAGATTTTACTTGCCTGTGCTATTAATGATATTGTTTGTAATTTCTACATTCTGTTGGATTACCTTTCTTTGGAATGGGCACAAATATGGATCTCTTCCAGTCAGTTGGCTAGGGAGCCGACTTCCAAATTTCTTGGCACAACTGAGTGAGTGTCTCCAGCACAGCATGCAGCTTGGCCGTCTTCTTTCAATACCATTGGCTCTTGATCATATGCCACCTCCCGAAATAGCTGAACATTGACCAAATCTTTTTGGTACAGTGACTCTATGTAATTCTTCCATCTTCTCTTTGATGCATCCTGCACCATTCAAAATTTTGCTTACAGTCTCTTTCAGTATTGCCACTCAAGGCTTTTTTTTCTTTCTTGTCATTTTTTCCACTTTCCTTAGCTACTTGTCATTTAAAAGCAAGTTTCAGAGCCTCTTCTGACATCCATTTTGGTCTTTTCTTCCTTTCCTATCTTTTTAATGACCTCTTGCTTTTGTCATGTATGATGTTCTTGATGTCATCCCACAACTCACCTGGTTTTCAGTCACAGGTGTTCAACGTGTCAAATCTATTCTTCTGATGGTCTCTAAATTCAAGTGGTGTACAACCAAGGTTCTATTTTAGCTTTCGTGGACCTGTTTTAATTTTCTTCAACATGAACTTGCATATGAGCAACTGATGGTCTGTACCACAGTCAGCTCAGGGCCTTGTTTTGGCTGAAGATACTAAGCTTCTCCATCAGATATAGGTGATTTGATTCCTGTGTATTCCAGCTGGAGAAGTCCACATGTATAGTTACCATTTACGTTGTTGAAAAAAGGTATTTGCAATGAATTAAGTCACTGGTCTTGCAATATTCTATCATGCAACCTCCAGTGTCATTTCTATCACCAAGGCTATATTTTCCAACTACCGATAATTCTTCTTTGTTTCCAACTTCTGCATTCCAATCACCAGTAATACACATCATGATTGCGTGTTTGATCAGTTTTAGACTACAGAATTTGGTAAAAATCTTCAATTTCTTCATCTTTGGCTTTGGTGGTTGGTGCATACATTTGAATAGTATAACTGGTATTTGTTGTAGGCATATGGACATCATCCTATCACTGACAGCTTGTACTTCAAGACAGAGCTTGAAGTGTTCTTTCTGACAATGAATGTGATGCCATTCCTCTTCAACTTGTCATTCCCGGCATAGTAGATCACATAGTTGTCTGCTTCAAAATGGCCACCACCAGTCCATTTTAGCTCAATAATGCCTAGGATGTTGATCTTTATGCATTCTATTTCATTTTTGACAACTTCCAATTTTCCTAGATTCATACTTTGTACAAGTTCAGATTATTAATAGATGTTTGCAGCTGTTTCTTCCCATTTTCAGTTATGCCCCATCAACAAATGGAGGTCCCTAAAGCTTTACTCCATCCATGTCATTAAGGCTGACTCCACTGTGAAGAGGCAGCTCTTCCTTAGTCATGAGTGCCTTCCAATCTGAGGGGTTCACCTTCTGGCACTGTATCAGACAACGTTTCATGGCTATTGATAAAGTTTTCCAGTAATATATCAGACAGTGTTTCACTGTGATTCATAAGGTTTTCAGTGGTCACTTTTTTCAGCAGTGGATGGCTCCATCCTTCTTCCCAGCCTTCCTCCCTTAGTCTGGAAGCTCCTCTAGGTTCATCCATATCATGAGGTGCTTCACAGATTCATCACTGTTCTTCAGCACTGCATAGCATTCCATTGTGTCTGTGTGCCATAGTTTGTTGATCCATTCCTCCACTGACGGGCATTTAGGTCGTTTCCATCTGTTTGGTATTGTGAATGGTGCTGCGACGAACATGGGTGTGCATAAATCTTATGATGTCACGGCTCTTATTTCTTTAGGATATCTACCTAGCAGTGGGATTGCTGGATCATATGACATTTCTATTTCCAGTTATTTAAGGAAGTGCCATCCTGTTTTCCGCAGTGGCTGTACCATTTACAGTCCCACCAGTAGTGTACGAGGGTTCCGATCTTTCCAGTATTTTTTTTTTTTAATGCTGCCCTCAATGCCATCCCATTGTTGCCTTGTTTTCATCCAAATCCTTCCTACAGCTCTGCTCTCACCCTTTACCATTTCTCGGAAGGGGCCGTGGTGGGGAAGACAGCACCAAGAGGGCTGGTGTTTCGAGATGTGGGGCTTTGCCCCTGCTCTGCCTCAACCCTGCTGAGTGAGCCTGGACAGTGCTTCCCTGGGGCCTGTGTTTCCTTTTGCAAAATGAGGGAGTTGGGGTCTCAGGGGATCCACAAGTGTCTGATTCAAATTTAATTTTAAAAATTACTTTAAACTGTCAAAAAGCTGTAACAAATGTGGCACAGTCCAATGTAACACGGTATCACATTTTAACCCGAGAGATCGGCAACCTCCCCACCCGGACCCTCCCTGTTCCCTTGCTTCACTCTGTCCTGCTTGTTGCCATCTGACTACATGCATTCACACAGTAACCTGAGTCTGGTCAGTCTCCTTCCTCAGAACGTGGTCTCCAGGAGGGGAGAGCCTTTGCTTTGGTCACTGCTGGGTCTCCAGTGCCTATAAAGTGTCTGTCATCTCCTGGAAGCTCAGTAACTATTTGATGAATGATGGAGGATATGAAAGAATGACCTTGGCTCCAGGCTAACGTGTTCTGTGCAGACTCAGAATAAAGCCTCTTCTGCCCCCTCCGTTCAAGTCAAGTGTGAGATTACAGGTAGACTGCTTAAAACACCTGCTGCTGCTCACAGCTGCCTGTGCCAAGCAAGGCTTTCCTGATTCTCTTCAATCAAAATAATTAAATCAGATGCTGAGGCTAGTCTAAGACACAATGACTACCTCTGTCTCTCCCCATTTTAAATGTTCATGTTCATAAAATGACTTTAATCACTATTTGTTAATTACTAACTCATCATTCATTGTTATAACAAGAAAACATATAAAAATGAAGCATAATTTTAGTTGTTAAAACACCTCTTTATCTGTTGATAAACTGGTGCTCTAAGGTTTTATTGGTGAAAAGTTCGCCCTGTTGTTTTAATACCACTGGCCCAGGTGATGTCTAAGAGAGCCCAGTGTTGTCCGGGCAGCCCCGAGTGATGCCGTCTGTCAGCCTACCGGGTGGGATGATGGGTTTGCACCCAGTCGCTGAGAGCGAAGGACACTTCACAGCAGCGCACTCGGTGACAGAGCCGTGCTCTGAGAGGGCCCCAACGGCCTGGCAGGGTCCGTGGTAATCGACGGCCACCCGGTCCGAGTAGGCAGCACACACACTACTGTAAGTCTCCCCATTGTGTCCGCACACAGGCTCTGTGGCTCTGCAGAAGGGCTGGGAGCAAACAAAGCACACTTGAGCCGGAAACCTCTAGGATGCTTTTCCTAACCCGGGGTACAGAGCAGGCCTCCCTACTTTCAGGAAGAAAAATGATGCAGGAATGAATTCCAGGGACCCTCTTATGCTCCTGAGCCGGGCTGAATGGAGACACTAAGGATGTCCCACGAAGAGTGGAAGAGACTACTTTTTCAGCCTAAGACTCAGGTGCTCATTTCATGTGACCTGATTCTCCCTCCAGACTTCTGTCAGTGCCCCAGATGTGCCTGTTTCAAGAAAAGTGGCTCAGTCTTCATGCAGATGTGGGGCCATGTCCTTTCATGCTGGGTGGGGAGGAGAAAGCTCTCATACCTGAGGGAAGACTGGGGAGACCAAGAGTGGGACAGAGAGGCTGTGGATCCATCAGCTGGCCCAGGACCTCGCTGAGAAAAGTCAGAGCCAGGGAGGGGAGCAGAGGAAGAGAAGACCGGGGCTTCCCCGTGGAAGGGGCAAACGCCACTGGAACTGAAGCTCTGAGGGAGACAAGCCTGGGCAGGCAAGCTGAAGGGATTCCCCTGACCATGAAGCAGGAAACGAGAAGCAGTCACGTCAGCTGTTGGCGGGGTGTGGTGGTCTGGGCCTGGATGTGGGAAGGCTTCAGGAAGAGGGGCCAGCACACAGGTCACGGTGCACGTGGGATGTCCCCAACAGGAGCTGTCCCCATGGTTATTTATTTTTAACTAAATGCAGATTCTACGACCCCAACAGATCAAGAAATAAGCTGGTGGAGCTCTGGTGACATCGTTCCTAGGGCACTGGACTGCTAACCAGAAGGCTGGCAGTTCAAACCCACCAGCCACTCCTCAGAAGGAAGGTTGGGCAATCTACTTCCGTAGTGATA
>NW_006921761.1:3060608-3063469 GCF_000298275.1 Orycteropus afer afer
CTCGGAAACCCAAGGAGGGGTCGCTATGAGTCGGATCTGACTCGGCAGTGCATTTGGTTTGTTTTTAAAGAAGACATTAAGTTTTGGAGAAATTTTCAATCAACTGTCAGTGCTGCAGAAGGTGGGCCCATGGTAGGAAGAGTGGTTGTTCTCACTGCCAGGTTTGCTTACTTGTTTGCTAGTGAGAACCCCAGGACCAGGGGAAGGGAAGACGGTGCTGATGCAGCCAGGGGTGGGAGACTCCAATTCTCTTCCTGGGAGTGGGCTGCAGGGAGGCACCCTCTCCTCTTGCTCATACATGGTATGGAGCAAGACAGCCCGCCAGAGACAGGAGAGAGAGGCAGCCTTGAGGACGGCCCGTTTTAGTGGAGGGTTGAGCTCTCTGGACTTAAGAAGACGCACTGAAGACTGTCAAGTGGGGTCAGTGCTGATCTGTCTGTAAAAGACCCTCACAATGTCACGCCGAGTGCGTGTCGGGCCCTCAGCCGAGCAACTGTACCTGGCACAGGCCTCGGTATGAGAGTGCTTTCCCTCTCTGGTATAAAGTGCAGAGGTTGCTGTGGTCCGTGTGGTCCGTGTCACAAACAGGATCGTGGGCCTGGTCACAGGTGAGCTGCCTTGGCACACACTCATACTGGCTACATCCAAATTTATCATAGGTTGTCAGGCAGACTTGTGGTTTGGGGATGCATCTGAAAAACACGATTGCAGCCCCATGAGCCAATGGAAGGAGGGTCTGGGCTGGGCAGAGAGGGTGAGGAGAACGCCTTGTCCTCTGGAGTTTACAAGAGGGGGGACAGTCAAGCACGCACAGAAGGAGGCTACCAGGTACAAAGTGATGTGAAACTCAAGTCGTTGTGACTGCTGAGTTGGGGACAGCGTCCTGGAGGAGGGAAGGGAGGCAAGCTTGGCAGGCCGAGGACGCAGCATGAGTGAGTGCAGGAGCCAAGGACCCGTGGAGCAGAAGTAGCATGAAATGAGGACAGACGGGCAGACGGGTGGCCTGGGTTCCAGCCAACAATGAATGAAACGCTTCCAGGTGCTTAATTTTCTGCTAAGGAGCCTTGGGGGTGCAGATGGTCAAGTGCTCGGCTGCTAACCAAAAAGTTTGTGGTTCGAACCCACCCAGTGCTCTATGAGAGTAAGACCTGGTGATCTCCTTCCATAAAAGATAACAGCCTAAGAAACCCTATGGGACAGTATTACTGTCACATGGGGTCGCTATCAGCTGAAATGGACTTGATGGTATCCAACAGAAACAATTTTCTGCTGGAGTTCCTGGGTGGTGCAAATGGTAAAGGCTCTTGGCTGCCAATCAGAAGGTTGGTGGTTTGAGTCCCCCCAGAGGCACATATCAGAAGGAAGATGGGGCAATCTACTTCCGTAGTGATACTGCCTAGGAAACCCAAGGAGGGGTCACTATGAGTCAGGTCCGACTCGACAGCACATAACAAAAGAGGCACATGGGAAGAAAGGCCTGTGTTGAGAGAAGTCCTCACTGCGTCCTGAAAACGTCAAAGGGAAACCTCAGTTTTTCCCACCGAGTTGGGGGTCAGTGGTGGGTTTCCATCAACGGCCTCTATTAGGCTGAGGAAGCCTCCTCTCATTCCCATGAGCACCTTTATCATGAAGGGCTGCTGGGTTTCCTCAAATGGTTCTTCTGGGCCGAACAGGAGGCCTGCATTATCCCAGAGAACCACCACTCGCTGTTGTGGAGCCAACTGTAACTCACAGAGACCCCTCCTTGGGTTTCCGAGGCAGTATCTCTATGGAAGTAGATTGTCTAACCTTCCTTCCGAGGAGTGGCTGGGGGGTTTGAACCGCCAGCCTTCTGGTTAGCAGTCCAATGCCTTAGGCACTGTGCCACCAGAGCTCCCACCCGTGCTGCCCCCTGCTGGTGGCTGCCGCTACTGTTAGGTGTTGCTGAGTTGGCTCCAACTCATAGCAACCCTACGTGCAACACTGCCTGGTCGTGCCCCGCCTTCACATTCTTGTTATCCTTGAGCCCATCGCTGCAGCCACCGTGTCATTCCATTCTGTGGGGGTCTTCCCTTTTTTCACTGACCCTCCACTTTTCCAAGCACAGCACCCTCCAGGGAATGGTCTCTTTCTGACGACACGACCAAAGTAGTTAAGATGAAATCTAGCCATTCTGGCTTCCAAGGAACATTCCAGCTGCACTTCTTCAAGACAGATTTGTTTGTTCCTCTGCCAGTCCATGGTACTTTCAGCATTCTTCGCCAACACCACAGCTCAAAAGCATCAACTCTGCTTCGGTTTTCTTTATTCATTGCCCACCTTTCACATGCACCTGAAACAAATGAAAGTATCATGGCTTGGATTAGGGGCACCTTTGTCTTCAAAGTGACATCTTTGTTCTTCAGCACTTGAAAGAGGTCTTTTGCAGCAGATTTGCCCAGTGCAACGCGATGTCTCATTTCCTGACTGCTGCTTCCACGGGTGGTGATGGCGTATCCCAGTGATATGAAATCTTTGACAGCTTCAACCTTTTCTCCATTCATCACGAGGCTGCTTACTGGTCCAGTTGTGAGGATTTTCATTTTCTTTACATTGAGGTGTAATCCCTACTGAAGACTGTAGTCTTTGGTTTCCATCAATAAGTGCTTCAAGTCATCTTCACTTTCAGCAAGCAAGGCTGTGTCATCTGCATATCTCAAGTTGCTTATGAATCGTCCTCCAATCCTGATGCCACGTTCCTCTCCATCTAGCCAGCTTCTTGGATTATTAGCTCAGAATAGAGATTGAGTATGTATGGTGAAAGGATACAATCTTGACGCACAACTTTCCTGATTTTAAACCATGCAGTATGCCCTTGTACAGATTCCTCATGAGCACAATTA
>NW_006921761.1:3084118-3085032 GCF_000298275.1 Orycteropus afer afer
TCCAAGACAAACAGCAAGGGCAGAGGCAGCAGGGAGACGTTCTTACTGAGGTATGTCTCCAAAGGGATGCAGCTCTCCAGGTCATCCGTAGGCGACAGGAGCTCACAGATGCTTTCCGCTGTGTGGTCTTCAGGGAATCTCTTCCGGTCTCCACATTTCTTGAGGATTTCCACGCAATCTGATCTTGAGAAGGAAAAGCAGAAACGTAGGTGTGAGGGACCTGCTCACACTGTCTGCTCAGCATCGATTCTGTTTTGGAGCTTTCCAGACAGTGAGTCTTCGTAAGTTAACAATGGGCCCCAGGTCCAATAATAAGTAATACATCACCCGAGTAAACCACCCGATTTCCTCTCCTCTGAGGTCAAGGCCTTACTAAATACGATACCGAGTGCCATCCAGGGGGCTTTTTAACCTCCTTGGAAACAGATCTTTGTAATGTCACACATGCGACTCTCAGGACTCCACACTTTTGTTTTTCTCTCTTTCCTTTTGAGTATCTTTGCAGTTACTTACATTCAGGTATTTGACACTTTACTAACAATCGGATCATCTCCAAGAATGATTTCCCCCTTTGCCTGTCACCTAACACTTAGTCTCCAGAATGTCTCTGACCCAGGTCATTCCCAGGTTATGTCAGAGAAGAGACCCTGCTGAAAGTAGCAACAGTTATCAGGAACCCAGCAGCACTGAGCCACACTAACAGCTTTAGGGGCTGGGTATCAAACTCGTTTGGAAAAGCTTCCTGAAGACAAAGAGCCTTGAAGAGAGGCTGGTAAGTCACCGTGTGGCTGACGGTTGCGGTTCAGCCCGCCCTAGCGCCCCTGTTCGCACTGATGGTTACGGTTCAGCCCACCCTAGCGCTCCCGTTTGCACTTTCTGGATCTCCCAGTATACCACTCACAAAATGCTCACTG
>NW_006921761.1:3086937-3090981 GCF_000298275.1 Orycteropus afer afer
TTCCCACGGGATCCCTGTTCCAGCTGTGGGACCACTCACACCCTTTCTGCTTCGGCTGAGGTCATTTCTATGGAGTCATTGTTCAGGTCACCGATCCTTTCTTCTGTTGTGTCCGACCTATTTTCAATTCCCTCCAGGGAGTTTGTATTTCAAACATTGTATTTTTCTAGAATTCTAGTTCCAGAATCACCACTGATTTCTATTTGGTGTTTCCTCCTCTCTCCCCAAACTCCCCATCTTCCACCTGTGTCCACTGACCTACAGACCCTTGGACACACTTACCACAGTAGTGTACAGTCTTCATCTGCTTGCCAGTATCTGGCTGGGTCTGATTTCTTCTCTCTCGGTCAGTTTACCCTTTTTCCCTCATTTCTAGTGATTTTAGACTGTATAATGGACATTAGGAAGATACTGAGTGAAGACTCCAGATTTTGTTATCTTCTTTTGAAGAATGTCGAGTATTTATTCCAGCAGGCGGTTAAATTATTGGCAAATACCTTGTTTTTGTGGCGGTATGGTTTCAGGTTTTGTCAGGGTAGGCCTATGTTAGGCCTTAGTCCTGGGATGTGGTCCTTACTCGCAAGGTGTGGCCCGTTTGGGGTCTCAATGAAAAAGCCTGAGACGTTTACCGTCTCACTTGGCAGAATCAGGATTCAGACTCCATCTGCCCAGCAACAGGCAGCTGCTCTGACCTGTGCCTGCTCTCCTGCAGCTCCCAGCTATCTTCTTCCCCAGGCTCCTGGTAGCCACGTCCACACAAGTACAACAGCAGTCAACAAGGAGTTAGGGGAGTCTGAGTGGATCTGGGGGTATCTTCTTCTGTAGTTCTCTCCTTTCCAGGATGTCCCCCTTCAATAACTAGCTACTCTGGCAGCTCCAATTTCTGAACTCTGATGCCTCAGCCCACTAAGACTTGAGGTGAATTCCCCACCCAAAGGGATTAAGTGCCTGTGAGGTAATAAATGTGGCTCTCATTCAGTGTGGGTCCTACCTTTCTAGAGAGGTAACCCCTCCAAATTCTGCCTGCTTTTGGTCACTATTATTTCATTATATTTTGTGCAGAGTTTGTCACTGGTATTGGTAACAGTGTTAGTATGATACAAACTATTCTACTCAAAGTAGAGTTGATCTTAATGACAGGGGTGCAGTAAAGCTTTCAGGACCTCCATTAGCTGATGTGGCGTGACTCAAAATGGAAAGAAACAGCTGCAAACATCCATTAATAATCAGAACATGGAATATATGAAGAATGAATCTAGGAAAATTGGAATTTGTCAAAAATGAAATGGAATGCATAAAGATTGATAATCTGGGCATTAGTGAGCTGAAAATGGACTGTTTTTGGCCATTTTGAATCAGACAACCACATAATCAAATACGCTGGGAATGCCAAATTGAAGAGGAATGGTGTGGCATTCATTATCACAAAAAAATGTTTCAAGATCTATCCTGAAGTACAATGCTGTCAGTGATAAGATAATAGCCATATGCCTACAAGGAAGACCAGTTAATACTACTGTTACTCAAATTTACACACCAACTACCAAATCCCAAAACGGGGAAACTGAAGGTTTTCACCAACTTCTGCAGTTGTACAATGCAGTATGGATTACACCTGAACATAAAAATAAATAAATAAATAAAAATAATCCCCACAACTGGACCAAAAAGCAACATAATGATATATGGAGAAAAGACTGTTTTAAAAAATTGTTAAAGATTTCATATCACTTGGATCCACAATCAACAGCAGTGGAAGCAGCAGTCAAGAAATCAGATGATGTATTGCACTGGGCAAATGTGCTGCAAAAACCTCTTTAAACGGGTAAAGAGCAAAGATGTCACTTTGAAGACTAATGTGCCCCTAACCCAAGCCATGGCACTTTCAATAGTTTCTATGCGTGTGAAAGCTGAGCAACGACTAAGAAAGACCAAAGAAGAGCTGACCCTTGTGGGTGGTGGTGTGGGCGGAGAATACTGAAGGTACTACCATAGACTGCCAGCAGATCTGTCCTGGAGGAAGTGCAGCCAGATTGCTCCTTGGAAGCGAGAATGGCCAGACTGGGTCTCACCTACTTTGGTCATGTTGTCAAAAGGGACCATTCCCTGGAGAAGGATGTCATGCTTGGAAAAGTGGAGGGTCAGCAAAAAAGGGGAAGACCCTCAAGGAGATGGATTGACACAGTGGCTGCAACGATGGGCACAGGTGTAGCAGGGATCATGAGGTTGGTGCAGGACTGGGCAGTGTTTCCTTCCGTCGTACACAGGGCTGCGATGAGTTGGAGCTGACTCAGTGGCACCTAACAACAACAACAACTCTACCATCACCAGAAGTCAGAAGTATGTGCCCAAATTAACTTGAAATACTTCACAGATTTCAAATCTGCTCAGTTCTTCAGTCTCTAAAGGCAGGTCCTCATTGGCTAACACTGTCACCAACTGTAAATGCATCTCAATTTTTAAACTCAAAATAATAATCGGAGCACTTTTAAGAAAACAGGATGCATGTTACCTTGATGTAAAGGCAAACACATGTCTAACCAAACTCCCCAGGACCTCTGTCCTGCCCTGTGACACGATTTCATTTCTCGTGGCCGTCCTGATCTCTGGGTCACAGCTCCCAAAGCCAGCGGCTCTTCCTTGGGAACTCCCCCATCTGGAGCTTCCGACACAGCGTTTCCTGACACAGTGTTTCCTCACACTGCTCTTGTGGCTGTCCTTTCTCTGCTGTCTTCATTGTTTCTTCAGCCATTAACTGCAGACATGCCCCAAGGCTCAGTTCTTGGCCCTTTATTTTTTTCTCACTATACTTGGTATCTCGGAAAGAAGATGGGGCAATCTACTTCCATAGTGATATTGCCTCGGAAACCCAAGGAGGGGTCGCTATGAGTCCGACTCTATGGCACATACCAAACAACTAACCATACTCGGTATCTCAGGAAAACACCTACTGGAATTGCCTCTGTAAGTGAAGCAGGGCTCACTGAGGGGAAAGGTAACCAGTCTGCAGGTCCTTTGAAGTAAAGTGAGCACCAGTAGCAAGTGGGTGATTGAACAGCTCACAGTGATTTGTCCTGCAACGACCTGTATCCCCGGGTGGTGCAGCAGGAGGGAGGGAGAACGTCAGGTTCGCTGAACTCTGGAAGCTCCAGGTGCCTCCAGACGAGGACTTTGTGTCAACGCGTCCTCTCCCAGAGGTGACTTACGCGATGGACTGTAGGATAGAGATGAAATCACAAGGAACTACTGCGTCTTCTAAGGCAGCAGGAGCAAGATCAGAGGAACTTAGTATATTTCCTTATCATAAAACAAAATCATTAATAATGAAATACCTCCGCTTCAGGCGTAAGGACTTGTCCTTACCTGTTGTTAAAATTAGTACAGTACGTGAGGTTCCTGCAGCCCAGCTGGCAAGGCTCCCGGACGTCTGCCAAGCAGGTCAGCATGGGCACTTCCACGGGGTTGTACTCGCAGAAGCGATCGAACTCCTGCCAGCTCTGCGTGTTGCCCCAACTCATGCTGTAAAGTTTAGTGCACAGTTCTCTGAAACAAAGGCACAGACGCACAAACATACAGAGGAGCCAGTGAGTGTCTGATCTGCAGAAAGTCACATTCCATTCACTACACTGAGACCAAATGAGGAAAAGTTCAAAAACCCAGAAGCATAAGATCCATTTCCTAAAATTCACAGCCAGAAGCAATCACCTTTCCCAGGAAAAACAGCCCTTCTTTCACCAGCTTTCTCTTGCCTCTTGCCCAGGTTGTTAGAAAGCTCAGTGTGAAGTTTAATGTTCAGGTACAGTATTTGCACATCCTTAGTTCTTGACAGTTACTTCCTCCTGTGCCTCTCTAATCTCTTTTGCCTGCACTTCAAGTAAAGTGACTCACAGGTCTTCACCTCCACAAAGATACCTTTCCCGTATCTATGTCCCAGTCACGGGAAGGAAAATGACGTGGTCCTCAGACCTTTTTAAAGACACAGTGGAGAATCTGAGTTTCTGAGTTCGTTAGTTTCTCCCTGAGTATTCTTTAAGACATGCCATG
>NW_006921761.1:3091866-3094262 GCF_000298275.1 Orycteropus afer afer
TAGATTGCCCAGTCTTCCTTCTGCAGAGAGGCTGGTGGGTTTGAACCACCAACATTCTGGTTAGCAGTCAGATGTCTTAGGCACTACGCCACCAGAGCTCCTTATAAATACCATCAGCAATCTCACTCTGTTCTCACAGGGTCAACTGAACCTCCCTTTCTGTCTCGCTGTTAATCTTCTCTAGATTTTCACATCTTTGGTAAAGTCTGATGGCCTAGTCTACGTGCGGTCCCCTCAACCCCCTTGCCCCAGAGGGGCTAAAGGTGCATCCAGTTTAGAAGCCACAGGAAAGACTGTCTGAATCCTGGTACATCAAATTCATTTCAGGATATCCTAGCAACATGTGGTCCTTCTCACCCAAAACAGCTCTAATAAAGCAAACTCCTATCCCACCTGTGCTCCCAGGATGCTAGATGTCGCTGGGTCACGCTCCCTCCCTCCCACGTCTGTTGCCCATCTTTTACCTCTCAGGGCGGCACTCGAATGGATGATACGCTGCTGCCTAACGCTGGGTATGAATGCAGCCACAGGCTGAGCATCAATACAATAAAAAGATGATTAAGATCAAGATTTGCTAACTTAATAAAAAGGGTATCTCTTAAATGTCAGATCAAGACACCTTCTCCATGGAAGCTTACTTTATGGTCTCCTTGAGGGAAGAGTTCACATAGTCCTACCCAGACTCTCACACCCCAACATGCGGTGCTCTTTCAGTTTATAAGGACAATATTGGGCATAAATGTATTTCCTGAATGAAAGAATGAAATAAGATCTACTGTCTTTTAAACACTAAGCCTACACAATGCAAGAATATAACATAGTCTCTAGGATTAACATCACTCATTAAAACGCTATTTCTACTGGTTTTGACAAAGGAAAATGAGATACTGACCTACACGTTGAAGTGTTGGCTTTAGAACAACAATGCAATTTAGCCCCATCCAGGCCTGTGGAGGGAGGAGGGTGTGCAGTGACCCCAGGGTGACGAGACAGTGAGCCTTGAAGAAAACAGAGCCAAAGGGGATCTTGAGGCAAGGGCTGTTTCTTACAGCCCTCGATGAGGCCGTCTACGATCTCCATTTCTGTCTTCTTAGACATCAGGATCCTCTTGCAGGCACTCTGGCAGGCATGGTCCTCCGCTCTGTCACAGCAATACAAACCTGTGTGTTCAGAATGGGAGGGCCTCAGTCAGCTGGTCGATCTCATGCACTGCTCAGAAAAAAAGAACAGGGTGGGCAGACCAGCAACCGCCACTCCTGAGGCTTGATGTTAGTATGTGCTGCACACGGCACCTACGAGTTCTCTCGTCATACCGTGCAGTGCAGCAAGCCGACGAGGAGCTCAAGGTGGGTGCAGTATGTTTCCAGAAGGCATCACTGTCCCCAGTCATGGGATCCCTAGCCCCGGACTGCCCTACGAAGTCCTTACCTGCAAGGTATGATATACACCTGGAAGAGGTGGTACAGAACAAGTTGGAGTTATGTCCTTCCTAGAAACAACTGCCTAAAAGTTCTTGATATGAAAGAGATAACTAATTTCTGCAACAACCACCACAGATAGCAGATTCCATCACATGACCGGGCAGCATAAATTTTCATAAATCTGTGTAAGTTAATTAATCAAACACAACTGTCATGATAGTGAAACCTGTGAGAGCCGGAACCAGAGGGACTGCCTTGTTTTTCCAAGTCTTGCAAGGTTTCTGCCTTTGGCAAGGTGCAGCCTTACCACTTTCCTGTCACGTGGCTCAAATGGCAGTGGGTTTTTCGGTTTCTCCGTCACTGGAAATCAGAGCATTTTCTTTCTCCAACAGGCTTCTGTCTTACTCGGACTCCGGCTTTTGCAGGTTTTACTGTAGATAATGTCAGATGCTGCCAAGATGAACAGTTTACTTCTGTGGCATTTCTGCCTTTGATTTGCTGTAAAGGACACTTTTGACCTGAACGCAGAAGTCAGAAGAGTTTCCTTGAAGTCATTTTCTCTGTCTTTTCCTTTTCAAGAGACCCATTCAGGCACGTCTGTCCACATTCCAATGTATCAGCACAGGCGTTAGAGGGTTGCCACTCTGCACTTACAATGGCTCTCTGCTCATTCAGGGGCACTGGTCCTTAACTTCAGCAGCGTTTCTGAGCAGCCAAAGCGTCAGGGAAGACAGGTCCTTTACAACGAACGAAGATGTCTTGTGGCAAACGCCTCGCCCTCGGACTTTCACCACAAAGCCACACCACAGACTATCCAGAGTCTTGTTGTTATTGTTGTTAGTGCTGCCAAGTCAGCTCTGGCTCCCAGCGACCCCACGTACAACAGGGAAACCCTGCCTGGTGCTGTGCCAGCTTCACAGCCCTTGCTGAACCTGAGCCCATCGCTGCAGCCACTGTGTCAATGCATCATCTTCC
>NW_006921761.1:3095622-3105635 GCF_000298275.1 Orycteropus afer afer
GCGCACACACAGAGGCACACACGCACACTCAGGCACGCACCCCCCACACACACTTTTAAATAGCCCAGTGTAAACCAATACATTGGTCCTTAGCTTGTAAGTCTATCTTTTATCAGTCTGGTTAATTAATCAGTTCTTTATACACAGGTCATCTCCAGACGAAGAAAATGGATTCTAGGGCCCACAAAGCTGAGACTCTGAAGAACCCCATAAGGTGCAAGTTCAGTAGAAGCACTGACCAAAGACAAGTCCCGGGCTTCCCTTTTTGGTTTTCAGGAGTCTTATTTTTATATTTTTACCACAAATGCAGCCAACGTCTATCACATGCGTATCTCAGTACATGTTTGTGAACGTGTATGAATTTCTTGCAGGACAATGGAAATGCTGCATCAACACGAGGACCTGAAATTCTAGTGGCTATTTTCCAGTTTCGCTCGGAAAACCGGACCAATTACTCTTCCCCCCGTACAGAGAGTGCCCGCTTTCGTACGCCCTCACCAGCTCCAGTCTCTTTTGGAAGTGATTAGCTGTGATGTCCAATCTGCCAAAGCTAAACACCAAAGAAAGCCTGCTGTTCTCCAAGCAACTCCAACAACATGAGTCGACAAGAACCAGTCACTTCCTTTTTGTAAACTGTTCACCGAAGACCAAAATGAGAGGGACTGATCCCTTTTACTTACTATCTGTTGGGTTCTTCATCGGATATGACTGGGTATAATTGTTCACACAGTGTATTAACTGTGGACTAATAGAGGCACAGTAATTTTCCACGGCTTTGATCTGCGACGGGCCAGGAGATGAGTCTGTTCGGAAGATGGCTTGGCAGTACTCTCGGCAGTTTGTGTGATGACCTGCGTAACTGCAGCACACCGAGCCCACTACGGGGGGAAAAAGGATGACACTGAAATGGAAACAGCTCTTTGTCAGCATGAGACCATCACAGCAATGACGGAACAGTACACATCTTTCTGAATTCAAGAAATAAGACCAAGCCACAGAAAATAAGCTCTTCACATCAGCATTACTGTGGCCATGGCAATGGGGACATTCAGGACATTCAGATAATGACGTAAGAAGTCATTATCTGTCAACTTAAAGTCTGCTGGTTACCAACCAAGAGCAGGACTACCCTACTAGGAGAGTTGGGATGCACATGGAAGCATTTCTGGTTGCCATGACGACTACTGCTGGCCTTTCGAGCATAGGAATGAGGGCTGCGGAACAGCCTGCAACACATGGGACAGTCGCACACAACCAACACTATCTCTCAAAACACCAACGGCGTCCATGTGGAGAACTACTGGACCAAGCTTCCTTCCACGCTGGAAATGGGGACATTAATAAAAAGTCTCACATTCACAATATGGGACCAGCATTACCTAAGAGATCTCAGAATCACTGCACAAATTTGATAATTATATAACTGTATATCTTGAAACAAAATCTCAAAAGTTTCTGTACTGTTTCAACATCTCCCAGAACACAGGTAGGCTGAGAAAGTCTTTACCTCACAATTTATATGACTGGCTTCCACACAGAAAGGTAAGGAGCTCTGGCAGCATAGTGCCTAAGGCATCTGACTGCTAACCAGAAGGCTGGCGGCTCAAACCCATCAGCCACTCCTCGGAAGGAAGATGGGGCAACCTACTTCCGTAGTGATACTGCCTCGGCAACCCAAGAAGGGGTCACTATGAGTCAGGTCCGACTTGACAACACATAACAACAACAACAACATGTACTTAAAACATCTTTAGAGGGCAATTTCAGGTCACTGTGGAGCTGGCTGAATGGCTGGACGTGCAGATGTGGGTTTATACTGGAGAGAAGCAAGAGACCTTTAAATAGGGGCCTAACATTATTGTCACTGAACCATACGTGGCAATGGCAAATGTTCTGTCACATATATATTCACCACAGTGAATAACAAAACAGGATGGGCTGAAAAGGACTGGGGGTGTGGGGGAGGCGGACAGGAGTCAGGTGGAGGTGTGGCAGGAAGTGGGTGGGGCCAGTCAGGGAGGAAATCCCAGATTACTGGAGATGGATATGGAGGATCTAGAATCAGGTTTCTGGCCAATTTAACAGACCAAACTCACTGCCACTGAGTTGACTCTGACTCTGACTTTGGGTTTCCAAGGCTTTTTACAAGATTTACAAGATTTTTACAGAGGTAGATTGCCCAGTCTTCCTTACGCAGAGTGGATGGCAGGTTTGAAGTGCCAACCTTCTGGTCAGCAGTCAAATGCCTTAGGCACCACACCACCAGAGCTCCTTAGATCAGCAGCTACCACCGGGGAACTGTTACAACGACCAATGGCCTGAAAACCCCAGAAGAAAAGCGCCTATTAGACTCCGGCTGTGCACATTCATTCACAGGGCTCACTGATGGCCTGTGAGCCAGGCCATGCTGATGATGGCTACAACACGTTCTGTCAGTGCGTTTTGCTCTTTGAACTGCTTGTAAAACCACTGACAATATACTTACTTTCATTTCTGTTAATGCAACTGAAAAGAGCATTCTGTAAATTAAAGAAAAACAAACAGAAATTAACTAGTAAGAATTTGTAATTTTAACCCACTTTACAGTTATATGGAATCATACTATTTCTTTTATAGATCAAAGACTGAAAACAAAGACTCTGAAATGACGTCCTGGTGAAGGAAGGCCATCCTCTATTACTGTATTAGGAGTCAGGATTATCACCCACAGCATAGACCGACCACATTATTAAAGCGAACTAAGTTTATATAAATAAAGTACCAATGAGTGTGTGTGTTGGAGGGAGGGGAAGGGGACCACAATCTACCAATCTCAGTTATTTCTTGTATGATATTAAAATCTTCTAGAAAATAATTGAATAAAGGCTATTTAGGGAAATATACCTTTCACACAACCACTGCACTTTTCAGTTGAAAAAACCTTAGAGATAATCTAAGATCATTTCAAAGATGGCCATGCACTAGGATCACCTGAGCTTACCCTAGACTACAAAATCAGAACTTGGGGGTGGACACAAAAATGTGAATTCTAAATAAGGCTTCAAAGATGGTTCTGATGTAGCCAGCCTAGGACCACAGTGTGGGAATCTCCCCACCACTTTATACGTGAAAAAAACCTGCCCAGGTCACACAGCAGGTCAAGGGCAGAGCCTGTAACTAGAATCTGTTTCGAGAGCTGTTAGGACACTGGTCTGAAAACACCATACTATATGAAAGTCAATGAAAGGAAAATGCAGGAAAACAAGAAGCAAAACAAGACAGAAACAAAAAGTCCCTTCTACAAAGCCATTCAGATAGCAAGGCTGACCACTACGATTAATTACCACTCCCGACGTCAATGAATTCCTAAAAGAAAGAAGATGGCCATAAATCAAAGGTAGACGGAAATCAAGCACACCCTTATTGTTTGACAGAGACGGTCCTGGCTTCACCAGTAGCCACCTCGTAAGCAGCCCTGTGATCCAGCCTTGTTAAAGGATCACCAGCCTTACCACACAGCCACGGCCTGGCTTCTAAGAGCCATCATGGAGCTGTCTGAAGCTGTGTTGCTTTTGTTCTCCCCACCAAGCAGTAAATCGAGCCACCTGTCAGCTCTCCATTAAAGGAAAAGGAAATGAGGCAAAACAAAAACATTGGGGCTCTACAGATAAGGACTGACAAACTGAATCTGTGTGAATTCTTTCTGCTAGACACCTCACCGCGCAACAGAAGAGCAGCCAAACAGTGAACGTTCTCAGTGTTCTTTAACAACGAGCTTGCCACTACTCTTTACACTTCTCCTGCGTTTCCTTGTGTAGTGTGACTTCTCCCCTCTCATTAGAGATGGCTCTCTGCTGGGGTCCACGGACCTCTGGGCACTTTCTGAAAAATGATCTAAATCAAGGTTAAGGATCCACCTGCCACCAACTTCCCAGCTCCCCTTGAGCAGGTGGGACGATTCTCATGGCCCTTCTCTCTGATAAGCTGGTCGCTCCTCTTGCTTTTGTCCTCTTTGACCCTTTACCTGAAGAAATGTGTTTGTTATTCTGTTGGCTGTCCCAGGTTACGTTTCTGTATTTGGTGCTCATTGAGTTACTAAATACTGTCTAAAGCAGTGGTTCCATAGGGGCAATTTTGTCTCTGAGGGGATCTGGCAAGGTCTGGAGATGTTTTGGGTTGTCACAACTGAGGGGGAGGAGAGAGAGGTTACTACTGGCCATTAGTGGCCAGAGGCCAGGAACGCTGCTAATCACCTCACGACGCCCACACCAGGCCCCCACAACACAGGATTATTTGGCCCCAAATGTCAACGCTGCTGAGGTTGAGAAACTCTGTTCTGGAGACTTATTGTGTTCAAGCTGGATTTTCACATTTGACCTCACAAATGAACAGAAATGATACTCTGGGGTTAGTCTTGTGGACTTAGCTTCTGGAAGTTACTAAGCACACAAAAACTGAGAAACACCAGAGACCATTTAATGCAATTTCTGCAGCCTGAAACTGATCAAACATGCAGACAAGATGCATTGATAATTACTGGTGATTAGGATGCAAAAGTCGGAAACAAAGTAGAATTGGTAGTTGGAAAATGTGGCCTTGGTGACAGAAACAATGCTGAAGACAGCATGATAGAATTTTGCCAAGACCTTTTTTCAATGACATAAACAGGGACGATACACGTGGACCTCACCAGATGTAACATATAAGAATCAAATTGACTACATTTGTGGAACACACAATGGAGAAGTTCAATATCATCAGTTAGAACAAGGGCAGAGATTAAGTATGAAACAGACCATCAATTGCTCATATGCAAGTTCAAGGTGAAGCTGAAGAGAATTAAAACAAGCCCATAAGAGCCAAAGTAAAAAAGGAAAACAAAACAATTGACCCTGAGTATATCCCACCTGAATTTAGAGACCAACTCAAGAATCGATTTGATGCACTGAACACTAATGACCGAAGACTAGATGAGTTGTGAGATGGCATCAAGGACATCACACATGAGGAAAGCAAAGGTCATAAAAAAGACAAAAAAGAAACATAAGACCAATACAGATGTCAGAAGACACTTGCTCTTGAATGGAGAGTAGCTAAAGCCAATGGAATAAATTATGAAGTAAAAGAGCTGAACAGAAGATTTTGAAGGGTGGCTTAAGAATACAAGTATTAGAATGAAATGTGCAAAGATCTGGAGTTAGAAAACCCAAAGGGAAAAATATGCTTAGCATTTCTCAAGCTGAAAGAACTGAAGAAAAAATTCAAGCCTCGAGTTGCAATATTGAAGGATTCTATGGGTATAATATCAAGGTTTACAGGAAGCATCAAAAGAAGATGGAAGGAATGCAGAGTCACTGTACCCAAAAGAACTGGTCAACATTCAATCATTTCAGGAGGCAGCATACGATCAAGAACTGATGATACTGAAGGAAGAAGTTCAAGCTATACTTAAGGCATTGGTGAAAATGGAAAGAATAGCCATTGAGATGTTTCAACAAATGGATGCAATGCTGGAAGCCAAGAAATTTGGAAGACAGCTACTTGACCAACCAACTAGAAGAGATCTATATTTGTGTTTATTCCAAAGAAAGGTGATCCAACAGAATACAGAAATTGCTGAGCAATCTTCTTAATATCACACACAAGTCAAATTTTGCTAAAGATAATTCAAAAATATTGAAGCAGTACATTGACAGGGAACTGTCAAAAATTCAAACTGGATTCACAAAAGGACGTGAAACAAGAGATACATTGTTGATGTCAGATGGATCATGGCTGAAAGAAGAAAATACCAGAAAGATGTTTACTTGTGTTTTATTCACTATGCAAAGGTATTCAATTGTGTAGATCTGACAAATTACAGATAACGCTGCTTAGAAGGGCAAGTCCACAACACTGAACTGTGCTCATGCAGAACACATACACAGACCAAAAGGCAGTTATTTCAACAGCACAAGGGGACACTGCACGGTTTAGAATCAGGAAGGGCATCCGCCAGGGTGGTATCACTTCACCACGCTTATTCAATCAGTCTGCTGAGCAAATAATCCAAGAAGCTTGACTACATGAAGCAGCAGCATCAGGACTGGAGGAAGACTCATCAACAATGTCCAGACGCCACAGCCCTGCTTGCTGAAAGGGAAGGAGACTTGAAGCGTTTACTGATGAAGATCAAAGACTACAGACTTCTGTGTGGATTACACCTCAACACAAAGAAAACAAAAATCCTCGCAACTGGACCAAGAAGCAACATCATGATCAATGGAGTAGAGACTGAAGGTGTCAAGGATTTAACTTCCCTTGAATCCATAATCAATACCTATGGAAGCAGCAGTCAAGAGATCAACTACATTTTGCATTGTGCAAATCTGCTGCAGATCTCTTTCAAGCATTAAAAAGCAAAGATGTCACTCTGAGGACTAAGGGGAGCCTGTCCCCAGCCATGGTATTTTCAATCTCCTCATACACATGTGAAAGCTGGATAATACATAAGGAAGACTGAAAAAGAACTGATGTCTTGGAATTATAGTGTTGGCAAGTAATATTGAATATACTATGGACTGCCAAAACTTTAGGAATATTCCTTAAACATTGCCCAATAGAGTGCCAGAAGATGAGCCCCTCAGGTTGGAAGGCACTCAGAATACAACTGGGGAAGAGCTGCCTCCTCAGAGTAGGGTTGACCTTTAATGACATGGATGGAGTAAAGCTCTCGGGACCTCCCATTGGTTGATGAAGCAAGACTCAAAATAGGAAGAAACAGCTGCAAACATTCATTAATAATCAGAACGTGGAATGTACAAAGTATGAATCTAGGAAAATTGGAAGTTGTCAAAAATGAAATGGAATGCATAAAGATTGATATCCTAGGCATTAGTGAGCTGAAACAGAGTGGTTTGGTTTGGGCCACCGTGAATCAAACAACCATATGATCTACTACACTGGGAATGACATATTGAAGAGGAATGGGGTGGTGGCATTTGCGAAAAGGGCACGGAGACAGCATCTTCTGACCTCCTCCAACCTCAAGAGGGGGAACATAATCACCATCAACAGCCCAAGGCTTAATCCTATGAGGCCAGACATGCCACCACACTCCAGCCTTTTTACCAATTCTGATACCAACCGTCCCTCCCAGGCCCTCAGTACTGCTGGGTTCGACAATTCATTGCAATGGCCACCTAGAACTCACTGACAATACTCATGATTATGGGTTTATTAGGGAAATAACAGGTTACAATTCAAGTTCAGGAACACGCTCAGGATACAGTTCTTCGATCAGGACAGCCTCCCCTCTGCTATGCCCTCACGCATGCCTCTCTGGTCCTTGGCCTCTCAGCCTGGGCTCTGCCCTGCTCGGGCAAGTGTGACAAAGCGATTTTAGCTCTGCTGATCTAGGTGCACCTAGGTGCTGACCTAGGTGCGCCCCGCTCTGTCAGCAATGCTCCTGCCCAAAGGCACTCAGTTTGCTCACTCGGGGGGCCAGGGAAGCCTGCTGCTCTGTCTCATGCCTCTTAGTTCCACTACCACCATCTCCCTGCTGCATCTCTCTTCACCAGGCATCTCTGCAAAGCAGGTGCAGTGCAGGGATCTCGCTTCTAAGGACATGCTCCACTTTACCTCCATTCTCTTTTGATGGCAGTGAGATCTCTCTGCTTCTTAAACCAAAAACCAAACTCACTGCTGTTGAGTCGATTCCAACTCATAGCGACCCCCTTTGGGTTTCTGAGGAGGTAAATCTTTACGGAAGTAGACTGTGCAGTTCTCCTGCTACAGAGTGACTGGGGGGTTTGAATTGCCAGCCTTCTAGTTAGCAGTCAAATGCCTTAGGCACTATGCCACCACAGCTCCCTGCTCTGCCTCTAGGAGGGCTCATTTTAAGCCTGACAGAATGACAAAACTAATCAATCACCAGGTCAGAGTTCTACACCTTATTTGCATGGTCCCACGCAGTAATCCAGTGGGAGTTACAAAGACTGGCTAGAAAAGCCATAACAAGTAAGTAATTCACTGCACTGCACATTCTTCATGACAAAAAATCTTTCAAGATCTATCCTGAAGTACACTGCTGTCAGTGATAGGATAATATCCATACGCCTACAAGGAAGACCAGTTAATACCACTATTATTCAAATTATGCATCAACCACCAAAGCCAAAGATGAGGAAATTGAAGATTTTTACCAACTTCTGCAGTCTGAAACCAACCAAACATGTAATCAAGATGTATTGATTATTACTGGTGATTGGAAAGTAAAAGTTGGAAACAAAGAAGAGTCACTGGTGGCTGGAAAATATGGCTGTGGTGTAGTAAATTAAATCACATAGTGCGGCTTTTCTAGCCGTACGTCTTTGTAAACTCTATGGTGGAATTTGCTGGGAGCAACTGAGTATTCCCGATTGTTAAAGTTATCCACCTGGGGTATTTCTGTTGGGAGCAGCACAAAGTAATTTTCTGGGAAGTTCACTCTCTCTCAGGTGAACAGAATTCTGATGTTGGGATTGTTTAGTGGTCACTCTGCCAGGCTCAAAAGGAGCCCTTCTAGAGGTAGGAGTCTCTCTGACTGCTGCTGAGAAAAACGCGCTCCTGAGAGACACACGCTGATGAGAAACACCGAGAGACACACACTGCTGGGAGAGAGACTGTTGGCTGAGAGATGGTGGGCTGAGAGACTGAGTGTGTTCCTGAACTTGAATTGTAACCTGTTGCTTCCCTAATAAACCCCATAATCTGTGAGTTCTGTGTGGCCACTGAAGTGAATTATTGAACCCAGCAGAGAGGTGGTGGGTGCTGCGGGAGGAACAGTAGGTGTCAGAGTTGGTGAAAGGGCTGGAGGAAGGTGGCCTGGCTGGCCTCAAAGGTATAAGTCTTGGGCTTCTGATGGTGATTCTGTCTTCCTCTTGTGGCGTTAGAGGAGGTTGGAAGATTCAGCCTCCCCCTTTGGCAATGGTCTTGGTGACAGAAATAATGCCAGAGATGCATGATAGAATTTTACAAGACCAATGACGTATTCATTGCAAATATCCTTTTTCAAAAACATAAATGGCAGCTATACACGTGGACTTCACCAGATGGAGTACACGGGAATCAGATCAACTACATCTGTGGAAGGAGGCAATGGAGAAGCTCAGTATCTTCAGCAAAAACAAGGCCAGGAGCTGACTGTAGAACAGATCATCAACTGCTCATATGCAAGTTCAAGTTGAAGCTGAAGACAATTAAAACGAATCCATGAGAGCCACAATATGGCCTTGATTATATCCCTCCTAGAGCTCTGATAGTACAGTGCCTAAGGCACTTGACTGCTAACCAGAAGGCTGGTGGGTTTGAACCACTCCTCAGAAGGAAGACGGGGCAATCTACTTCCGTAGTGATACTGCCTCGGAAACCCAAGGAGGGGTTGCTGTGAGTCGGGTCTGACTTGATGGCACATAACAACAACAACAACAACATATCCCTCCTAAATTTAGAGACCATCTGAAGAACAGATTTGAGGCACTGAACACCAATGACCAAAAACCACATGAGCTGTGGGATGACATCAAGGACATCATACATGAAGCAAGCAAAAGGTCAATAAAAAGACAGGAAAGGAAGAAAATACCAAAATGGATGTCAGAAGAGACTCTGAAACTTGCTCTTGAACGGAGAAGAGCTACGAAGCAAATGGAAGAAATGACAAGCTAAAAGAGCTGAACAGAAGATTTCAAAGAGCAGCTCAAGAAGACAAAGTTAATTACTACAATGAAATGTGCAAAGACCCCTACTCACTGCTGTTGAGTTGGATCTGACTCATAGCAACCCTTCCTTGGGTTTCCGAGGCAGTATCACTATGAAAGTAGATTGCCACATCTTCCTAAAGTAATTAATTTTGTCTTCTTGTGCAAAGACCTAGAGTTAGAAAACCAAAAGGGAAGAACACGTTTAGCATTTCTCAAGCTGGAAAGAACTGAAGAAAAAATCCAAGCCTAGAGTTGCAATATTGAAAGATTCTATGGGCAAAATATTGAATGATGCAGGAAACATAAAAAAAA
>NW_006921761.1:3106355-3112403 GCF_000298275.1 Orycteropus afer afer
GCATCAGGATTGGAGGAAGACTCATTAACAACCTGCGATATGCAGATGACACAACCTTGCTTGCTGAAAGTGAACATGACTTGAAGCATTTACTGATGAAGATTAAAGACTGCAGCCTATAGTATGTATTACACCTCAACATAAAGAAAACAAAAATCCTCCACTGGGCCAATAAGCAGCATCACAATAAATGGAGAAAAGACTGAGGTTGTCAAAGATTTCATATTACATGGTTCCACAATCAACACCCCTGGAAGCAGCAGTCAAGAAATCAGATGATGTATTGCACTGGGTAAATGTGCTGCAAAAGACTTCTTAGAAGTGCTGAAGTGCAAAGATGTCTCTTTGAAGGATAAGGTATGCCTAACCCAAGCCATGGTATTTTCCGCCAGCTCATATTCACGTGAAAGCTGGACAATGAATAAGGAAGACCAAAGAAGAGCTGATGCTTTTGAATTGTGGTGTTGCTAAAAAGAATACTGACAGTACCATGGGTGGCGAGAAGTAACAAATCTGTTCTGGAAGAAGTGCAGCCGGAATGCTCCTTGGAAGAGAGAATGACCAGACTTTGTCTCACTTACTTTGGTCACATCATCAGAAGGGACCATTCCTTGCAGAAGGAGATCATGCTTGGTAAAGTAGACTGTCAGTGAAAAAGGTAAGTCCCTCAATAAGATGGACTGACACAGTGGCTACAGTGATGGGCTCAGGTACAGCAAGGCCCAGGCCTGGGCAGTGTTTCGTTTTGTTGTACGCAGGGTTGCTATGAGTTGGGGTAGACTTGATGGCACCTAACAACAACTGCCACATGGACTGCCAGAAGAATGAACAGGAAGGAAAGCCAGAATGCTCCTTAGAAGTGAAGATGGGGAGACACTGTCGCTTGTACTTTGGACATATCTCCTGGAGGGATCAATGCCTGAAGGAGGACATCATGCTTGGTAAAGTGGAGGGTCAGGGAGAAAGATGAAGACCCTCAACAGGATGGACTGACAGTGGCTGCAACAATGGGCTCAGACATGGCAACAACTGCGAGGGGGTGTGGGACCTGGCAGTGTTCCGTGTGTTGTACACAGGGTCGGTGTTGGCTGGAACTGACTTGTCTGCACCTAACACCACCTTCCTCCTACAATGGCAAGTTGAGTAAATATAGACCATATGGTCTAAAAGCTTGAAATATTTTGTCTGCCTTTTCCAGAAAGAGTTTTCCAATCCTTGATGCAGAAGAAGGGCAGGGTGCCCCGCCTTGACGTCACTTCTAGAGTCAGAGACGTTGCCCAATCGTTCTCATCCTTCATTCATTCATATCTCAGGCATAACTTGCAGAACTTAAAACATTTTTCATGGCAGTACCTCTAGTATTGTTGTTGTTGTTGTTATGTGCCGTCGAGTCAAACCCAACTCATAGCATTAGTAAACACTATTTTTATGCCTCTATCTTTAGCTGCTCCTTTTTTTGTGGTTTAAACACTGTTCCTTCATTCTAGTATACTGGTTGAAGGGATTTATTAATTCTCTCTCATTTTATATCCATCACGATTTCACGACTTTAATAATCCTCTTCATTGATGAAAGATTTCAACCTTACTACAGGCAATCCGACCTTTTCACTGTGTAATTTACTGCAGATTAGTTTATTTGGTAAGGCTTACAACACACACACACACATGCAGACACTCACTCACACACACAGAATGAAACACAGCATTGGCTTACAGTTTTTCATTTCTTGAGACAGCCAATCTTAGGGTTTCAGCTAGTCAATTCTGAAGTCTTTCAAGTGCCCGAGCGCCATCTAGTGGTAAAGCAGGTGGTAACCATGTGTCTTGCTAAATACCACAAAAGGGCGGCTGTCACAGAACTTTATTCTCTCACAGCTTGTTGTTGTTATGTGCCGTCGAGTCAAACCCGACTCATAGCGACCCCTCCTTGGGTTTCCGAGGCAGTATCACTACGGAAGTAGGATTGCCCAACCTTCCTTCCGAGGAGTGGCTGGTGGGTTTGAACCGCCAGCCGTCTGGTTAGCAGGCAAGTGTCTTAGCCACTATGCTACCAGAGCTCCTTAGGAGTCTGAATTCAGGGGGCCCACTCCAGAAGGCATCCTCTCTGTTGGCTCGCAGTGTAGAAGGAAGGTCTCCATCTCCTTTCACCATCTGGGAGCTCCATATTCCCTGGAGATCTCCATGTGTCTCGGTACCACTCCTCCCCTGGGTCTAGGAGGTTCCCACTGCAGGAACCCTGGGTCCAGAGGATGCACCCCACTCCTGACTCTTCTGTCTCGGTAGAAGTAGGTCCCTCTCTCTCCGCTCCCTTCTCTCTCATGTCTTGTCAGATAAAAGGTGATGTAGGCCACACTCCAGGGAAACGCCCCTTCCATCGGATCAGGGCTGTGACCAGTTAACGGTGTTGCACCCTACCCTAATCCCTTTACATCGGATCAGGGCTGACCATATCAGACCACATCATGGGGCATGATTTCATCGCTACGTAACTGCCACATCATATTATTACTTAACTGCCAAACCACGAGACTCACGCCCAGCCAGGGTGACATGAGTTTCTGGGGAGCACAATTCAATCCACGACACTACGGGTTTATACGTGAATTACGTGCACCGTCTTTCGCCCTTCTCGCTTCCCAATGCTATTCCCCAGGTGCCTCCATATGACATCTCCCACCCCATTTACTCTCAAACAGATCAGAGATCACGTGCTGCCGAGGTGTGGCTCTACCACAACCTCAGACACCCACAGAGCACATCAGTGTACTGGACGTCACAGGGCCCCCGAGGGACCTTCAAACCCAAAAGCCCTCACTATTCAGCTGAAGAGACAAGCTAGCGAAGGGTGGAGCCAAGGCCGGAACCCAGACTGCGCGGCCGATGCTCTTTCCATGACCCTGTGCTGACAGAATGGTTTGGATGATTCTCTAGAAGTAATCAATGCAAGGCTGAACTTACGAGTCTTTGAACAGGCACTCTCCTATTTTTAAAATCAGCACCTTAATACGTGGGGGAAAAAACTGATCCTGCAATCTTTCCCCAGATAGCTGCTTTCATTAACCAGTTCCCTAACCCATGCCCACTGGTGTAAGAGAATTTCAACAAGCCCCTTCACCTAGTGTTGGAAGCAGGCAATCTACGGGTAAACATGGCAAAAGAACTGAGACAGAGTGAAATAAAAATCAAGGAAACCCTACATGTCCTTTCACGCCATGCTGACCTTCCTTTTGGGGAGAAGAATCACTGGGTGTACTTGGAAGGTCCACGCTGATGGTCCCTCCATCCAAGAAGTCAGCTCGGAAGGTTTACGCTCCGCCCAACCACTCACTTCTCCATGACAAAGAGCCCCTTCCAACGTTCCCTCACTTGTCCACTTGCCGCAATCCTTTCTCTGTCCAGAGCCCTTACGCCACCGGCCACTCCAGCTCCCTCTCCCATTCTCACCCACGATGAAGGCAATGAAAACGAAATGAACACTGATCCTATGAATCTCATTAAAAAAGAAAAATCATGTTTGAATTTTGGGTGTTTCAGTCACTTTTGGATGAAGACCAAAATAAGCACACTTCATGAACTGTTATTTAATGCTTTCAATCCTAAGGCTACTGGGTAAAAAGGTAATGAACTACTGTGTTATTAAGGCTTCAAAAAAAGAATGTTTGCATTTTAGAGATGGATTTAAATTTCTCCCAGTTTGAAGCTTGGCGTTTCATATGAGGTCAAGGTCATCAAGTGCTAAGTTGGAAAGGTTAAAAACGGACCTGTACGAACAGACATGTTCTTAAGTATTTATGAGTATTTTTTCTTCATTGTGTACACTATAGTTGGCAAAAAGTGTAACTGACTAGAGTTATGTAAAGAAGTTTGATAACATAACACAGGTATCTTCAATTGATTCAGCCAACCAAGCGTTACTTCTAACACTTGGACAGAAATGAGAACTCAAAACGGAAGTAAGATGATTATGTCTAGAATGCTCTGAGAAGTTTGTTCATTATCATCAAAGAGCATCCAACCAAATGGAGGCAAATTCACTGCCAAGGAACGCCGGCTGCATCACCCAGGGCCTACAACAGAGCAGGGCACAGAGTACACACCTGTGCTAAGACTGACTGCATTACCGACCCCAAGTTTTCACATTTTCCTGCACGTATGCCCTTTAATGGTTTCTCGCACGCTGACTCTGAACTTAGCGCTGTGACTTGCTATGGCCAACTGAATATACTTGCTTCTCACTTATCAACATCGTTAGGTTCCAAAGACCAGGTCATTACGCAAAAACCAGCGTTATGCAAAAATGGAGGCTGATCACATCAGATCACAAAATGGAAGCTGACTACATCATTACCTAACTGCCAAACCACTGAGAAGCACGGTCAGCCAGGGTGACACATAATCTTAACCATCACAGCCTTCTTGCCTTGCACCTCAGTCCATTACTGCCAGACATACGTCATTACTGCGCAAAACAGACGGATAGACTTTTCACTACTGTTGTAAATGTGAACTGCTGGGTCGTGAGACAGTGGGTGAGGTGGATTGCCACGTTTCAAACAGAGGCCCGAACACATACTTGCACGTTTCCACTTCTCTCGGACCCCCGCCGCCTCCATGGGAACATGCCCGAGCTAGCTGCTAGGGGGATGGAAGAGACACATGGAAAAGTGAGTTGACTTAGTCAAGGGCATCTGAAACAAGCCAACCCCAGGTGAGCATCCAGCTGACTACACGTGTGAGGGAGACCAGTGGAATCAGCTAAGTCAGGCCCAGATTACCTGTCTGACTGACCTACGGATTCCTGAGACATAATAAAGTACTGTTACAGGCCACGGAGTTTTGGGACAGTTTGTCACATAGCATTATTGTGACAACAGGTAACTAATAATGTACTCAATAAATATCTGCTGAATGAATGAATGGTGCATTCTTCACTTATTCAGAGAATGCCTAATTCACAGACCTTTTACAGGGTTTCTACACAAGACTCTGAAATATGATCTTGAAAGGAGAGTAGCTAAAGTGAAAAGAAGAATTGGTGAAATAAAAGAGCTGAACAGAATATTTTAAAGGGCCACTAGAGAAGACAAAGTCAATTATTGTAATGAAATGTGCAAAGACTTGGAATTAGAAAATCAAAAGGCAAGAACATGCTCGGCATTTCTCAAGCTGAAAGAACTGAAGAAAAAAATTCAAGCCTTGAGTTGTGATATTTAAAGATTCTATGGGTAAAATACTGAACAATGCAGGAAGCATCAAAAGAAGATGGATGGAAGGAATACAAAGAGTCGTTGTGCCAAAAAGAACTGGTTGATGTTCAGTCGTTTAATGAGGTAGCATGTGATCAAGAACTAATGGTACTGAAGGAAGTCCAAGCTGCACTGAAGGAACTGGCTGAAAACAAGGCTCCAGCAATTGACAGGACACCCACTGAGATGGTTCAGCAACTGGATGCAGTGCTGGAGGTGCTAACTCACTTGTGCCAGGAAATTTGGACGACAGCTACCCGGCCAACTGACTGGAAGAGATCCATATTTGTGCCCATGCCAAAGAAAGGTGATCCAACAGAATATGGAAATTATCAAACATCATCATTAAATATTACATGCAAGTAAAGTTTTGCTGAAGATTATTCAAAAACAGTTGCAGCAATATACTGATAGGTAACTTTTAGGAATGCAAGCTGGATTCAGAAGAGGACATGGAATGAGGGATATCATTGCTTATGTCAGATGGATCCTGGCTGAAAGCAAAGAATATCAGAAAGATGGTGAGCTGTTTTATTTTATTTTATTTTCCTACAGAAAAACATACTTTTTTAAAATTCTTTTTTATTTTGATTTGGGTAAAGATTTACAGAGCAAATTCACTTTCCATACAGCAGTTCAATATACTTTGTCTCATGTCATTGACCACAGTTTACCACAATGCCACAGCTCCCCTCCCACTTCCTTCCTCCCCATAGTTACCTCTTCCCAGTGTCCATCCCTCCATGCACTCCTGCCCCCTGAGCTGTCTCCCTGTGCATAATCAGCCTTTCTTTCTCCCA
>NW_006921761.1:3112503-3115798 GCF_000298275.1 Orycteropus afer afer
CCCCACTTTTTTTTTTTCCCCTCCAAATGATTTTGAGTTTTGTTCCACATTGTTCTCCCTCTCTATAGGATCTCCTACATAGATCCCCTTCCAAGTAGATGACAGTGGTAGCCGGGCACCATCTAGTTCTTCTGGTCTCATAGTTGTATAGGTTGCAGATCGGATGGTGTACCAGTTGCAAGGACTAATTGTTTCCGTGAATTTTGGTTTTCTTCATTTTTCTTTGCTCTGGACGAGGAGAGACCCATCGTTGCATCTAGATGGCAGCTTGCTAGCTTTTAAGATCCCAGTTGCGTTAGCTGTTTTATTGACTATGCAAAGGCATTCAACTGTGCAGATCATAACAAATTATGGATAACACTGAGAAGAATGGGAATTCCTGAATACTTAATTGTGCCCACGAGGAACCTGTACATAGACCAGGAGGCTGTCATCAGAACAGAACAAGGGGACACTGTGTGGTTTAAAATCAGGAAGTGTGTGTGTCAGAATTTTATCCTTTCAGCATACTTATTCAGTCTGTATGCTGAGCAAATAATCCAAGAAGCTGGACTATATGAAGAAGAACGTGGCACCAGGATTGGAGAAAGACTCATTAACAACCTGCGATATGCAGATGATACAACCTTGCTTGCTGAAAGTGAAGGTGACTTGAAGCACTTACTGATGAAGATCAAAGACTATAGTCTGCAGTATGGATTATGCCTCAACATAAAGAAGACGAAGATCGTCACAACTGGACCAATAAACAACATCATGGTAAATGGAAGAAAGATGGACATTGTCATGGAATTCATTTTACTTGGTTCCACAATCAACACCAAGGGAAGCAGTGGTCAAGAAATCAGGTATCGTGTTGCAACGGGCAAACTTGCTACAAAAAACTCACTGCTGTCGAGTTGGAGCCAACTCATAGTGACCCCTCCATGGGTTTCTGAGGCAGTATCACTATGGAAGTAGATTGCCCCATCTTCCTTCCGAGGAGTGGCTGGTGGGTTTGAACCACCAGCCCTCTGGTTGGCAGTCAAATACCTTAGGCACTATGCCACCAGAGCTCCCTTCTAAAGACCTCTATAAAGTGTTAAGAAGCAAAGATGTCACTTTGAAGACTAAGGTGCACCTAACTCAAGCCATGGTATTTTCAATTGCCTCATATGCATGTGAGAGCTGGACAGTGAATAAGGAAGACCAAACAAGAGCTGATGCTTTTGAGCTGTGGTGTTGGCGAAGGATACTGAAAGCACCATGAACTGCCAGAAAAACAAACAAAGCTGTCCTGGAAGAAGTGCAGCCGGAATGCTTGTTGGAAGGGAGAATGGCCAGACTTTATCTCCCCTACTTTGGTCATGTTGTCAGAAGAGACTATTCCCTGGAGAAGGGTATTGTGCTTGGTAAAGCGCAGGGCCAGGAACAAAGGGGAAGGCCCTCAACGAGATGGACTGACACAGTGGCTGAAAGGATCGGCTCAAGTATAGTAAGCATCGTGAGGGTGACGTACAACTGGGCAGTGTTTCGTTCTGTTGCACACAGGGCCGCTATGAGTCAGAGGTGACTTGATGGTACTTAAGAACAACAATTCACTCTGAATCAAATGAACTTGTGTAATTCAGCTGTCCAAAATGAAATTTCTACAGAAAATCAACTCTAAGTACTGACTCTGGAACCTACTTAAGGGCAGGGAGTTTTTGCCCACCCTGTAGGTCTCACCTGCTCTGTGGGCACTTCCCCAGGGTCTGGGTGGGCTTTTCTCCTCCAGGCTCCCCAGGGTCTTACCCGCACTCACAGCAATGCACTGCTCTCACCGTCTTACTCTCGAATGTGGGAGTCCTCTCTTCCCATGGCCCACTCTATGAGCTTCTTGCAGACAGTGGCTGGGTTTTGCCGCTTCTTTTTTTTTTAAATGTTTTAATCTTTGTTCTCTAAAAACAGTGCCTGATACAAAGTAACTGCATCAGTGCAGTGAATGCTGAATCAACAAGAGGCAACTGGGCCACAAGGGCTACCCCAGGGACTCAGAACTTAGTACTGAAAAGAGACGTGTAAACGAGTAGTTACACTACAAGGTCCAAGCGCTACAATAAAGCACAAAAATGGCTCAGAGGCAGCCATCAACGTGATGTCCATGGATGGAGGAGGAACGGGCAGGAAAGCTTTCTAAGAGGTACCATCTAAGCCAGAATTTGAGGTAAGCCACCAGCTGGGTAGGGGGAGTGGCATGCTGGGAACAGCTTTCTGGGAGGATTAAAAAAAAAAAAAAGGCCCTAATCTGTAGTCTTTGCTGCTCTCTGTGGTGTAAATGCTCCCACCTTGACTGGTTCCAAGTTACAAAGTGGTTTGCAAAATTCCTGAATATTCATCATATCTCCATGACTTTCAGGAGTGCGCTCCAGCATGTTTCTGGATGGGGGAGGGAATTTCCGGATTTCAGGTAGAGCCAAACAATTTGTGCAGATCCCACTAACAAAACATGATAAATCTGGGCAAGTCTAAGTAGTGTGCTAGTCGTGGACACGAGGCAAGTGTTAGGGACGAGGTGGAGACAAGCTTGGTGCGTCAGGCTCAGGACAGTGACCCCTGTCCTGCGGGAGAGTTCTGAAAGGGAGTCACACACGATCAGGTTTGGTCTTTAAGGAGCTCACTCTGTGCTCAAACCCCTGAGACTGTGGCCTCTAGTCCCCATGAGGGCCTAGAACTGAACTCACTCCTGTGGCTTTCAAACAGCACATCGGCCTACAAGGCAGGCACGCTCCTTAGAACGATCAACCACCGAAGATCAGGAAGGCAGCGTCTACCAGGGAGACAGCTCAGAGGGCAGGAAGGCACAGGAGAGAAGGACCCAGGGAAAAGGTAGCCACCGGGAGGAAGTGGGAAGAGGGCTGTTACACTACTGCAAGCAACGTCGTGAAACAAAATGTGTACAACTTGAATGGAAAATGAGTTTGGTCTGTAAACTTTCATTCAGGTCACAATTAAAAGAAAAAAAAGCTCACTCTGGGGGAAGTGAGGACAGCAGGAAGAGAACTGAGACCCAGGAGAGTGACATGGGCAGCTGTGCAATAGGTCAGAGAGGGGCTGGGCAGGTGCAGGGGCCTCTGGACGGGTGGGCCAGTAGGCCAGTGCAGCTGGGGGGTCGGGGAGGTCTGCGGAGGAGCCTGACAGGAGACATACGGAAGGGCACGCTCTTAGAGCCTGACAGCCGGTTACCTGCGGGAGGTGGTGAGGGGGGATAAAGACAACACACCTCAGATGCAGTGTCTGTGCCCAGGAGGACTGCACGGGGCCAACCAAGGCAGGA
>NW_006921761.1:3116208-3117266 GCF_000298275.1 Orycteropus afer afer
GGTTTCGCTCTTTTTGGAGCTCATCAGCTGCAGGCAACGGCTCAAGGGGCTTCCAACGCTGGGCACCAAGCCGCCGAGTCCCAGTCCTCTACTTAGTGACTCTAACGATGCTGCAGGAGCCCTGGTGGCACAGTGGCTCAGTGCTCGGCTACTAACCGAAGGGCTGGTGGTTTGCACCCGCCCACCAGTGCCTCTGCAGCAGAAAAGACCCGGTGATTGTTCCGTGAAGGTTTCAGCCTAGGAAACCTGACGGGGCAGTTTTAATCTATCTATAGGGCCGCTCTGGACCGACTCAACCCAACACAGGAACGATTCTAAGAGTGTCTTCAGCCTTAACCAAAACCTTTTATAGTTAGATCCTGAAAGCTTCCCTGGAGCAAAGTTCTTTCTGGCCAAACACCCGAAAGCTTCTGTCAAGGAAAATACAGCTGTCCAAGGCCAAGTCTGCCATCCCAGTCTCCTCTGTTCTCAGAACCACGGCAGCCCAGGTATGAGCACTGAGGCCTAGGAGGCCACCACTGTCCAGAGAATATGGGGGCCTGACATCCCTACCCCCTTACCTCTATACTGGGCTCTTTTTTCCAACCTTTTCTATCTAGGGATAGTAAATCTAGTATCAAGGTTAACCGGAGAGAAAACGGATCAAAAGAAAGTAAAAACCTTGAAAGCAGAACCTGGTACTGTGAAGGGTCGAGGAGACGCTGTGCGGCCTCGCTAAGGGAGCTCCTAACTCCGGCTGCCAGGGGCAGGACCACGGCACGGGAAGTGGAGGAGGGGCTGCACCCACATCACCTCTATGTGCAAAACCATCGCCGGCACCTTTAGGAACTGCGTGGCCGGTGCCCAGCAAGTGGGCAGCGGACTTTTACTGTATCCGGTTTGGAATGTCCAACAGTGAATACTCAAATCACTACAACTTCCCACATCCCTGCACCTTCTCTCATGGATTGTTGCTGTTGTATGTGGCATCGAGTCGGACCCAACTCATAGTGACCCCTCCTTGGGTTTCCGAGGTGGTATCACTACGGAAGTAGATTGCCCAACCTTCCTTCCGAGGA
>NW_006921761.1:3117666-3118715 GCF_000298275.1 Orycteropus afer afer
CGGGACTTTCAATGGACTTGAATTAATGGTCTGCTGTGTGGTTTGGTAACACAGCAATAGACTCTGCCTATTTTACTTGTCAACCTTGGGCTTGTCAGTCTCAGCAGCCAGCAGCTGAGTGAAGAAATGCCTCTAGCTACAGCGGGGTGGGAGCAGGAGGCAGAGCTGAAGCCCAAGGTTAAGGGTTTTCACCCAGCCCCTACAGCCTGGCTCTTTGAACTTGGACTGAAAGCCTCCAAACTGTAAGAGAATAAACTCTTGTTAGTTCAAGCATCCCATCTGTGGTATATTCCTGTCAGAGCGGCACTAGGGAACCAGAACACTCTAACAGCCTCAGTCCTGTTTTTATCTCAGCATTCTCACAGAACCACAGGCCCACGGCAGAACGACGTTTCAGCTATGTGTTAGCAACTGTTTACTTTAAAACTGAACTGCCTCAGGATTTAAAACAGCAAACAATCTGCCCTCACCAGAACAGATCTGACTTTCTTCATAAAGTCTCACCTTCCTTAATGAAATGACATCAAGTAACTGGACTGAAGAAAGTGAGGAAAGGAGTAATGAAAATGACACTCTAGAAGAGTAAGGAGGACAGTCTAGAGAAGGGCGCGGGACAGACGCAGTCCAGATGGCGAAGTCTGGGGGCAAATCTGCAGTGCTGTGCTTCAGGGGCCCCTGCAGCAGATGGAAAGGTTTTTATGACACAATGTTGAGAGAAGGGTAGATGAGACCTGACACTGAAGGCATGACGTGGACTCAGGAACCCCAACTAAACCTGTCTTGATAGCTACCACCAGGTCTCCAGCATTCACAAGCTTCATGTCATCTCAATGGTGTTTATTCTGATATTCAAGAAAGAAAATGCCTCTGGACAACCATATATTTTCTAAAAAAAAAAAATCAACATTTTGGTAGCTGGAAGAAAATGTCTGTAATTTGTGGAGAAGGCCTGTACAAGAAGGACCAATCCACGTCTCCCACCTCATGAAAAACACACACCCACTGCTTCTTTAGTTCTTAGCAGACCACGGGCAGGAGTATGGCTCCAA
>NW_006921761.1:3120972-3134573 GCF_000298275.1 Orycteropus afer afer
TGCGTGTTCCATGGTCACGAGGTTCTGTCGTCCTGTGTGGGGTGTGTGTGTGTGTGTTCCATGGTCACGAGATGTCTGTTGTCCCGTGTGGTGTGTGTGCGTGCGTGTTCCATGGTCACGAGGTTCTGTCGTCCTGTGTGGGGTGTGTGTGTGTGTGTGTGTGTGTGTTCCATGGTCATGAGCTGTCTGTTGTCCTGTGTGGTGTGTGTGCGTGCGTGTTCCATGGTCACGAGGTTCTGTCGTCCCGTGTGGGATGTGTGTGTGTGTGTGTGTGTGTGTTCCATGGTCACGAGGTGTCTGTCATCCCGTGTGGAGTGTGTGCGTGCATGTTCTATGGTCACGAGGTTCTGTCGTCCTGTGTGGGGTGTGTGTGTGTGTGTGTTCCATGGTCACGAGGTGTCTGTGTGTCTTCTTTTATAAGACACCTTGCAGAAGGGATTAGGATTATGACATAACCTATTCCGGCATGACCTCATCTGACTTAACTGGTAAGCAAAAGAAAAACGGTACTTACAAACAAGGTCAGAACCACAGGCACAGGGTTGGACTTCAACTTGCTTTTTCAGGGGACAAAAGTCGACATAACATTTCCCAAACTCCTTTTCAGCCTCATGTCCACTGTGCTGCTCTTCCATATAGTTTTATCTCATCTCTTCGGTTCCACCCCCTAGTTCACTAACTTTCCTCACATTACCTCATGTGCTCTAACACCCATCCACTGCATTGAAGCATTATACTTTTCTAGAAATTCTCTTCGGTTCATTTTCAAATATGCTTTTTATTAATATTTTCAAGATTATTTTATTTCTTAACCATACCAACATTTTCTATTTTCTAATAATTTCACTGAGTGTCTTCAGCTTTGATTCTGTTCACTATTATTTCTGCCGGCTCCTGTTGGACAAGCCTCGTTTTTTTTTTTGGTGGATTTTCTAATTCCTCTACTGTAAGCTGCACACTTTCCTTAGAACTTTACTGTGGAAGTCCCGAGAAGCCTGGAACGAAGACTGGTTCCTCCAGCGAGGATTCATGTTTGCTTTTCTTGGGTACCTGAGAGTCACCAACATTTCCGAACAACCTGACATCAATTCTCAGCCTGAGGTTTTATGAACACCAGCTTGGATACATGTGCACTGCAAGCCCAAGTTTAAGGCGGCTTCTACAGCCATGAACTCTACACGGAGACAACAGTAAGGCTGAAGAGAGCCGATTTTCCTGGAATCCTCGAGCAGGAGAAGGTGAGCTGATTTCTGGATCACCCAAATCCTGAGGGTACAGGTCCTTTGGGACTCCACACTCATTGGTGGGAAAAGGAGGTAACGTCCATTAGATTTGTCACCTTACTCAGGACCTAGGATTTGTCTCATGACCTGAGCCCCACGAATTGGAAAGCTACGAAACGATAAGCGAACTCCCTCAAGGCTAACGTCTCCCTTCGAGCTCTGCCCACGTATCTGGGCTCCTGCCTGCGCTTAGGTTTTGGTCTGAACATGTTTTCTTTCCAGGATATCAAGCCAGTATTTTAATTGTTTCCATCAGGAGGGCTGGTCTAGGTACCAAGTCTACCCTATTTCCAGAAAGAATGGTTAAAACAGTCCCTTCCAGCTCAAAGGAACAGTAAACAGATCCCAGGGAACCAGGCATAAACACTGAGAGTTGTTTCTCTCTCCCCAAGCATCAACCTCTATGTTCAATTCACCATAACACATTCTGGCGCCGGATTCTGCCTTCAAATCTCTGACACCTGACCCTGTTGCTATCATTTTAGTTCTGGGCATTATGTCTTCTGTGCTACCCCACAGGGCTTTGGGGGAGCTAAAACTTAGCCTGCACGTAACTAAGAGTTTAAGCTTTCTAAAATCTTGGACCTGTTCGTTATGCTGGTCTTCCATCAGAGAACCTTCATTGTCTTCCTCTACTAATAATGGATTGAGTCCCAAAATGTGATCTTTCCAGGACCTGATCCGACGCTGCCTATCCAAGAACAAATTCCTAGTTCCAGCAGGACCGTCACCTCTTCGTCCTCTGCGCGACCCATGTGCACTTCTGCTAACACGCCGCTGCCCCACACTCTGCTTACCACATCTTGCCAATCCTTTCAGGCCTCTCTCTTTTGTAAAATTTCTCTGATAACTCTCACGAGGGTCCCTCTGGTGTCGGATTCTCTGAGCCCTGTGTGCGTAATATGTATTTTAATTATCTTGACTCAATAAATAAAATTTAGTACTTTGAAGAATTTAAGGGAGTTTTTAAAAATTTAGTATTTCAATTTTTTAGTAGTGAAATGCTTTAGTTAAGCTCTAAGTTGCTTAAGCAGCTCTCTACCCTAGGTCTGTCTCCAAGGCCTGTGCTCTCCTTAACACAGGAACTCCTCTCAGTAGTCAGCAAATACTTGCTGATTTACATAACAAAGAACCCAGTCCCCACACAATCAAATAAACAACACTTCACATTTATCTGGTTTATCTTAGCTTGGTTAAAAAGAAACAGACTCTCAGAGGCACTACAAATCTTAACACGTATTCCTTTAAATCCATGCTTTCGGAAGCCCGTCAAAGGGGACATCTTTAGGTCTTCCCAACGTGCCCGCTCCTTCTGACTCTATCCAACTGCAGAAAGCCACCCTTCAGGGTCCATGCCAACCCCTACACTGTAAGCCTACGAGAATGGTTTAACATCCGTGCAAGTTCACCCCAGGGATGACGCCAGGGTTAAGGGAAAGACGGTAAAAGCTTGGTCTTCCAAATTATTCTGATGCTGACAATCAAGCAATCCAGTAGCAAGAGGCTGCACTGCACAGACCCATTCAGTTTACCTTCTAACGGACAGGCGATGTCTCTAGACCCGACTCCAACAAGCCTGCCAGGAACTGTCATTTAGGTTTCTTAATGCAGAACCTCTTCAAGCACTTGCCTCTCCTTTCATTGCTAAGCTATCAAATTGCATCTTGAATTATCTTGAGTAATTTGTAGGGTTAGTTTTTAATATGAAAATGAAAGAACTCACTTGGCATGCAGATATTTGGAGAATGGCTGCTTAACCCTAGACCAAATGAAAGAAGATGGCCTGGAACTGTGAACTACTCTTAGCATCTCCATCACAGGACAGTTTTGGTCTCTCTTACCTTTCCCGGCCCGTCCTTCATCAACACACACTGGCAGACCTCCTAGGGCAATGGAGAAATCCAGACAAGAGAAGGAAGCACACTAAGTAACGGAGGACAGGCTACAGGAGACGGACAGTGTCAGACACCATGTGGGAGAAAAGAAGGAGTTAGCACAGTTAGCTACTGGTTCAGAGAAACCACCGCTGCTCATTTCAAAGCTAGGTAAGAGAGGTACCCAAAAAAACCAAAGGAAGGAAGATCCTTTGCTTCCTTACAGTAAAGTTCCTTTCAATAGGAGAAGAGAGTTACAGTTAATTCGAAAATCTGTCTTCAGAGAAACAGAAATAACTTAGCAAACAGATACAACTTAGCAAATGGTACAAAGGGACAAAAGACCATTAAGATTCTCCAGTTTAAAAATGTTCATAGAGATAATTAACAGGCTTTTGGGGAAAAATATAATCAGAACTATAATCTAGAAATAGTTAGGAAAAATGTTCTTTCTTTCCCAAGAGAATAAAGACTATTAAAAGCAATGTGAATCCCAATGTTTATACGTTAAATGATGAATGAGGCACACACCTCAAGTGCCCCTCATCAGACGGCCTCACACACCACGAACAACACTCATGTTGTCACATTTAACCATGCAGTGTTAGGACCTGAACACAGTTACAGTGAGGAGCCTCTTCCCACCAGGGACAACCTTCTGCGCTTATCTCCATCTTGTGACCCACTTCCTGCCCACCTGCCCCCCCACCCCCCTCAAAATCTCTCTCCCATCCAGATACTACGGAGCCCGAAATTCCCCCACTGGGAGGTAAGAGTCCTCTGGGCTGATCACTGCCTTTGCAGTTGAGTATTTTTTCAAATGCAAGATGCTAGGAAAGTCTAAAGCCACTTTCGCTAGAGATGTGGTTTGTTTTTCTGGTTACTTTTCCCCACAATAAAGATAGTTTATACAAATAGACACCCACGTGGGCCAAGGGATATGCAAAAGGGGCAAAAAGAGGCTACCTCAGGAAAAAGACACTTTATAATTTCACAACCCTGGGTACAACCAGTTACTTTTATATAAAAACATTATAGGTTAAGTCATCTGTATATGAGTTTAGACATTTCTTCAAAATTAATGCTTAATTTCAATAAAAATCTAAAACTAAAGTCATAACATTTCTAAGTAAGTGAGTGACACATTTGTTAGGACTGAATTCTGTGTAATGTCAAAGGCAGTTTGTGTGAAGATAAATTCATCTTTAAAATGTAAGTGATACTATAAAGTCTGGTAACATCTGAATAGTTCATGCAAATTTTTTAAATAAAATTCATACCTCATGTTCTTTTCTGCAAACTTTGGAAATGTCATTCTTTGAAGATGCCTAAAAGCCAATAAATTTCTCCATTAATGTATTACACATAGTATTCCAAACTGGACAAAAAAAGAACACAAGTTAATAAAGTATACATTAACTGTTAGTGTTGGATTCTTTATTTCTTCAAGGAAACCTTATGCTCAAATATTTCAAAGTTCATAAAATACAACACATTTTATGCAATTTCTTTAAAACAAACATCACCCCCAGGACCCACGGGACATGTTAGACCTTCACTCTCTCTCTCTTGGCTTTAATCTCACACCGCCTCACTTGGTCCTTCTGTTATTTCAGAAACTAGCTGACTCTGAAGGGGACGGAAATCAGAGGCCTTTGTTTCAGCGTTTTCTCACTCTGCAGCAAAAGTTCTGTGAAGCTTTGCCAGGCACTTCTATTTTGCTTTTTTTTTAACCCTTCCTATTCAAGGCTCTGACATTGAACTTATTGAATTTCCTCAGAAAAATGCCATCTATAATGGAGGGAGAGAAACCAAAGATGGGGAGGTCACTATGCCAGGCAATTAACAACTGCACGCAATTTTCTTAGTAAACTGATGAAGACATTACTGTCCCATCTGCAGATGCTCGGAGAAACAGTGAGCAAGTTACCAACCACATGTGACCATGAAACAATTCAAAGACATGCGCGGAGCAGACGGCTTCTTCCACAGGCCATCAGTCCCCAGTTAGAAATGTACTTTGAAGTACAGGGGCTCTGTTGCCTTGTTCCCCTTCCTCCTGGTCTATCACGTAGGTCTGTGCGGTTTAGAACAGGCCTGCTGATGAGCAAGGAGAGGGCATGAGACAGAACAGGCAAACTCATGACCCCTCAAACCCTCCACAATGAGGCTTCCTCTCCGCGCCTGGAGGAGAGCAGCACATGGCTATGCTCTGAGCTGCCCCAAGGGCGTTGCTCAGGCAACTGCATCACAGTGCAGTGGTCTGTGGGAGAGTGAGACCATGCCTCAGACACTCCTGCCCAGGGACCAGTCCTAGAAGAAGAAACTAACGGCAGGCTTTCCAGCTGTGGCCTCAGCCTATCTAAACAGGCATTTCTAATGTCCCATTTAGGTCCATTCCCATCAGCTGGGGTCTCAGGAGCCAGGAGGCTCCTTTTCCCCATAGCATTCTGAAGGCCACTGTCAAGTCCACACAGTGATGAGCTCAGGAGCCTAAGCTGAACTGGACCAGAGATACCGCAAATCAACAAAGGGAAGGTCACACATCACTGCAGGCATCGTGCTCACCTTGGGAGCCAAGCAGGTGTGTGGGCGTCTGCACAGAGCAAACTCAGGACAAAAGAGAGGGAGGCGTGAGAACAGCCCAAGTCAACGGTGCTGGCCGCCCTCACCCAGCGCCTCCTGAACGGACAGGACCGCTCGGGGTCACTCGGCACCCACTCAGCAGGCCCCACACAGAGTACCAGAGGTCTCAGCTCCTGTAACACTCTTTCTCCGCACGGCAGAGGGGAGCAAAGACGCAGAGGTGATGGCTCAGAGTCTCCCATGAGCGGCCCTGACTGAGAAAGCAGCGGGTGGAGAAGGGAATGACCTGGGCAGGAAATGCCGTGTGCGCAGCCTTTGTGGGCCACCTCCCCAGAGCGGAGGTGGGTGGGGCCCAGGACAGACGCAGGGCGACAACCCCCCCGCCAAAGAGCCCCTTTCACCTGTTTGCACGCCTGCCGACACTCCGAGGCCACAGCCAGCTCACAGCAGCCTAAGCCGACCCAGCTGTCAGACTTCTGAAACACACCTTAAAAACAAAACGTCCAAGCATTACCAGTCATTAAGTACTTCCAGACACAAACAGCTTGCCAGACTGGTCCACGGATCCCACCAGAAGTCAGAGCCCGCGTCCAGAGAACAAGACTGAGGCAGCAGGGGTGCAGGACCAGTACCCCGCCCCCACCCCGCCCACGGCCAACGGAAGCGTCTCCTCAGGGCACTTCACAACATAACCACGAGGTCCCTCTGCTTTCCCTCTTGTGCCCCTTCCCACTCTGGACTCTGCTGAGGTCACTCTCCCTCTGGACAGGCAGGGCCTTCACCAGGGGCACGCAGGTCAGGAGGAGCAGGGAGGCCCCATCCTGGCAGGGCCTTCACCAGGGGCACGCAGGTCAGGAGGAGCAGGGAGGCCCCATCCTGGCAGGGCCTTCCCAGGGGCGCGCAGGTCAGGAGAGCAGGGAGACCCCATCCTGGCAGGGCCTTCACCAGGGGCGCGCAGGTCAGGAGGAGCAGGGAGGCCCCATCCTCACTTCCACTCGGAGCCAGAGGCAGAGCTTCCAATGTAATTAACAAGCAAATAAACAAAACCACGAGTGTTACTGCATTCCAAATACTAAATGCCTAAAAGAGAGTAAAATTCGTGATCTTACTTAAAAACTGACACAGAGCAGACAGACAGGAGTATCTGTGAGCCAGGCGTGGCTCTGATGTGGAGACCTGATCATGGGGCAAGAAAACTAAGCTGGTTCATTTTATGCAAAGCGGTCATTTTTTCCAACAAATTACTGTGATTCTAAGAGATGATAAAATTACAAAAGGTATTCTAATGTATTTTCTAGACCCCTTTTGTAGTTAAAATATCAATGAAACGCCCTAGGTCAAAATTAGAAGATACAAGCAACAATTATGAAAGAAGACTAAAGCTTGTGGAGATGTTGGGAATTTCACCTCACTTCCTTTAAAAAACGCTCCATGCTGTTTCCCTGAAATACACGGAGGCTCTGCAGATGCACATTTAGACTAACAGACTGTTGTTCACGTATGAAAAATGTCATGGATTCAATGCAACAGGTAACAGTTCTCCAAAGGAAACCAGGACTTAATAAAACAACAGACGTGTTCTGCTAAAAAACAAAACAAAGAGGGCAAACAAACAGCACAGAGAGAAAGCTCTCAGGATAGAACTATAAAGCACTCAGAAGCAGATTAGACGCAGGCCACCCTGCTGTAAAAACGGACCGCAAACCCTGCCCAGGGTAAGCCGCCGGGTGCCCGTGTGCTTTCTGAGCGTAAGGGGCCACAGCTGCCCTCCCCCAACGCCACTCTGCTAAACCCACCAACCAGCGTTGCTGTCGCTGCCTCAAAACTCACGGTCGTTGAGTTGATCCCGACTCGCAGTGACCCCTCCCTGGGTTTCCGAGGTGGTATCTCTATGGACGTAGATTGTCCAAGCTTCCTTCCGCAGAGTGGCTGGTGGGTTTGAACCACTAGCCTTCTGGTTAGCAGTCAAGTGCCTGAGGCACGACGTCACCAGAGCGCCTACTGTACCAAAAACCCCACTGCCACTGAGTCAGCCCCGACTCACGGTGCCCCTAAAAGAGAAAGCAGAACTGCCCCATAGGGTTTCCGAGGCTGTCCATCTTTATGGCAGCAGACTGCCCCCTCTTTCTCCTGCAGAGTGGCTGCTGAGTGCTTTAACCACCACGCCACCAGAGCTCCTCGTGACTACCTTTCTCTAAGTCTTTACCGCTTGCTGTTCAGAACCTTCACGTTTTCCAAAGACTTCTGAATGGAATCCGTGCAGGCCATGAACTCCGCAAACTGTTCCAATAGCTCAGCAAATGCTGGTCGGTACGCTCAGTGGCCTCTTGGAAATATGACTCAACAAGCTTCCGTTACTGAGCCCCCTGTCAGTGCCCTGCAGGCTATGAAACGGCTAACCCACAATTCATCCCATTAGGGGTATTTTGGCAGGAACTGTGTGTGTGGGACTCCAAGACACTAGGGAGAGGGCTAACTAGGGGAACAGACAAGAAGGCGGCAATTTCAGGAAGGCAACTAGTGCAGCCTGTCTGAAACGGAACTTGAAACAGTGTGACAAGCCCTCAGAATCCAGAGACATGCGAAACATACTCTTTTTTTCAAGGTACTAGCTTTAAGCAGGAGGACAAATGACCTTGAACGTCAGGCTGGGGAGCTCGGCTTTGTTCCGATGGAAGTGATGTCCACCGAGGGATTCTTTTTGAAGGTGTGTGGAGGACAGACTGACATGGGAGTCCCCAGTTACAAGATCGTTACATAATCTCTCCCAAGACTGTACTAATCAAGGCCTGAACTAGGCGTACAGAGGACAGACGCAAAGCTCTGCTGGTGGCGCTAGAAACAGGTACCAAAGACAACGGGAGCGTTTGGTCTGCGGTCACTCACGGAAGGGCAGGCGTCAGACGGCCTGATTTTGGATCTGTACTTGGGACGCCGCCTGGATGCAGTGTTCCAGGTGGAGACGACTACTAGTCGGGAACCTTCCCAGAGGGGAGACGCTGACACTTTAGGGAGGGACGAGATTACCAGGTGGGCATGGAGACAAGAGGACGAGGCACGGGGTAACCAGTCCTTAAAGAGAACGAGGTGATGAGGCCAGGGGGGACTCACAAGGACGGAGCCATCGGCAGTGCCAAGTGCGACGGGAAAGTGAACAGAGCACGCGTAAGATGAAGCTTAAGATCCAGTAACCAAGAGCCTGATGACTTTCCACGGGGCACTTCCAAGAGAAGGGCAGAAGCGGACACACGAGTGCAATGTCAAGGGCTGAGTAAAAGCAAACACATGACGCATCTGAAAACGTGGGCGGTGAAAGGAAGAGAGGCCAGCACCTCGAGGTCACCCACAGGTGACAGGCATGATGGCAGACTGCAGCACCTCACGAGTTCTCATGGAGACAGTGCTGACCAACAGAAGACAGGCCTGTGAGCTGGACATTCACATCAGGCAGACACACTCCCTGGAGAGCGCAATCCCAGAGGACAGAAGGGCTGTGCGTGCACAGGGAGACCGCTCGGGGGCAGGAGTGCACGGAGGGAAGGACCCAGGGAAGAGGTACCTATGGGGAGGAAGTGGGAGGGGAGCTGTCGCACTGTGGGAGATGGCAGCCAATGTCACGGGACAAAGGGCATGTGAGCTGCTGTGCGGCAGATGAATGTGCTCTGTAAACTTTCCCCCAAATCACAGTGAAATTAAAAACGGCAAAAAGTACTGGCCGCCCAGCTCCTCCTGCTTACCTGTCAAAGACGAGTTCATACAACTCCAGATTTCAACCTAAAAGAGTAATCACCAAAGACTTTTATGTAGATTACCACTTTCTACATGTGGCATTTCTATAGAAATCTTATCTAGCTTATTTGATCACGGCTGTCTTTATACAATGTTCTCGGACTGTACACACAGTGTCCGATTTTGCAGGAAGAGAAGAAAGCTTAGATGCAGAAGCACAGCTTGCCCTTTTTCCATCTTCCCATGAGTCTGGTTCCTCAGGATGCTCCTTGGAAGCAGTTTCCAAGCACACACACTAAGTGTCAGAACCGGAACCGTCGGCTCAGCAACTCGACCCACTCCCCAACCACAATGTAAGCCCCCGTTTCTGAAGAGGCTGTCACGTGCGCTCAGACCTCCTTGGGGTAAGTGTTGTGGAATATTCCTAACACTGAGGACCATCCTAGCGTTAGAGCCCTTCTAAGTTACGGGGTTCAGCCCATGGGCAAAGGGTCTACAGGACACAGGAAGCGGGGAACACAGGAATGCTGAGAAGCCACACGTTTCTCCTCACCCCAAATTCGTCTTTTCAAATTCAAAATATGTATGAGTCCATTATTACGGTTTTCATAAAATTGGTCAAGACACAATAATAAATAAATTCCAAATTCCAGATAAAATACTACAATGAAACGTGAAACCTGGAATTTAACATCTAAGACTATTTTTGGACCCACAACACAGAATAGACAATCAAGAAGAAAAGTGATGCTCTACCTAGCAATCAGTGTGAAGATCCTCTAAAGTTATACAATTAAATCTAACCTTTCACTTTAACCACAAGCCCCATTAACATGTACAATTTTGCTAAATCAAAGTCACTTAACACATGGCTTCATCTATGCAAAAGCGACCCAAGTTGAGCTGAGAAGACCTACCATGGTTTCCGGGCAATAGTCGGGGGCTCGCTGCAACAGATGCTTCAGGCGGGACTCGCTTTTTGAGGAGAAAATCTATTTCACCAAAAAAAAAAAAGAAAAAAAAGAAGACGTTTTGTACCATTTTTTCCCACAGAAACAAGAAGTAAGACTTACCCTCTAAGTAAGTCTAAAACATCCGTTCTCTAGAATATTCTCCAACTTACTTTAATAATGGAAACCCTTTGAATAGTTTTAAATTCAGCTGTATAAAAGTTACTTAAAGGTTGGTTAGTTTGGCAAATAATCAAGAAAGTTCAAGTACAGCAGCTCAAGACCCTTTTCTGATGACACACGAAACAGGAGAAAACCAGGCTGCTGATTGTCAAGAGGACTGAAAGTGAGGAGAAAACAGAAAAGGAGGGAAAAGGAGACACACGTGTTCAAAACTGTTCCACAGAATGCCTTGAGTCACCTGATTACAAGGCAACAGATTATAACCGTGACGCTGGTGAAGACCAAATCTGTGAATGGCATCCTGGCACAGAATGTCCCCAAACAAACAAGGACAAAGCTCTTTTCTGATACAGCTGCTGAGGGACTGACAAGGTTCACTCACGAGGCTGAATGGCCCACCTCCAAAGCTTTGTTGTTGTTGCTGTTGTTCCGTGGAGTCGGACCCGACTCATAGCGACCCCTCCTCGGGTTTCTGAGGCAGTATCACTACGGAAGTAGACTGCCCAACCTTCCTTCCGAAGAGTGGCTGGTGGGTTTGAACCGCCAGCCTTCTGGTTAGCAGTCACATGCCTTAGGCACTAGCTGGGGCCTCAGTAAATTATAAACCGTTACGTATTATCAGATAGACTCATAGCGACCCCTCCTTGGGTTTCTGAGGCTAGGTATCTCGGTGGAAGTAGATTGCCCAACCTTCCTTGTGAGGAGTGGCTGGGGGGTTTGAACCACCAGCCTTCTGGTTAGCAGTCAAATGCCTTAGGCACTACGCCACCAGAGCTCCAACAGACTTACATGGTTACCTGCAAATAGCTGAGTCTGTAAAATCCATGAACGCTAAGGGCAATGCAAATGGATTTATCTCCAGTTAAATTTATTTAGTAGCCATTTTTCTCCAAAACCATCAGCTACAATTAAGAATTGAAAAAAGATGTAATATCACCATTTTGCAACCTCTGTGAATCAATGCATTGAGACAACTATCAAAAACGGTTACTAACATTACAGAGACAACCAGACACAATACCATTTATGAGAAAGTCTTGCGGAAACCAACAAACAAACAAACAAAAAACAACCAACTTCGCCCGATTTTAACCAAGCCTCTGGACAGAGTAAGGCAGTTATCAGCCATGTGTGCCTATTTAAACAGCAATCAACTAAAATGAAATAAATTAAACATCAGTGCCTCAGCCTCTTGAATCACATTTCTAAGGCACATGGTGGTTGCCGTATTGGATTGCACAGAGAGAGCATGTTTTCAGCACGACGCAGTCCCATCACTCGGCTCCATTCTAAATCTACCAGGTGCTAAGAGTCACGAGATAAATGACACAACGGGGCGCAAACAGCAAAATGCAGACTGGGGGAGACTCGCCAGGATAAATGACCCAATTCTTCACCGAATAAACTAAGGATAACATATAGATCAAACTGAAAAGACATATAACCAACTGAAATGCATATATGCCCTTGGATCCTGAATAAACTGGGGGGGAAAAAAAAAGAACCGAGTAAGAAATTTGAACAGTGACGAGATAGTTGAATGTTTTATTTGTTAAGAAGTGATAACAATATTGTGGGTTTTTTTTTTTTTTTTTAAATCAGTACTTATAATTTGGGAGCTCTGGTGGCGTAGTGGGTAAGGGATTTGACTGCTAACCAGAAGGCTGGCAGTTCAAATCCACCAGCCACTCCTCGGGAGGAAGGCTGGGCAATCTACTGCCGTAGTGATACCGCTTCAGAAACCCCAGGAGGGGTCGCTATGAGTCAGATCCGACTCGACGGCAATGAGTGTGGTTTGGTTTTGACTCGTAATTTATACATAAAACCTGTTAAAACCAAACCCAGTGTTGCCACACCAATGCACTGTGATTCTATAGGACAGAGAACTGCCCATATGGTTCCCAAGGCTATAATCTTTACGGAAGCAACCTGCACATTTCTCCTGAGGAGCAGCTGCTGCTGTTGTTAGGTGCCACGGAGTCATGTCCAACTCATGCTGACCCAACGCACCACAGAACGGACGCTGTCCAGTCCTGCCCCAGCCTCCCAATCCTTGCTGTGCTTGAGCCCGGTGTCGTCCGTCTCGTTGAGGGCCTTCCCCTTTTTCGCTGACTCTCCACCTTACCAAGCATGATACCCTTCTCCAGGGAATGGTCCCTTCTGACAACACGACCAAAGGAGCTGAGATGAAGTTGGCCACTCTAGCTTCCAAGGAGCATTCCAACTGCACTTCTTCCAGGACAGACTGGTTTGCTGTGGCACTCATGGTATGTTCCGTATACCTGACCAATACCATAGTTCAAAGGCATCAACTCCTCTTCGGTCTTCCTTGTCATCGTCAGGCTTTCACATGCAAATGAGGCAACTGAAAACACGTTAGGGGCACCTTAGTCTTCAAAGTGACATCTTTGCTCATTAACACTTTAAGGAGGTCTTTTGCAGCAGATTTGCCCCTTGCAATATGACACCTGATTTCTTGACTGCTGCTTCCACTGAATGTTGACTGTGGATTCAAGTAAAATGAAATCTCTCACAACTTCAATCTTTTCTCCGTTTACGTTGTTCATTGGTCCAGTTATGAGGATTTTTGTTTTCTTTATGTTGAGGTATATGGAATCCATACTGAAATGAAGACTGTAGTCTTTGATTTTCATCAGTAAGTACTTCAAGTCATCTTCACTTTCAGCAAGCAAGGTTGTATCATCTGTATATCGCAGGTTCTTAACGAGTCTTCTTCCAGTCCTGATGCCATGTTCTTCTTCATACAGTCCACTTTCTTGGATCATCTGCTCAGCATATGGACTGGGTAAGTATGGTGAAAGGATACAACCGTGACGCACACCCTTCCTGATTTTAAACCATGAAGGACCCCTGTGTTCTATTCAAATGACAGCCTCTTGGTCTACGTGCAGGTTCCTCATGAGCACAGCTGAGTGTTCTGGAACTCCCACTCTTCACAATCTTGTCCATAATTTGTTATGATCCACAGAGTCCAC
>NW_006921761.1:3135278-3140293 GCF_000298275.1 Orycteropus afer afer
AAGGAAAAGAAAACAAGAAAAAGAAAGACAACAATGAAAGTCAAGAATGAACGAGAAAGAGAGAGAGAGAGCACAAAGGATGAGTAGCAAGTGGCATCTGTAGTGGAGCAGGAGGACTTCCAGGAGGACAGAGAGGGTTATGCTTTCATTTTATCCACTCTCCCCTCAACCACATCTCCCCACAAAACAAAATACCCATAAGCACTTGAGACAGTTCAGAACAATGGAAAGAACACTGAAGCAAGAACTGGAAATAATATTCTTTGAGTAACTCTGACAACTTCCAAGGCCTTACAGGAGTTGGTGACAGCCTGGTGCTAAAAGCGTGAACTTTTGTCATCAGACAATCATGGGTTTGAGGCCCTGCTCCTCTAACCACTGGTCTGGTGACCTGGCAAGTTGTTTGACCTTTTCTGCACTTCATCTTCTCACCTATGAAATGGAGATAATAACATTACCTCCCTCGAGGGCTTGGTGTGATAATGAAATGGCGTAACGCACGTAAAGAACACAACACAAGGCTTGGCATACAAAGGGAAAAATGAAGTTTAACTTCCAGGTCCCAGCTTCCAGAATAGCTAAAAATCAAAATGAAAAAGTCAGACAATCTAGCAGGTCCCTTGTGTGTATAAACTCATGATTCTATAAAGTAAAATGAAACATACTACATAAAAAACAGGAAGCTCTGGTGGCATAGTGCCCAAGGCATTTGACTGCTAAGCAGAAGGCTGGTGGTTCAAACCCACCAGCCACTCCTCAGAAGGCAGGTTGGGCAATCTACTTCTGTAGTGATACCGCCTCTGAAACCCAAGGAGGGGTCGCTATGAGTCAGATCTGACTCGATGGCAGTGAGTTTGGTTTGGTTTTCTACACAAAAACGTGGTTCTACAGCCTACTTTTATGAGTAGTGACTGGGGTCTTAAAAGCTCACAAGCAGGCATCTAGATGTAACAATGGGTCTCTCCTTGTCCAGAGCAAAGAAGAATAAAGAAAACCAAAGATGTATGGAAACAATTAGTCTAAGGGACTACTAACCATGCAAAACCTCAGCCTATATGACCATGAGACCAGAAGAAATAGATGGTGCCCAGCTACCACTGTCAATCACTCGGAAAGGGATGGATACAGGAGATCCTGGATAGAGAGGGAGAATGATGCGGAAGGAAACTCCAAGTCCTACAAAGCCCAGGTTGACGGTCTGATATGTCCTGGTAGGACTCCCGAGACCATGGCCCCTCGTTACCTTTCAGGTCTCACTCCCATGGCTTCCAGTCAAACAACAGACAGGCCTATAGGGTGAACATTTACACCAGGTACATACACTCCTTAGAATGACCAATCATGGGAGAACAGAGGACAGTATTTGCACAGGGAGAAAGGTCAGGGGGCAGGAATGCGTAGGAAAGGACACAGGGAAGAGGTTAACTTCAGGGAAGAAGTAGTAAGAGAGCTGTTACATTGTAGGGAATTGCAGTCAATGTCATGAAACAAAAGGTGTGTAAACTGCTGTCTGGAAAACAAATTAGCTCTGTAAACTCACCCAAATCAAATAATAATAATAATAATAATAATAATTAGAATGCATTAAAGTGAGGAACATAATAAATTATAATACAATAATGCTAATCAGGTAGACAACATAAGCAGCCACTTTTCTCACTAAACTGACAGACCCACCTAAAAAGAAAGACGAATGCTTACCCAGAATACAGACTAGAAACATACTGGGATTCTACGAATGATCTCAGAGCAAAAAATTGACTCAACTTGTCCCTCTTTTGAGGAAGGAATAATCCAGCCCAGAGCTCACATCCAGAATCCTGAGTTTTACCCACTCATATTGCCTCCCTCTGTTCTAACTCACTTCCCTTTGTCATCAAAGAAGCAAAAGCCCCTTAATGGGTCATTCCCCATTGGCTCACTGACTTCCAACTAACATCCTACTGTTTCTTTTCATTGCATCCATTTCTTCATCAACCAACCTGCAAATACTGACCAGCTACCATGAGCAAGGAGCATGAGACATGAGTACAATAAACATGAAAACGACAATTCCAACACTCAAAGAACTTATAAAATGGCGAGGAAGACAGATGTAAAAGCTGAATGCCTTTCTGTAAGTCTGAAATACTGCATACTAAAGATCTTCATTTTATAAAGTTTTTTAAATTCCCTGCAATATTATTTTAAGGCCCCAAGCATTCAGTTGAGACGTCTTCATTACGAGCTTCCTGAACGTCCAGCCCTGCTGTGGGTGCTGGAGGATTCCGCACCAACCAACCACACCCGTCTTTGCTCCAGAACCTCTACACGACAGGCTGCTTACAACCAACGGCCTCTTCTCGGACCTCAAGCTCCGTGACTGTTCTTCGGCATCTGACGCTGTTGACAACCACCACCCTCATTTTGCTGACCATTACAAAGCCCTTGTCCTGACTTCGTATCTAAATTCCAACTGCAAACGTTTTCATTCCAAATCTCCAACTGTCTTCACACGGGGCTTTTTCAGTGATAATTCAACAACTACGTAACAAAACTCATCGTCCCTCCGAAACAAATCCTTTTCCCAACCTCCCACAGCCATCAAGGGAATCACTCCAACTCTAAATGCCATGAGGAGACCATCCTCTCTTCATTCCCTGCTGGTAGAAGAAATAATGATTCCTCACTCTTGGTATCCCTTCCATCTGAAGTGAGCTCTAGCAGTTCTAACAGCCCTGCCATGTCCATACCCTTCATTCATTCCTCCCATGACTGGAAAGACTGACTGACCTGAACGCTGAGTTTGGTGGGAGAACATACATATCCCAGCCCTCACCTCTCCTTTTCTGGAAGTCTGTCTAATTCTGTGGGTTAGTGTCTGTGTGCAGTGCCTAAGGAATCTGACTGCTAACCAGAAGGCTGGTGGTTCAAACCCACCAGCCACTCTTCGGAAGGTTGGGCAATCTACTTCCTTAAAGATATCACCTCGGAAAACCCAAGAAGGGGTCACTATGAGTTGGATTCGCCTTCACGGCAGTGAGCATTTTTTAAGTACCAGCCTAAGGGGAGCTCTGGTGGTGTATTGCCTAAGGCACTTGACTGCTAACCAGAAGGCTGGTGGGTCAAACCCACCAGCCACTGCTCAGAAGGTTGGGCAATCTCCTTCTGTAGTGATACAGCCTCAGATACCCAAGGAGGGGTTGCTATGAGTCGGATCCAACTCAATGGCAGTAAGTTTGGTCTGGTTTTGGTTTGGACATAAAAGTCACAGTATCTGTGTGATAGTAATAAAAGTACTAGTTTCCATCCTATCTGCCTTATCCCTTTGTCTTATCTTCCAACTTGTTAAGAACTTGGTCAGAGGAGACGTTCTTTATTGGGGTGAGGTAGTACCCTACTGATTACTGATACACACAGCCGTTACATTAAATTTCTTTAGTGCCTGAGGCACCCTTATACACTCCATATACATTTTTCTCAATTACTCTAGAAGATGTATGATCCCCGCTTCTCATGACTCAGGGAAGTTAAACACCGTACCCTAGGTAACAGAGTTATGAAGTGGGAGCGACAGAAACCGTCCCAGGCCTGCTTGACTCTCCAGCCCTTGCTTCTCCACCGAGCTGCACATTTCTGGTCCTACAGATTCTTCCCCACAGGTCCCTCAGGGCCTTCCTTCCAGGACCGTCACCTTAACTGAGTGTTCATCACCTCCCAATGAGCTCTCCATCAGTTTGACAGCTCTCTCTCTTTGACTTCCTTTTCCTACCCCAAGCCCTCTGTACTCCACATGGCCACCTACTAATCTTACAATTCCATTATCACTCAGTCTTTCATTCAAAAACTTCCCAGTGCTCAAGACAAAGCCCAAACCGTCCACCACGTCACTTACGGCCAGCCCTTCCCACTCCCTCACCACATTGCTGTCCCAGTAAGTGAGCTCCCATCCCTGCCTAACGCTCCATGACCTTACCAACTCTGAGCCTTCACTCAACTTGTTCTTCCCACCTGGACTGCTCTCTCACTATAAAAGCTGAAAACTTAGGAGAAGCACCACTTTCTCGTAACGCCTTCTCTGACCATGCCAGGCCATGGACACTCCTTTGGAGCTGCTACAGTCCCTGTCATCCATGCTGCTGGACTCCCCTCTCCACTTGGCTTTTGGGCACATACCACCTAACTGCATTAGCCACGGAGCTCTCTCACCAGGAAGATTCCAAGCTCCCACAAGACGGCAAGTGCTTCTTTGTATCCTCCTCAGTGCACTGCTATTACAGGGTAGGAAACAAAGCCCACTGAGCAAATCCACCGCCACCAAGTTGATTCCAACTCACAGCAAGCCTCCAGGACAGAGGAGACAGGCCCCCAGGGCTTTCAAGGCTGTCACATTGATAGACGCAGAGCGCCACAGCCCCCAGCCTTTTCTCCTGGAGCGGCTGGTGGGTTTGAACTGCTGATCTTTCGGTTAGCATCCAAGTGCTTAACTACTGTGCCACCAGGTAGTGAACGAAGTCAGTGAATCCTGCAATGTCCACATTACTTCTTCTAATGGCTCCTGGCCCTTTTTCTATTTAATTAGAGAGTGTCTGCACTCTTTCTCTGTATGTACGTGTGGTCCCCTGTCCAAGTCCTAACAAAGGTGGGCCTCTAAAGTGACCAGCTGTACGAGTTACGCGCACCTCAGCATTGCTGGGTACTCTACCATCTGCCTGACGGAGGCAGCAGTGCTCAGCACAGAACGTCTAACATCCCAGACCTTCAGGAAGGAAGCCTTGCCTGCCACAGATGCATCGCTACAAGACACCTCTTAAAAATCACACCCCGTCTGGAGCCTGGAGAAGCAGCAAAGGCAGTCATGAGTGCAGTGCTACCGAAGGGGGCAGAGCCACTTCACTGCACCCCCAGGGACCCCCCAGGGCCCAGTTTTGCTGCAATGCATTGTTCTACAGTATAGCCGCAGGAAGCTTCCACTGCACTACACGCAACACCAAACTCACTGCTGTCGAGTTGATTCAACTCATAGCGGCCCCTCC
>NW_006921761.1:3146365-3158351 GCF_000298275.1 Orycteropus afer afer
GACTGAGCTCATTACTTCTCAAGCTTTAAGGAGAGAACTACCACCTAAATGATGAGACAGGGACGTTGTCATTAACAGGCACGGCCTCAGTGGGACTCAGCTAGCAAACCTCAAGTGAACGATTCAAACCCCCCAAAAAGTTTCAGCAGTCCTATGAAGCCCCCAGGATGTGTACTTCAATTTGGTCACGACTAAATTTGGTAACATGTGCTTTAACTCTCTCTACCCACAATATGTGATGATGATGATGACTGTCTTCACGAGCATCACTGCAGACACCGCGACCCTGCACTCCTAAGGTACGTGCGTTTCCCTCTGCGAACAGAACATCGCCAGACCTAAGCACAGGACAAAAACCAAACGCAGGGCCCCAGTATTGATACAGCACCGTTACTGAACACAAGCCCTACTCTAATTTCCCAGCACCGTACTTGCTTGTGACTTTTGTTGGTTTAATTCCAGGATTTAGCCCAGGGTCGCACACTGCGCCCAGCTGTCAGGTTTCTCTAGACTCTCATCTGGAGGTTTCCCGGCCTCTGTTTGCACTGACCTCTCTGGAGAGCGTGCAGGCTGTGCTTCTGCGGAACAGACCCCGACTGGGTTTGTCTCCTCACGATTCAGGTGCTGTCTTTTCTGGCAGGAGACCTACGTAGTGATACTGGACTCCTCAGGGCGTGATGTCAGCAGACACGTGTCACTGTCCCATTACCGGGGACATGAACTCTGATCATGGGGTGAAGGTGCTAGCCAACAGCTCTCTCCAGACAATTGCACTTTATAAACAATGACGTGACAGCCTCTGCAGTCACATGCAAGCTCACCTGTTCACACACGTCACGGCACATCTGGTTGTCCTTCGAATGATTACAACACAGTACACCTGGAGAGAGAAAAGAAACACGTGTCGTCCCAAGTCAAATGCGCAGGATGACGCCCCTATCAAACTGTTCACTCAGCAGGTCAAATACTGGCCGTTTTAACTCACCAAACCTTTACCATTTTAAGGAGCACAGTTCCACGAGACGTTACCATTAATTCTGTGCCTCAGTATAAAATACGTCACGTTCAAATAAATTGAGAAATGAAGGATGAAACCAAGTTAAACTGCAGGACTTCTCAGAGCCTGTGCTACCTTCACGTACGTTATGGATTTACACAATCCACAATTATGTTTTATACACAGATTCCTCAGAGCACAAAACACTTTTCTTTCCATGTCATTTACCAACACTTCAAGGAGCTCTGCTGGCAGAGTGTTTAAAGTGTTCCACTGCTAACCAAAAGGTCACTGGCTTGAACCCACCAGCCGCTCCGCAGAGGAAGATGAGGCAGCCTGCTTCTATAAAGATCGACAGCCTTGGACACCCTATGAGGCAGTTCCACTCCGTCCTGAGGGTCACTACGAGTTGCAATGGACTTGGCGGCAGCGGGAGCAACATTTCCGAATGCCAGTTTGAGAAGGATCCAATTAGAGAAAAGCGAAGGTTGCCCAACAGCATTCTGGGCCGAGAGGAGTTCACCAAGTGGCTACGGAGTGACATGCGGGGGCATCAGGAGAGTGGCCAACCGGAGGGCAGGTCCCGCTGAATGGATGAGGGGCTGGCTGCGGGCACGTCAAGAGAGACGCAGAAGAGTGCGCATTACACTACAGACAGCGGTTAAAAATGACCCTGGGGCAATAAATCCCTTCTTTAAACAAAACCCATAGTTTCAATCCACAAACTAGGTAAAAGCAGAGCATGTCTGACTGAGACGGGACTGGAATTAGGGCGAAAAGAACGAGTAAACACACGAACAAAAGCAGAAAATCCACTTCAGAGCCGACCAACAGGGCGCCTAGGCGGAAACTGGATGTCACTTCTAGACCCAACAGTCTCAGGATCTGCACTAGTGCTGCCATGCGACCAGCGTGGCTTCATGTGGCTGTGGGGCTGGGTTCTGATGTGATTCCTCTGGGAACAGCTGTCTTGAGCCCTAAGTGTGGGCCTCACACAGTTCTGAGACGGTATCAAAGCGCCACCAAAGTGTGAAAAGGAAGGAAGGTCCCAGAAAGCTCATCTTGGGGGGTGGGTCCGATCCCTTGTGAGGCTTTCTCCTAACCCGCCTCCCCCAAATGCCACACCACCCCTCTTCAGAACGGGGAGCCTGGCTGGAGAGAAGCGCCCCAGAGGCTGGCACTCCTGCTGTCCCCTGACACGGAGGCTGGACGAGCATGCTGAGCCCCAGCAGAGAGCGCTCAGGCGACACAGGGTCCCAGTAAACAGCGGCTCTGCCCAAAGCCGAGATCAGGAGGGCTCCCTGATCTCGAGTAGCTGAGGCTGGGGCTGGGGCTGGGGCTGAGGGATTGAGGGGAAAGCCGCTTCTTGGAGCAAAGGTCTGCTTAGAACAGAAAAACAAACACATTCCAATTCAAACTCCAATGATAACGATGATCTGATTAAAACCAGAAACGCGAAAGCCCATTTTTCCTCTATTCAACGTGAAGGTCAAATCTGTAGTCTAGCCCCCAAAGTTAGAATGTTCAAATGATTTCTTGACAAAAATTCGGAAAAGCAAAGGGAGATGACGTACCCTCCCACTCCCCTGCCCCAGCCTCTGGCCTTCTCCCATCGCCCCTTCCAGTAGCTCCAGAACTTCCTCCAGGCTTCCCACAGTGAGCCAGTAAGGAGGCCAGCAGTAAGGAGGCCAGCAGTAAGGAGGCCAGCAGTAAGGAGGCCAGCGGGGAGAGTGCCGGTTCAGCCCGCCCACCCTCCTCCAAACAGGTCTTCCTCAGGTTCGGTCCATTTCCCCTCATCCTCCTCCCTGGGGAGGGCTGCCCTGGTGGCCACCCATCGCATCCCCTACACCCTTCAGAGCGTCCTGCATAAGCACTCCTTCCCCAGAACCGCCAAACCCTAGGATCTTCAACACTGCGCTCCTCAGGCCTCAGGAGGTGCCTTTAGTCAGGACCCGGAGGGGGGCAGGGAAAGGGATTCCAGGGCAGGGAGTGTGGCAGTTAAAGGTCTTCCTCCTTTTTAGAGCGATTCAAATGGATTAATGGGACCATTTAATTATTACAATTATTAAATTATTACATTTAATTATTACCGTGCCAGAACGGTGCGCTCGCCAAGACCTAGTGTTCTCTACAAAAGCAGAAAATGAATTCCAGAAACGTTTTGTTGTTACAATTTGATTCTTATACGTTCTTCAACAAAAATAATTTTAAACCCCCTGTATCTGCATAAAATGGAATTGAGCAAATAAGAGTAATACAGTTCAAAATAAAACTGGATATTGTGATGACAAAAAATAAAAAAAGCCCCATTAAAGGCAGAGGAGGAGTGTCATGTCTTGCACTATCATTCCAAGAGTCTGTGATAATAAAATTAATAAAGGCCAATAAAAGGCTGAGTAAAGGCTGCGTGTCCCAGGCTTGGGAAGGGATCCTGGAGCCTAGACATATGCAAGTGGAATTATCCAATAATTAGAAACATGGAGGCCTGGCTGCAGGCTCTGGCCACGTGTGTACTGAAGACAGGCGAGCACGCAGGGGGCACACGTGCCAGCCACGTGCAGAAAAACGGGACTTCCCAGAGCAGCCAGCACTTAAAACACTGACACCACCCTAACCCGGAACAAGAAAGCTTCCCAGTCTGAAGATTACAGGGGCCATGCCGCAGGAGCTTCCCAAAAGCAGTCATTCAGTTCGGTTAACGAAAAGCCATTCTGGTTTTCTTTTCTGAAGAAAAGAAAGATTCCTTTTAGCTAATCTTCCTAAAGAATTACTAAAACAGAACACACACCGAAGGGAGAAAAACTCAATCTGAGCTGACGCTGGAAAAAATTCATTCTAGATAAAAAGATGCATTAATATAAAACTGTGGTCTTATGTTGTTTTAGTGACACGGAATCTCATTTTCCAATCAAATTCATCAAAACTTCCGGGCATTTTCCCACCTCGGTGGAGTCCCTCCTCTCTGTCTGTCTGTCCATCTGTCTGTCTCTCTCTCACACACACACACATACACACACACACACACACAGTCTCTGTGTGATCACGTGGCTGGGTTTCCCCACAGCCGACTTATCACTATCAGCAAAAGCTGCTTTGCGCCCTGCCCCGCTCTTCTGGACGACAGACCGAAAGCTTCGTGAGAGCAGCAACCCTGAAACGGCACAGCCAACAGTCCCAAGTATTTCTGAATAAACAAACGTTGTGGTTTTTCTTCTGCTTTTTTGAAAAGCGCATTTACCATCTATAAGGAGTGCCTAGGGCTTGCGAGCAGTTAAGCGCTCGTGGACAGCGGAAATGCTGGCTGTCTGAACCCACCCAGGGCTCCTTGGGGCCAGGCCTGGTGGTCTGCTCCCGGGAGGCCACAGCATTGAAAGTCCCACGGGGCAGAGTCCGACTTTGCGCCCAGAGGTCACCAGAGGCGGAATCCAGTCAACGGTAACTAACAGCGGCAGCAGGGTAATCCGCGACATCGCCCTCTCGGCTGCCTTCCCACTTTCTTGGAGAAGGGGCGCACAGAGGACGCACAGCCGAGGGGAGCTTGCCTGAATGTACAGACGCGGGGCAGGAACTCAGAGCAGCAAACCCCCCAGACTTGCCTCTCTGGCCTAGGGCCAGTCCTCGCTCTTTCAACACCGCGGGCCAAGATATTTCTTTGGGAAGAGAATCTGCTTCTCGCCCCAGCGATGCAGCACGGAAGGTGTGACCGCACGCACGTCTGTGGTCCCATCAGGTTATGAGAGTTCAGAAATCCGGCTGGAGAGCGGGCTGCAGACAACACACCGCGCGCACCTCAGGCCTCTTGCTTACCAAGTGGCCGTGCTCCAGGCGCACACTGACCCGTCTCGTAGATCACCCACAGCACTTACGTCCTGATGTTGCTGGCTTATGCACGCACTTTCTAGCCACAAGGTTCCCACGTAACAGCGTGTGCTCTGACCTGCAGACAGTCAGCATCCAACTCGTATGTCGTGTGTCTCTGGAGTGTTGTAGTTTTCTTTCTCTGTTTAATTTTCTTTCAAAAGGATTACCCCAAAGTGCATCATGGCCCCCAAATGCAGCAAGCCCAGTGCTAGTGCCAGCAGCCGCAAGAGGCAAAGGAGACGGGTCAACGTGGAGGTGAAACGGAAGGTTATTAAACAGCACGTAGGTCGAAGGGGCCAGTGCTCGCAATTAGGGCACGTGGCACTCCACCACGGGGACAACCCTCAAAAACAAAGAGAAACATCAAGCTCTCAAACGACCAGCTCCACTGACAGCCACAAGGCCGACAAAAATGTGAGAGGGACCTACGTCCCGTGTGGAGAACACTGCTAATGACATGGACTGAGGGCCAGAGAGAAAGTGAACCCCTCTCAGCAGGCTGCCAATCACTGCGAAGGTGCGAAGCTCGCTGGAGATGCTTAATGAAAAAGCAGAACCAGACTGTAACACGGAGTTCACACACACAGTGTTCACACACACGGTGTTCACACAATGTCCACATCCCATAACGTACCATTTCGCTGGACGGACCGCGGACTTTAAGCAACACGTGACTGCACTTTCCTCCAGACAGACGTGTGCTTCTAATTTAAAATTCATTACATTCTTCTCAGGATTCTAAGCTATTACATAATTCCTTAAATGTCAACTTCCTGAAACCCAGCCACTGATGTATTTATTACAAAACACCTTAAATAGACACCGAGCACTGTCAGGGGCCAGGCTAGAGACACCGGGAATGCAGCGTGGGGCTCGAGCCCCTCCATGGCCCCCGAAGGAGCCCCAGGAGATGTGTGGGTGCACGTGTGAGACAGGGAGAGGGGGGCTGGATAGCATCCTGGAATAGGAAGTAGGGCATTACTCTAATGTTGTGGCCAGACTTCACAAGAGATCATCACTGAGAACCCTATCGCTCCTCCACACCCACCCTCAGGAACAGGAATGAAAATCCCTCAGTCAAGGCAGATTAGAAAGCCAAACAGCAGAAGGGGGGTCAGTGACCTATAAACTTACACCAGAGAAGTACCCAACCTTGGATGGGGGTATAGAGCAGGGCCAGACTGTCTGAGCAGGAACACAGGCCAGGCCTTCATCGAAATACAATTCCAGACGTGTTCTCAACTTCTGCTTGGGATTAAGGAACATTTTCCACACTTGCTCAAATCCACACTCGAAGCCTTTGTCCATTATACTGTTCCAGCAATACGTGCTTCCCAGAATTTGGTACAAAAACAAGACTCACTTTTACATCAAACTTGGAATTTTTTTTGTACCAAGCAATGCAACCTATGCACTGTCACGGACTCTCAGAGCTCAAAGGGCTTGGAGAAACCATCCAGCCTGGCATTTTCTAAAGCGAGCTTTGGGTGTAAGAAGGAAAAAACAAGTTCTATGAGCTAACAATTTTCTTTCTTTTCTTAACAACTTCAGTGAGGTAGCATTCACGCACCATGGAATTCTCCCTTTGCAGGTGTGCAATCTGGTGGGTGTTAGTATATTCAAGGAGGGTGCACCCATCACCTCTCTCTCATGTTAGGACATTTCCCTCACTCCCAAAAGAAACCCCACAGGCAATTGCACCCACGCCCCCAGCAAACTAGTTTCCTCATTCTAGGAATTCTGGAGCCCCTCACTGTGAATCTAACGTGTTCTGCGAAAAGTCTGTCAAACTTCTGTCACAGTGAACATTCCAGCACTTACTATGTGCTATTCTAAATGCCACACGTGTTCATTCTTAGGATCAAACCCATGAGGAGCCCTACTACTGTCCACCGCTTCTAAACATGAACCTCGAGGCACCACATTATGGCTACGCGACCTGCTCAAGTCAAGCAATGCTCCAGTCACCACTGTTCCTAGACCCACGGGATCAACCAAGCATGGGATGAGAAGGGACACCATCACTCTGGAAGCTCTGAGCTCTCGAAGGTTAGCGGGTCTAGCCAAGCATTCTCACTCTCTCTCGTTTGCTTTCTGTCCTAGAAGAAGTGCAGCCGGAACGCTCCTTGGAAGCGAGAATGGTCAGACCTCGTCTCACCTACTTTGGTCACGTTGTCAGAAGGGTCCAGTCCCTGGAAGAGGATAGCGTGTGTGGTAAAGAGGAGGGTCGGCGAGAAAGAAGACGACCGTCAACGAGATGGACTGACACAGTAACTGCAAGGATGGGCTCCCGTACAGTGAGGACGGTGAGGCTGGCGCGGGACAGGGCACTGCTTCCTTCTGTGGTACATGGGGTCGCTATGAGTCAGAGACCGCTCCATGGCATCTGACACCAACCACCACCACCACCACCTCACTGGTTCCTTACCCAATTCTCTCCCTTCTTTAAATAGTTGGTCTTTTTTTTATATCTTTAACATGGTAATAAGCTTTGTTGGGACGGACCTGCTCCTTCCAGGTGTCTCCTCCGGAAGCAATGCACCCCCCTCTGCGAGTACAAACCCCACTCATCTTCTCTATGTGGTGCAGCGGGGGCATCACCCAAGTGCACGTCATCTCCCCTGGACACTTGGGTCCTGACTGCGACCCCGGTGGGCGGGAGGGGCATCAATCAACGTCCGAAGTCCGCCATCTGGAGGCCATCCGCACGCACAGAACACGGTGCGCGTCCCATCCACTCCTCGTTTGACTTCTCCGGAGCAGGGGACTCTCCTCGAGGGCTGCCGACGGGTCCCTCGCCTGGGCCCAGCACTGCGTCACCGTCCCCGGAGCAAACGGCGGCGGAACTGAGATCAGACGCCTCGGGCCCACTCTCTCCTGAGATTCGAACCAGGCTCAGCAATGCTCACCGCCGGCGAGGCCGGCCCTTCCGAACCGAGAGAGGGTCAAGCAACGAAGGAGACCAGGGCAGGGCGGTCTCCGCCCAACCCTCGCGACGACCTGGGCGAAGGCATTTCGCCTCCCGGACGGGCGCCGGGGCCGCGAGAGAGCCCAGGGCCGCGTCTGCCGGGGCGGAGGAAGGCCTCGAACGCGGGGTGCCGCTGCCGGTTCAGCGGATCTTCGGGGAGGGGAGAGCAGCCTTCCCCCCGCCTCCCGGCAGGACAGCTGGGACCTCCGGAGCCCGGGTCACCCGACGTGCGCCGGCCCGGGCCCGGGGGTCGCGCGCACGCACGCCCCCTGCCCCGCGCCATCTTGGAGCGCCGGTCTGGGCCGCCCCGAACCGCTGCTCCGCTGGGGACTCACCTACGCTGCCCGGCGCCAGTCCTGCTGCCACCGCCGCGACCCCCGTCACGGCCAGGAGAAGGAGCAGCATGCCTTGCGGCGAGGCCCGGACGGGCGCCATGTCCGGCGCGCTTGTTGGAAGCCGCGGGATGCTCGGACCCAGCCGGGCCGCCGCCACCGCTATTGCTGCTGCTGCTGCGGCTGCTGCTGCTGCGGCTCGCGCGACGCTCCGCCCTCGCCGCCCTGGATCGGTGGTGATTGGCTGCGCTGAGCTCAAGCCCCGCCCCGCAGCCGCCCTGAGTTTCTAAAAACCGCTGCGGGCGGGAACGCGCCCTGGACCCGGGCTCTTTGTTGAGGCCCAGCTGTGTATACGACTCTGCAGCGAAGCGCAGCCAGCAGAGCAGAGTCAGAGAATGGCACAGCTGGAAGGGCCTTAGAACTCTTCTCCACCGCCCGAGGTTTCCAAATGGGGACACTGAGGCTGGGAGAGGAGACTGACTCGCACCAGACCTGCAAGTTGGCCTCAGAACTAGGGTTGGCCCATCCTGCACCAAGGGACCTCTGCAGGCACAAACCGTCAGAGATACTTTTAGTTTTGAGTTAGGTAGGACGTAGAGCCCCAAGATGGGACTGAGAATATGCGGTAACAGGGTGTGAGCCTCTGGAGAGTTTATAAAACCTCTGTCCTCAGCGTGACAAGTGTAGAGTGGAAATGGCTGCAAGTTCGTCATGTTCCTTGCTTCCCACATAAAGTGCTACGGAAGAATAGTGGACTGTTTTCTGTTTTCTACAAGAGGGTTGTGGTGGTTATGTTTGTCTATCAATTTGGGTGGGTCCGGTAGAGCGGCTGGGCGGCTGGGGGTAGTATTCCCCATGATGAGACTGGCAATCACCTCCACTTTGGGATCTACCACAAGCAGCTGAGTAGCTGCCTTAGGGATGTAGTCTGCTTCCTGTATGTAAGAAACAGCTTTGGGAACGGTCTCTAGCCTATGGCATACTTGAACCCTGCCTGTAGCTGTGTTGTTGTTCAGCAGCCTGCCATGCTCTGCCAATCTTGGGACTTTTAATGGACTTGAATTAGTGGCCTGCCGTGTGGATTGGTAACGTTGGGACTGTGCCTTTTTACTTGTCAACCTTGGGTTTGTCAGCCTCAGCACCCTGCAGCTGTCTGAGTGAAGAAAACCTCTAGCTCCAGTGGGCCGGGAGCAGGAGGCAGAGCTGGACCCCAAGGTTGAGGGGCTTTCACCCTAGAGCCTGGCACTTTGAACTTGGACTTAAAGCCTCCAAGTTGTAAGAATAAACTCCTGTTTGTTAAGTTCATCCCATTTGTGGTATATTTCTGTCAGAGCGGCACTAGGGGTCAAAACAATTGTCATAGGAGGAGCTGAGAGAGAGCTGAGAGCCTGGAGAAGTTTCTCAAGATCAGGACGTGCAACTGGACACCAGATGAGAACACAGGTATCAACAGGGATTAATGATGACAACAGAGGAGTAAATGTCCTGCCCTCATCCCAAGTCCCCACTAGTGGCATTGGTGTTACATATTCCTCTCAAAACTAGGCACAGAAGTTAGGGAGAGACCCTGACTAGATTTAAGATCCCATTGAACTCACTGAGATTAAGTTTTGGCCTCCCACCTACAGGCGATGTGGCAGAGACAGCCAGCTGTCCACTGAAGATTAGTGCACCCTTTCTGGAAGCTGTTGCTTGGACGCAACCCAGCCAGAGACATTTTCCAGACACTGCTGTGTCATGTTCATTGCTAACTTAATGACTGGGAGCATAGCCTTGGTGAACAAAGGTCCCTCTGCCTTAGAACGGAATCAGTATGTGTGACATCCCCACTGGACCCTACGGTGGCATCCCAGAGGAGGAAGGGAAGCTCAACCCCAATGCATCCAATACCAACGTATTATGGCGTCCAGCATTGTGAGCCTGGCCTGTGATCCGGGTACGATATTCTCTGTGAGCCTTCAACAAGCCCTCCAAAGACATGACACTGTGGGCGTGAAATTGTTCCCATTCTCTATTCTCTTTGGCTGTTGATTTCAGTAATTTTCAAACTTAAAAATGTACTATTATTTATTTTTTAGCAGTGGAATTCTTTGTTCAGTAAAATCTTACAGAGTCTTGCTATATAAAACAGAAAAAAAGCTGTGTTTGCTATACCTTTAGTTAAATAAATTCAATTTCATAACATTTACTTGGTTCAGAGCCAACGAAGGAGGATGGTGAGAGTGTGATGAACACACAGCTTGGAAATCCGAAGTTACGGATGACAGTTGCAGTCACACTCTTTTCAGCTCCCAGTTTATTTCTGCATTTTGTTTTGGTTTCCTGCTGTAGAGAAAAGTCCTGATTCGTACAGAGGAGTCAAAGGGCCACATGTTTTGGAATACCTCACGTTGCGATCTCAGATGATATCTTTTCTTCAATTAAAATGGTACTGTGGAAAAACAGTAGAGGATTTTTTGTCTCCATGTCAACTCACTGATAAGATTTAATAGCTGCTCAAATCCCTTAAGAAGTCAGAGATGCAGCACCTGAAACTTGCAGTTACTGTGATACTGTTGATCACGTGATGTCGTCACTTTGTGGCCAGTTACATGTTCGCTTGCTGTAGTGGAGCTTGCTGTGACACACAGTGAGAACATACACTGCGCAGATGGCTCTGAGCCTTGCCCTGCACTTAATTGAGAACAGTGCTCCTGTCTACTCCCTTGTGCAATGTCACATGGGAGGACACGCACAGGCTTGGACTAAAGAAAAGATCAGCACAGAGCCACACTTTTTCTAATCAAGGACACATTGAAAGAAAATCAAATAAACTCAGAGATGACAGGAAAAGATTTAAGCCAAAGTTCATGCAAGAGTGAATTCCACAGCACTCATGATACCATTGGGAGCTCTGCTGGCATAGTGCCTAAGACACTTGACTGCTAACCAGAAGGCTGGCGGTTCGAACCCACCAGCCACTCCTCGGAAGGAAGGTTGGGCCATCCTGTAGACATACCGCCTCGGAAACTTGAGGAGGGGTCACTATGAGTCAGATCCGACTCAACGGCAGTGAATTTGGTTTTTTGGTGGTTTATTGTTTTACTACATATTAAAAGTTATTTAGAATGTATTTTTAAAAAGAGACTCAAATCAAATGCTTGTGGAACTCTGACAAGCCTCCATTTGGGAGAAGTTTTGTTCTTATATGATCAGCTTATACGAGTTTTGTAAAACATGCATTTGAACACATATATTTTAACTCTAATACCTTTTCACTTCCAAAACAATGAAGCAAGCTCTGTTCCACAGCTGGAGTAAATATGGTGTTTTGTTCTTTTAGCTTTTTGTAATCATGATGGTGTTTCGATTAACTCATCTGACTGAAGTTTTTTGTAGCATATGGTGTGACGTCCGGATCAAAGGCAAATCTTCATTCAATTGAATATTGTTGCTGTCTCACCATTTATGAGAAAGTGTTTCCTCTGTATGCTATTCATTTTTATCTGACATATATCTATTAAATTCTTACAGTTTGAATTCATTTTCTGGTATCTCTGATAACCCTGATTTCACAAACTTTTGAAAACCAAATGATACTTAGTTCCATAACTTTTCCTTTGTAATAAGTTCAGATCTGGTAGGAAGAATTTAATGTTATTACTCTCCAAAGATGCCTCCATTGTTCTCTGGTGGTGTAGTGGATAAGGCATTTGGCTGCTACCTGCCAGGTCAGCAGTTCAAACCCACCAGTGCTCCCAGAAGGAAGATGGGGCACTCTACTTCCGTAAAGATTTACAGCCTTGGAAACACAATGAGGGTTGCTATGAGTCGAATTCAACTCGATGG
>NW_006921761.1:3161331-3168118 GCF_000298275.1 Orycteropus afer afer
ATGGGGGTCGCTATGAGTTGGAATCCATATAGCATATAATGTAACCGTTTTACTCATATTTCCATATGATCCTTGAGCATAGGAGAAAGTCATGGGTTTTTGGTCAGAGTTCTGGGAGCAGCACAGAACGCACAGCTGCTCTTATCTGGTGCAGATAAGGTTACTGCTGGCCTAGCGTTAGTTGCCCAGTCTTCCTTCTGAGGAGTGGCCAGTGGGTTTGAACTACCGACCTTCTGGTTAGCAGTCAAATGCCTTAGGCACTATGCCACGGTGCTCCTGGCATTAGTTGTGGGATTGAGAATTATGTTTGCATCTGCTTCCCCACAATTCCGTTGGGGTTTCACCCCAGTGTGGACATGCCTGGGAGAGTGTGTGCTGGATGTAATCAGCATGTGTCATGGCGGTCGCCTGGAAAAACGTTTGGGAGCTGCTGGCACTTTCTCATGCGATACTGTCCTACACTGCGGTGTGGTGGCATGTGTGTGTCCGAGCTCCCTTGCAATGGATGCTAAGAGAACGTGCTGAAGGACAGATACATCCTGTTCATTAGATCAAAACACAGCACCTAGTGATTCCCACTGCTTCTAGAGTGTACCCTGGTGTAAGGTACACTGTTGCAGGCTGGGCTGCTGACGTTTTCCAGTTCATCCCTACATCAGATGTAACAAAGTTCTCTGGGACGAGACCATCACCAAGCAGAGGAAGTAGCAGTCCTATACAGCATAGAAAATGTACCCCAAGGTCCCACGAGCACTGTGACTTTTTATTTCTTTGTTTGTGTGTCTCCATTCCCCGCATCTATAGCTCACAGATGTTCATTAAGTCTGGTATCAGAGGATTTATGATTTGGGCAGTAAAATGTAGCTAACGTATGCTACAGTTTGGTTCTGTGTGAAGCCAACAGACTAAGCAGCAGTGCCAGAAACAGAGAAGCTCTTTCCACTGTCAGCCTATGGACCTTTCTGGGCTATGGTTTCCCTATCATACAACAGGGAGTTGGGCAGGCCTGTGTTCCAGCAACCCATGATAGTCACGCTGTGACGTGTTTCTGAGCCATCAGGTTCCTCACAGCAGCCTTCACGTCCTTGTTCCTCAGGCTGTAGATGATGGGGTTGAGCATGGGGGTCACCACCCCATAGAAGAGGGAGATGAGCTTGTCTGAAAGCTCCTGTTTGTCAGCCCCCAGCGGATCCTTAGACTTGGGCTTCCCGTACATGAAGAGGATGGTCCCATAGAAGACAACCACGACTGTGAGGTGGGCAGAGCAGGTGGAGAAGGCCTTTTTCCTCCCTTCTGCTGAGGGGATCCTCAGGATAGTGGCCAGGATAAAGACATAAGATACACAAATGAACAGGACCGGGATTGCCAGGAAGATTACATTGGCCACAGCCATGCTGATGACATTGATGGAGATGTCAGCACAGGCCAGCTTCAGGACAGCCAGGATCTCACAGGTGAAGTGGTTGATGATGTTGTCCCCACAGAAGGGCAGCCTCATTGCCTGAGAGGTCTGCACTACAGAGTTCATGATACCAGCTGCCCACGAACCAGCAGCCATGGGCACGTAGGCAGCCCTGTTCATGATCACAGGGTACCTAAGGGGGTTGCAGACGGCCACGTAGCGATCAAATGCCATCATGCTCAGGAGCACACACTCTGTGGCTCCCATGGCGAAGGAGAGAAACATCTGCACAGCACAGGCTGAGAAGGGGATGGCTTTCCTGGGAGTGAGGAAGCTGTCGAGAATGAGGGGGACGGAGGAGGTTGTGTAGCAGACGTCCAGGACGGAGAGGTTCCCCAGGAAGAAGTACATGGGCATGTGCAGGCGGGAGTCCAGGATGGTCGCCAGGACGAGGACCCCGTTGCCCAGCAGGATCACCAGGTACATCAGCAGGACCAGCACGAAGAAGGTTTTCTCCAGCGTTGGGCGGGCCGAGAGTCCCAGGAGAACAAAAGCCGTCGTGGACGAGGTCTGATTGGATCCGACCATGGTGTCTTGGCTCTGTCGCCTGCAGGAACTCAGAAGGCCAGCTTCAGCATTCTCTGAAAAGTCTGGGCAGCCAGGGAAAACTCCTTGACCAACTCAGGAATAACTGGCCACTGAGGCATCTCTGGGAGTTCCTAGGAAAAATGTGATAGAAATCAATATGTAACCTCGGCTTCCAGTAAGAATGAGTGATGTAATTTGGACTAACTCTCCTGCAGATGACAATTAGAAAAACTGGACAAAAGACATAAAACATCTATGGAAAGCACTGGACAGAGAGTAAGACAAAGGAATGACAGGGTCACAATTCTGGGAAAACCAGAAACCTAGAGAAGACAGACCAGTACTTGAGGGTACTTTTCAACTGGGGAGCTGGCATTTTCTGGAGGATGCCTCTGAGAGGCTGAACAGCCCTACGGACAGCTTCGTGGAGATGTAGAACAGGCTTGGAGGTGCAAACCCATTGTGAAGGCCCCTAACGTTTTTCCCTCTGTGATAGGATCACAAAGGACATCACCACAAAAATATGGCTGACTAAAGATGTAGCCACTTATAGGTGCTGTAACTCAATTTTACTCTTCTCAAGCCCTGAAAATAGTTGAGAGAATCCCAGATTTTCAGCGCTCCCAAGGGCCTAACAGAGGAAGGTAACATTATTCCCGCACCCAAATCACCTCTACTAATAATTTGTCAAGTAAAACATCTGGCACACAAGAAGACAACACCATAAATGAAAACCAACCAGAAAAATAATCAGGAAATAAAAAGAGATCCACAGTGTCTCCAGAGCCACGGTTCACAATAACAGTGCTTACAATGCTGAAGCAGGTGGAAGATTGAGATCTCTGGCAAATAACTGGAAACTTTTAAAAGAACCAAGTGGAAATACTAGAACTGAAAAAGTCAGGAACTAAATGGATAGATATAAGAGCAAATCAGACACATCTGAGGAGAAAAATTCCAGAGTGAAGTGATAGATCAGAGGGAAATATGCAGATATAGCAAAATAAGGCATGGAGGGATGAAAAGATGGAAAGTATGAAAGCGGTATATAAAAGGCAGTGCTGTTGTTGTCAGGTGCCGTTGACTTGGTTTTGATACATAGCCACCCCAGGTGCCACAGAAAGAAACACTGTCTGGTCCTGTGTCATCCTCACAATCATTGTTATGCCTGAGCTCATGGTTGCCGCCACCGTGTCAGTCAGGCCATCTCACTGAGGGTCTTCCTCTGTTTCTCTGACCCTCCACTTTACCAAGCATGAAATTCTTCCCCAGGGACTGGTCCCTTCTGATAACATGACCAAAGTAGGTGAGACGAAGTCTGGCCATTCTCGCTTCTAAAAGCATCCTGGCTGCACTTCTTCCAAGATCGACCTGTTCGTTTTGCTGGCAGTCCGTGGTGTATTCAGTATTTTCCCCCAGCACCACAACTCAAAGGCATCAATCCTTCTGCCGTCCCCCTTATTCACTGTCCAGCTTTCACATGCATATGGGGCTGTTGAAAAGACAATGACTTGGGTCAGGCTCACTTAAGCCTTCAAAGTGACGTCTTTCTTCCTTAACACTTTAAAGAGGTCCTTTGCAGCAGATTTGCCCAGTGCGATACAACATCTGATTTCTTAACTGCTGCTTCCATGGGTGTTGATGGATCCAAGTAAAATGAAGTCTTTGACAACTGCAACCTTTTCTCCATTTGTCATGGTTATTGGTCCATTTGTGAGGATTTTTGTTTTCTTTATATTGAAATGTAATCCAGATCGAAGGCTGCAATCTTTGATCTTCACCAGTAAGTGCTACAAGTCTTCTTCACTTTCAGCAAGCAAAGCTGTGTCATCTGCATATCGCAATTTGTTAATGCGTCTTCCTCCAATCCTGATGCTATGTCCTTCTTCATATGGTCCAGCTTCTCGGATTATTTGCTCATCATACAGATTGAATAAGTGTGGTGAAAGGATACAGCCCTGACACACACCATGTGATATCCCCTCGTTCTGTTTGAACAACTGCCTTTCAGTCTATATGGAGGTTCTTCACAAGCACAATGAAGTATCCCAAAATTCCTTTTCTTTTGCAATGTTATCCATCATTTGTTATGATTCACAAAGTCAAATGCCTTTACATAGTCAAAAAAACATAGGTAAACATCTTTCTGGTATTCTGCGTTTTCAGCCAAGATCCATCTGACATCAGCAATGATGTCTCTCATTCCACATCCTTTTCTGAATCCAGCTTGAATTTCTGGCAGTTCCCTGTTGAGATATTGCTGCAACCACTTTTCAATATCTTCAGCAAAATTTTACTTGTGTGTGATATTAATGATATTGTTTGATACTTTCCACATCCCTGGATCACCTTTCTTTGGAATGGGCACAAATGTGGATCTCTTCCAATCAGTTGGTCAGGTAGCTTCTTCCAAATTTCTTGGCATAAACAAGTTGGCCCTTCCAGCCTTGCATATGTTTGTTGAAATATCTCAATGGGTATTCTGTCAATTCCTGGAGTCTTGTTTTTTGCCAGTTTCCTCAGTGCATCTTGAACTTCTTCCGTCAGTACCATTGACTCTTGATCATACGCTGCTTCCTGGAATGGCTGAATGTCAACCAATTCTTTGTATTCCTTCCATCTTCTTTTGATGCTTCTTGCATTGTTCAATATTTTGCCCATAGAATCCTTCAGTATCACAACTTGAGGCTTGAATTGTTTCTTCAGTTCTTTCAGCTTCAGAAATGCTGAGCATGTTCTTCCCTTTTGACTTTCTAACTCCAGGTCTTTGTAAATTTCATTAAAATACTTTGTCTTTTGGAGCTACCCTTTGAAATCTTCCGTTCAGTTCTTTTACTTCATCTTTTCTGCCAGTCACTGTAGCTATTCTCCATTCAAGAGCAAGTTTCAGAGTCTCCTCTAATATCCATTTTGGTCTTTTCTTTCCTGTCTTTTTAATGACTTTTTATTTTCTTCATGTATGATGTTCTTGATATCTTCCCACAACTTGTCTGGTCTTTGGTTATAGGTGTTCAGTGTGTCAAACCTGCTCTTCAGATGGTCTCTAAATTTAGGTGGAGTAAACTCAGGTTGTATTTTGTCTCTCATGGACTTGTGTCCATTTTCTTCAGCTTCAACTTAAACTTGCATATGAACAATTGTTGGTCTGTTCCTCAGTTGGCCCCGGTCTTGTTCTGATGGGTGATATTGAGCTTCTCCCTCACCTCTTACCACAGATGTAGTCGATTTGATTCCTGTGTATTCCATTTGGCAAAGTCCACATGTATACTCACTGTTTATGTTGTTGAAAAAGGTATCTACGATAAATAAGTTGTTGTTCTTGCAAAATTCTATCATGTGATTTCCAACATCATTTCTATCACTAAGACCCTATTTTCCAATGGCAGTTGCTTCTTCTTTTTCTAACTTTTGCATTCCAATCACTAGGAATTATTATTAATGCATCATGATTGCATTTTTGGTCAATTTCTTCCAATCAGTTGGTCAGGTACCTTCTTCCAAATTTCTTGGCATAAACAAGTTGGCCCTTCCAGCCTTGTATATGTTTGTTGAGATATCTCAATTTTAGACTGCAGAATTGATACAAACTTAAAATTTCTTCATCTTTGGCTTTATTCTATTTTATTTTCTTCTTTGCTTTAGTAGTTGGTGTGTAAACTCAAATAAGAGTAGTATTACATGGTCTTCCTTGTAGGAGTATGGCTATCGTCCCATTACCGACAGCATTGTACTTCAGGATAGATCTTGAAATGTTCTTTTTGATGATGAATGCAACACCATTTCTCTTAAATTTGTCATTCCCAGCATAGTAGACCATAAGATTGTCTGATTCACAATGGCCAACACCAGTCCATTTCAGCTCACTAATGCCTCGAATATTGATCTTCATGTGTTCCACTTCATTTTGACAACTTTCCATTTTCCTACATTCATACTGTGTATATTCCACATTGTGATTATTAATGAATGTTTGCAGCTGTTTTTTCTTTTGAGTTGTGCCACATCAGCAAATGAAGGTCTCAAAAAACCTTTACTCCATCCACATCATTAAGTTTGACTCAAGTTTGAAGAGACTCCCATTGTATTTTGAGTACCTTCCAACCTGAGGGGCTCATCTTCTGGCACTATATCAGACAAGGTTTCACAGCTGTTCACAAGGTTTTCAGTGGCCAGGTTTTCTTTTTTCCCCCAGAAGTGGCCATCTCTTCCTCCTTCCTAGTGTGTCTTAGTCTGGAAGCACCCTTGAAACCAGTCCACCATGGGTGACCCTGCTGGTATTTGAAATACAAGTGTCATTGCTTCCAGCATCACAGCAACATGCAGGCCACGGCAGTGGGACAAACTGACAGAGTAGTGGTAAAATTCAGTAGGAAAGTCTAGGATGTGTGACTGCTCCAAGAAACAGGAGAGTAAAGGGGAAACTGCTCTTGAGGAGGTAATATCTGAGAATATTCTAAAATTTATGGACGACATCAAGCCATAAATTTCAAACTTTTCAAGAACCCCAAATAGAATAAATAAAAGGAAGTCTACATGTAGGGCTCACTAGAGTAAAATTGTTAAATACCAAAGACAAACAGAAAATCTTAAAATAAGGCAGAGAAAAAAGATAACTTACCTTCAAGGAGCAACAATTAGACTAATTTCTCAAAAGAATAAATGAAAACCAGAAGGTAAGGAAATGATATATTTTAGGTGCTGAAAGAAATAAGGCAAACTAGAATTTTAGAAAGAGCTCTGGTAGCATAGTGCCTAAGGCACTTGACTGCTAACCAGAAGGCTGGCAGTTCAAACCCA
>NW_006921761.1:3168443-3172409 GCF_000298275.1 Orycteropus afer afer
AATAAAAATGGTTACTTATAAATGCATGGTTAGAGCAAGTGTCTATAGACTTACAAAATGATAGCACCAATACTTTGTTAGTTTTAAAATACATGTTGGATTAAACACATAACAACAGCATCATGTGAATCAAGAGAGTGAGCGGAGGGAAAGTGTCCTAAGGCCATTGGATTGTTCAGAAAGAGGATAAAAGGCCCAATTCATTTAGAACATTGAGTGGCCAAAATTCCTAGACAGAACATAAAAAGCACTAACCATAGAGGAAAAAATTGATAAATTAGGTTACATCAAAATATTGAAAAGACATCATTAAGAGGCTGAACAGGCAAGAAGTAGATGGGGACAAATACTACAATACTTAAACAAGTCAAACGATTTGCATCCAAAATCTGAGATATTCCTATCAATTGAAAACAGACAAACAGACAATTCAGTAGAAAAAATAAGCAAGAGACTTGAACAGGAGTTTCATGAAAGAGGATATAAAAATGACCAGTAAACATTTTTTAATCAGAAATTAATATTGCCTTTGATCGACCCTTTCATCATTATATAATGTCCTGCCTGGTCTCTTTTGCTGGATTTGTGGTGAAGCCCACTTTATCAGAAGTTAATATTGCCCAGTCAACATTTTTTGAAAGAAGTTCCACAGCATTAGTCATCAGGGAAATTCCAATGCAAACCTCCATGAGATCCCACCTACACTCGGCAGAAGGCGCCATGTTTTAAGATGATGATGTAAGTGCGGGTGAGGATTTAATCAACAGGAGCTCTCACACACTGCTGATGGGAACATAAATTGATCTGAAAGAAAACCAACCGATTCATTTCCTAAAAGTAGACATACCCTCTAATGAAGAAGTCTTTTAGGTGTATATCCAGCAGAAGTGTGTGCACACGATCACTAAAAAGCACGGCCAATAAAGTTCACAGCATCTTTGTTCATAATGATCCCCAACTGGTGACGATACAAATAGTTATCAACAACAAGGTAAATAAGTTCTGACAAAATTGTACAATGGGAGCTCTGGTAGTGTAGTGCCTAAGGCACTTGACTGCTAACCAGAAGGCTGGTGGTTCAAAGCCACCAGCCACTCCTCGGAAGTAAGATGAGGCAATCTACTTCTGTGGTGATACTGCCTCGGAAACCCAAGGAGGAGTTGCTATGAGTTGGGTCTGACTCGACAGCATATAACAACAATACTATACATAAATGGAAATGAATCAACTGAAGTTACATGAAACAACATAGATGAATCAGAAAACAAAATATGGAGTAAAAGAATTCAAAAACCAAAAACCCAACTCAGTGCCGTCGAGTCGATCCCGACTCATACCGACCCCTCCTTGGGTTTCCAAGGCAGTATCACTATGGAAGTAGATTGCCCGTCCTTCTGGTTAGCAGTCAGATGCCTTAGGCACTGAGCCAAAATGCCCCGCTGCATCCCTGATCGGAGTCTTTGAACCTGCACTTGATGAGCTGAGTGGTGTGGGGCTCGTTGCCTCCTGGGGCTTCTTTTTGACCTAATTCCTCCTTCAAAACAGGCTGAAACCTGCCCTGGGGGCCTCCAAAAGGAAGTTAATCCTCCTTCCACAAGACGGCCCTCAGCATATTCAGAAAGAGGTTGCCTTTAGCATGAAGACAAGCAATAATGACTCCTCCTTTTCCTCCCAAGGCCCTAAGACTGCTACGTATCTCTCAGAGGCAAACGCCTCAGCCAGGAATGGCCCAGAAAGGCTGGTCAGTACTGAGAATGAATGTGTCTCACCGTAACCGGGACACAGCGCTACCTGTCATGGGGAAGCAGTAAATCAATCCACTCTGCATTGGCCAGCCTCTGGCCTCTTCCAAGAATCCTGGGTCATGTGGAGAAAATGTTCGCTCCACATCATCATCGTCAGATCCCAAACCAGGACTCACTGGTGTTGCCAGGACTCTGGACTCTAACTATCAAAGGACAAAGGGCCCAACAGTTTTAACCCAGGAGAGACTGTGGGTGTTTTCAGGCAAGTCCCTTGCTCCCTGTGGTCTCGCACAGCCTCTTCCCCTGTGCACGATGATGGTGAAGCCACATGACCGTGGAGACTCTTGCAGGTTGAAGGTTGTACTTGACTCAGAAGAGAAAATCATGCCTTCTCAAGCCTCCAGTCCATTACACTCAGATTTTATGGTCGAAATGTAGCTGTGCTTATGAAATGTTGGTATTCTTTTCACCAAAACTCCACTTACCTTTACCAGAACCATGGTGGGCAAGGAGCACCAATTTCCTGAGGGCTGGGCAGAGGCCACATGTCGGACGTAGCAACACTGGGTCTGCAGCAGCAGGCTGAGGGTGTGTGAAAGCTGAAGGGCTGGGCCAGGCCTGTCCCCTCCGCCTGCCTCGTGTGCTGGGCACACTCTCCAAAGGACTGGCCGTCACCGTCAGAAGATAATTTAAAAGCCAGTTGGTTCTTTGGGACCGTTGTAGCCCCTGAAGTCATTTAAAGTTTAGAAAGTGAGTTGTACTCAGCTTAGCAACTCTGGACCCTTCTGGGATAACATCCCCAAGATCCAATTACTGCTGAAAGCACTCCAAGTCGGCTGCCTCCCTCCCTCTCCGCCTCGATTCCTCTCTCCTGCTCTTTCTCATCTCTGGCTGCCATAATTCCACTGACAGAGAGCCCAGCAGCCCGCCATCTGGTGTTCACATGACTCATTCACACCCCAAGTCTTTCCCCTGTGGCTCCACCACCCCATCATCCCAGGTCTGTGCTTATGCAGGACTTTTGGGGGTCCGAATGAAGACTTACATCCACCCAAGGTGTCCACCTTGTTGGATTAGGTCCCTTGAAGAAGGCTTCTGTGCTCTTCCTCAATTTGTCACTCTGCGTCCTGTCCCTCAGTCACTGTTCTTTTAGCTTATCACGGGCTCATGTGCTCCGAGACCTCATCGGAGTCACTGGCAGAACCCAGGACCAGGATGGGCCCAGAAAATGGGGGCATTCCTTTCATCAGTGAGAAAAAGAGACCTGGTGGCCGCAGTGACTAGACACTCAGCCACTAACCAAAAGGTCAGTAGTCAGAACCCACCAGCAGCTCCCTGGGAGAAAGATGTTGCAGTCTGCTTCCATAAAGATTTACAGCCTTGGAAGCCCTATGGGCGCTTCCACTCTCTCCTCTGGGGTCACCTGAGTCGGAATCCAGTCGGGGCAGAGGAGCCCCTGTCCCGGTCTCCCCGCAGCGCACCCTCTAGTGGCAAGAGACAGGCACACGAAAAGAGAGCGTCCAAACAAGGCAAGAAGTGCAGGGTCAGGGGAACGGCCACGTTGTTGTGAAAACCCAGAGGAAAGCACTGGATCCAGGTAGCGCCGCACTGGGGCAGCGCCGGGGGTCGGGCTGGGGGTGGGCGGGGTATGCGGACTACAGCCGTTGTCACTCTCAGAGGCTGACACCTAAATGACTGTCGATAAAATTTTTGTGGCAATGTTCTCATAGAAATTTATTATTTTTTATAAAAATATCCCTGTGGTTAGTTATGTCTTAGAGAAAAAACTCTCTGACTCTGGTAAAATTAAGCAAATGTATTTATTGAAAGCACAAAAGAATCACACATTTCCAGCATGTGGAGACCATGCTATTTGGCGAGGATGGATATAGGTTGGATACAGGAGTTAAAAGTGAACAGTATTCTGATTGGCTAGCTAATATAAGTTCTTCTGATTGGCTGCTTTTGGCAAATCATTAAGTACATGCCCAGGCAAGTTCCCTGAGTAATCACCTTTCTGCATACTAGTTAATCGACTGTCAACCGCATTCTTCCTGAGGGCAGCTTTTACTGCCAAAAGTCATGAGTCACCTTCTCAGAAACAGAAGCACAAACAACAAACAACCATTGCCCTGGAGTCAGATCTGACCCATAGCGACCCCCTCCTTGGGTTTCCGGGGCAGTATCCCTACGGAAGTAGATTGCCCAACCTTCCTTCCCC
>NW_006921761.1:3174009-3184457 GCF_000298275.1 Orycteropus afer afer
ATTATCCTATGATTCAAACTGATAAAGATTACTAAGGATTCTGTATGTTCTGGTAGGGAAGGAGGTCCATGGAGGGTGACACCATGAGTTACTGAATTGGGTGATACCAACCTTAGTTACACCACTGGATAATCCAGGCAGGAGCCAGACTTTCTGGAGGAGGTGATCGTGAGGCCCACAGTGTGCTGGAGTAGGCTATTGCTGGCTCACCAATTGTAGCATTTCCTTCCAACTCCCATCCTGTGACTTCGTTGATAGCTTGAAATTGGGCCAAAAACCAAACCAAACTCACTGCGTGGAGTGGGATCTGGCTCATAGCGACCCCTCCTGGGGTTTCTGAGATGGTATCACTACAGAAGTAGATTGCCCAGTCTTCCTTCTGAGGAGTGGCTGGTTGGTTTGAACCTTCAGCCTTCTGGTTAGCAGTCAAGTGCCTTAGGCACTGGGCCATGGGAGATTGTTTACACCATAGAAATAAGCCAGCGCTGTAGATCAGGGCTTGTTTGACTTGGAGAGCCCATTGCTATGCATTTACCAAGCACAGCAGCGAGTGAGATAATTAGCTGCATGAAGGGGAGTGGGGCAGCGTCCCAGGCAGAAGGGACTGCATAAACAAAGCACAGAAATGAGAAAGAGCAGCAGGTGGCGGGGAGTGAGAAGCAGGGCAGTGTGGCCTAAACATGAGGGGCCAGGTGCCCAGGATGGGGAGGAAGGCTTTGGGGCGTCCTGAAGAGTTAGTGGTGAGAAGGCAGTTAGGGGTTTTAAGCAGAGGGCTGACCTGACCATGTCTGGGTATTAGATTGATCATCCTGGGGGTGTAGGAAGGGACACTGGGGGTGGGGTGGGGTGGAGAAGAACTGAAGACATAGGGACGCTCCCTAGGAGGGTCTTAGAGCTGTTCAGGCAAGTGAAGATGAGAATGTGAGCTGAGTCAATGATAGAGGCATGGTGAAGACAGGGAGGTTCAATAAATGTTTGGTAGATAAAAAGCTCCACGATTAGAGTTTGGTTGGCTGTAGCAGGCAGGAGAGGGTGGCGTCAATATTTCTAGCTTAGATGACGGCTGGGTGGTGGTGGCCCTACCAAGGTAGAGAATATTGACAAAGGAACTGGTTTCAGGGGAGAAGATATTCTGTTTGGGACATGTGTGAGGCTGCTGTGGAATATCCAAGTATGGGGGGAGATGTCTGAGCTGGAGAGAAAGAGCCATGACTCTTCAATTTACACGTTGTTCCAGGAAAGAGGCTGGAACCGTGGAGAAGCTGCATTGCTCTGATATCTATGGCTACAACACTAGCTGTGACGCAATGGGAGATGGTTGGAGACCTGAACGCAGATAGTATGTATCTACGGGACTTCCCTGACCTTTTGGGCCACTAGGGACCCATTTGCTCTGTGTAAGAATTCTCTGAAAAAGTGGGCTGTTAGGTTCTTTTGAGAAATGGAACCGTTAATGCACACACATGCACACACACAGTCTACAGTTGGGGGACATAGCACCCTGCCACACAGGGGCAACAGGGTCTTAATTGACTTTCCCCTGTCTCTTCAGCCAAGAAGCCTGACTGTGTCACGGTTCCTCCATGAACCATACATCTCCTAACCCTGGAGGAAATCTGAGCATGATAGATGGGGAGGCCCAGGCATTTAGAGGTCAAAGGCCAAAGATTCTAGACATCATGGATGCAGGGCACTGTAGCCCAGTGAAGGAGGGCCCCTCCACCTGGTCACATCAAGCATCTGCATACCTACCTCATGGGGTTGATGGGAGCAGTAGACATGACAGGATTTGGAAAACAGTTGTGAATAAATGGCAACTCTTATTGGCATTAACATTTCACCGTTACCTCAACTACAACAAATCCAATCACCCATGCACTCCTCAATCACAAAAATGATTTCTTAATCTATTAAGAGAACAAAAACTGTTTCTTTATGTCCAGTAACCAGCTAGGCACAGTAGATGCTCAGAAGCTGTGTAGTAAAATGCCAGGAACAGCCTTGCAGCCTCATCCTCCCAATGCCCACCCAGCACTCCTTACTTCCTCCATGTCTTTCTTTTGGTCCTTAAGGAAGAAAGACATCGTTGACTCTTCTCTATCCTGCATCTCTTATCACGGACTTATCTCTACGTGCTGTCGTGTCTCCCGGGGCCACTCTCTCTCCTCTCTCATTATTTCGACCCCAGGCTCATTCTGCACACTTCAGGGTCCTCCTGGGTGTGCTCAGCCTCCTGGACAGCTTTGTGGCACTCTCAGTCATGCCTTAGTCTATAGGTATTAAACTCTACTATTATTAGAGAAAGATGCTCTTGTGGCATAGTGCCTAAGGCATTTGACTGCTAACCAGAAGGCTGCCAGTTCAAACCCACCAGCCACTCTCAGGAAGGAAGATCGAGCAACCTACTTCCGTAGTGTTACCACCTCAGAAACTCAAGGAGGGGTCGCTATGAGTCAGAAACAATTCAATGGCAGTGAGGTTTTTTTTTTTTAATTTTATTTTATTAGATAAAGGATCTCTGGTGATACTGAGGTTAAGGCATTAGGCAGCTAACTAAAAGGTAGGTGGTTCAAACCCACCAGGTGCTCATGAGAGGACGATGAGGCAATCTACTTCTGCAAAGATTTACAGCCTTGGAAACCTGACGGAGGTCACTATGAGTTGGAATGGACCAATGGCACTGGGTTTATCTTTGTTTTTTAAAATTAGATGTAGAGCTGCTGGCTCTCTGAAGGCAAAGACCCATTTCCAGTCATTATGTTCCCAGTGCCAGCTCCATTCCTTGGTGTCTGACACTTAGGACATACTAGGAGCATAGAGAGCTGAGTCACTGTGTGAAGGGGCAGGAGTGCCTTAGTGGTCAGGATAGCTATCTGACCCCAAACTTCAATGACCGTCTGGGCCCCTGAGGCCCTGCTCTTCCTCCATTCTTGGCTCTTTGAGGGCCAGTGACAGAGCCATCTTGGACCAAGTATTGTGATCAAAGCCCAGGAGAACTCTGATTAGTACAAGCCAGAAAACTTTCTGAGTTGAGATTTCCATGTAGGAAGAAGGAGTTTGTTAGACTTCCACAACGTTGTCTAATTGGGCCTATGGGTGAAGACTAAATTCTGAGTCTCTCACCGAACTTTAATTGCTCTGGGATAGAATGTGGCCCCAAGGCAACCTGGCCCTTAAATTCCTGAGAGAGTCTTGATGAGACCCTCTGGAGAACAACGTGGAGCACAGGGAAGACAGGATGTGGAGCCCAGTGCCTGGGCATGGCCTCCTAGCCCACCCTAGCTCTTCCTGGCCGGGGCTCCTGGCTGAGCCTTGGCCTTGAGAGCCCATCTTTGTCTCCTTGTCCCGCTGAGCCCCAAGATTGGACCAGGGCCCTAGGAGTAGCTGTAGCCCTCAAGCTATGGCCATGCTCTGGAGCCCTCCGTGCCCACTGTCATTGAAAGACACCAGGAAGTTTGACAAGAGTTAAATAGTTTGTGGCAAGTGCTGCTGGGGCAGCTCTGAGAAATATGACCTGCATGACCTGCTTGTTTACGGCTAGGGGACACCCAGATGAACATGTAGCCCCGCAGGTAACCACTTCTCTTGACCTCAGTGAACTGGCAGCCTCCTCACTTCACAGGCCTGCCTTCCTGTCTGCAAGCAACAGACCCAGCCTGGGCTGGACTCCACACTAGGTAAGTGCTGTGTGACCTCTCTGGCCAGACCGTCCCCGTTGGGAGGGAGGAGAAGAGGCTGTGCAGGCAGGGGTAAAATGAGGTAGGGGAAAGGGAACTATTTCTAAAGTTCGGAAGACTGCGACCATGCCAAGGGAGCAGACGTGTTTTGTGTGAGTTCACAACACAGAGGTTAGGACAATGAAGGTAGGAAAAGGTTAGGAAAAGATAGATTTCAAAAGTTGAAGAATTCTAACAACCCCAGCTTCCTGTCAATGACATTGGGGAGCCCAAATGATCACACGGAGGCTGAGAAATCACTTATTGGAGAGAAAATACCTGCAACTGGTGGATTGGTGGTGAGGAACTGGATTGGTTTAATACCCAAAGATCCTGCCAAACCTCAGATGCTACACTCACTCAGACTAAAAGAGCTTTTCTCTGAAAATAATTCTCTGTCCCTTGAGTGCTGTGAAACTGAGAAAATCTCTTTGGCAATTCTCTGTTTATAGCTCTCAGTTGCCCCCAGCTCCCCTCTTCTGAAGCCTTCAGTAGAATGGATATAGGAACTGTCTGCAGGTAGTCAGTCTTGCTGCCTACCTGCCTCACAGGACATCTCTGCTCACCAAGGTTCAATAGACCTCAGCAGAAATGTCCCCCTCAATTGTAGATTTAGTCAGAGAGCCTGTTTAGAATGTGCGAGGTAGGAAGAGCCCAACCTGGGAGCCAGGAGGACTCAGCTCAAAACCTGGCTCTGCCCCGATGGGCCATGAGACTCTGGACAGATGTCCTCCTGTCCAGTGCTGCTGGCACGGAGCACGCTACTACGCCATTAGAAAATCAGCCCCTCATGGTGGGTGGGTTGCAAAAGGCTTCCCTGTGGGCAGGCCGAGTAAGAAAAACATCCCTTCCTCAGGGCCATGTACAAGTGACAAACCTCTCTCCTGACCTCAGTTTCTCCACTTTCAATGGAGATGTTTGAGATACGTCAGTGAGTCCCAAGTCTAGTGTCCATCAGACGTTATTTAAAAACAAACAAACAGATTTTCAAGACAATCTGCAAAGGCAGGACCCAGACTGTGTTTTTAACGAGCACTTAGATGGCTCAAGGCAGCCAGTTCCATTCCCTTAGGGCACCGTCCGCCAGGCTCTGATGACGCCTGGTATTCCAGCTCTCAGGGGCAGTAAAATGGTGATGATGGACCGTACAGTTCTGCACAGTCTGAGAGGGTGAGTAGATTTACACACGATCACATCTTCAGAGCATCCAAATGGCCTTGGATGGCATCTCTTATGGAAGGTGATATGGGTGTGACTCAAAGCTCCACCCAGTCCAGGCTGTTGTTGTTGTTATGTGCCATCGAGTCGGACCCGACTCATAGTGACCCCTTCTTGGGTTTCCGAGGCAGGATCACTACGGAAGTAAATTGCCCCACCAATCCAGGCTAGGGATGTGAATTATGGGCTCTAACGATCAGGTAAGATTTTATTCCTCAGACCAAGTCTTAAGACAACAGAGATGCAGACAGGTCAGGTGTGGTTACAAGAGGAAACACACGAGTTCTCCTCTTCAGATCAGATTTCTAGAGACTTTAGTGGGGACTTGATGTAATGTGCTCCAGATATTCAATTTGGTTAGATATTTTTTTCATGCAGTTAAAAGGGTTAGGATCAGGTAAACTGATTCAGACTAACTAAACTCATAAAAGACTGAAGTGTAAACTAGACATCAAGTAAGAAATAAGACCTTAAGGAGATCAGAAACTGTTCTCAGGCCAGCACATTCTGTCCTTATAGGACTATCTGCATAAAGGGTCAAATTATAATAGAAATTTGCTAGTGAGCAGGTTCCAGATCCAGAAGATTGGACCACATGACCTTAATGACCTCAGCTGTGATGGAGTGAGAGCCTCAATCACATGGCACAGAGTTATTCGGATGCCCCTGCTTTCTTCAAAAGTGCTAGAGACACACCACATATGCAGACATGACTGTGATTTAGGTATATCAGTATCACTGATTAGACAGTAATGCATTTCATTGTATTAAGTTTCATCAGCTTTCCAGGGTCTGCCCTTGATGCTGGTGAATGATCTACAAGTTGGCTTTTAGATAACTTGCTTTTACTAGTTGAATCCCAGAGAATATATTTATTTACAATTCTAGGGACACCACACGTGTTCCTCATATATTGACCCATGCACAATATCAAAAAGCAAGCGTGTATTTTCTGCCTTCAGTATTCCCAGGGATGAAAGAGAGAGAATTTGAAATGGAAGCTCCCAACCAGTCTGCCGTGACAGAGTTTGTCTTGCTGGGACTCTCAGCCCACCCAAAGCTGGAGAAAACCTTCTTTGTGCTCATCCTGTTGATGTACCTGGTGATCTTACTGGGCAACGGGGTCCTCATCCTGGTGACTGTATCTGACTCCCACCTGCACACGCCTATGTACTTCTTCCTGGGGAACCTCTCCATCCTGGACATCTGCTACACAACCTCCTCAGTCCCCCTGGTCCTGGATGGTTTCCTGACTCCCAGGAAAACCATCTCTTTCTCAGGTTGTGCTGTGCAGATGTTTCTCTCCTTCGCCATGGGAGCCACAGAGTGTGTGCTTCTGGGCATGATGGCGTTTGATCGCTACGTGGCCATCTGCAACCCCCTTAGGTACCCTGTGGTCATGAGCAAGGCTGCCTATGTGCCCATGGCTGCTGGCTCCTGGTTGGCTGGTGGAACCAACTCCTTGGTGCAGATTTCTCTTGCAGTACAATTGCCCTTCTGTGGGGACAATGTCATCAACCATTTTATCTGTGAGATTCTGGCAGTTCTAAAGTTGGCCTGTGCTGACATTTCCATTAATGTGGTCAGCATGGGGGTGGCCAATGTGATCTTCCTGGGAGTCCCAGTTCTTTTCATCTTTGTCTCCTACATCTTTATAATTACCACCATCCTAAAGATACCCTCAGGTGAGGGGAGGCGCAAGGCCTTCTCCACCTGCTCTGCCCACCTCGCCGTGGTGATCATCTTCTATGGGACCATCCTGTTCATGTATGGGAAGCCTAAATCAAAGGACCCCCTGGGAGCAGACAAGCAGGACCTTTCAGACAAACTAATTTCCCTCTTCTATGGACTTCTGACTCCCCTGCTCAACCCCATCATCTATAGTCTGAGGAACAAGGATGTTAAGATGGCTGTGAGGAACCTGGTGGCTCAGAAATGCTTCACCCAGTGATGGTAGGATATGTCTCATGACCCACACACTCTGAAAGCTCTTACTTGAGTATTTCAATGCAAAGTCATGCTAAATGAGGGGCAAGTTGAATTTAGGGTCATGATACTCAAATTGTGGTCCATAACCAGCAGTAGCAGCATCTCCTGGGAGTCCAGTAGACATGCTGAATCTTGGGTCCCACCCAGACCCACTGAATCAGAACTTGCTTCTGAAGATCCAGGGCCATACATATGCATGTTCAACTCTGGAAAGTGTTGGTGGAGAGTGTGTAGTGGATGCTGCGGTGTGTGGCCAAGATCCCCACACCCACCTTACCGGGCTGAAACCCTCTACCCCAGCTGCTGGAAGTGTTGGTGGCTGACAACATCCATCTGAGTCTCTCTTCAGGCCTTGCCCTTGGCTGAAGAGACCTACCTCACCCAAGGTCATGTACCCTTCTCAGAGGCAGCCTGCATCCAAGACTTTGTCAATGTCAATATAAAGGCCTGGCCCTCCTTGCCTCAAATGGGGATATCACTAAAGGGTCATCCCCACTCCAGGGGTCCCCATGGATTCAAGTTCTCCCTCTGCCCTGTCCTGTTGCCTTCAAGTCCCCATACATGTTGATCTTAAGAGCACTCCCCAATAAATGTCCTGCAAGAAAATGTCCTCATCAGAGGAGACCCAACTTGAAACACAAGGACAACAGTCAATCTCAGCACAGACGTGTGAATGATGTGTGTAGAAAATCTGTGTGTCCTTCTTAGGTATTTTATTTACCACTGACTCTCAGGGAAAGTAGCTCATTGAATTCCTTTTCTTCAGACAAAGAAAAAATCGTTATTTAAAAACTACTTGCCAAATTAAATTTCTTTACTTTTCACTTGTATAAATTAATCCTAATCTTTATTGTGCAAGTGTTTTTACTCGTAAACAGAGACTAAGCAGAGCCATTTTATGCACTGGGCATGAGGGCCCAGTTGTCAGGCTTATGGTGTGAATTTTCTTCAAGGACCTTCAGAGGTGTTTGAAGCCTAGAAAATCTGCTGGCTCTTGGTCATAAAAAAGAAACCAAACTAAACCAAACTCGAATCAGATCTGACTCATAGCAGCCCCTCCTTGGGTTTCTCAGGCAGTATCACTATGGAAGTAGATCGTTCAACCTTCCTTCCGAGGAGTGGCTGGTGGGTTTAAACTGCCAGCCCAAACCAAAACTAAAAACTCTTAATTAAGAATTTTTTTTTATTTATATGCATGTGAAAGGGAACATGATGTCACCACAGTAGTCAATGCATTTTTGTGCTTGGGCATTGGTAGATGAGGTACTTTCACTTTGCAAGAATTCATTTTCATTATTATTGTTGAGAAATTACAGAACTGTAAACTGAGAAGCTACTTGTAAGCCAAAAGTTTTGAATACCAGAAGGAGAAAAAATAATTTCAAATTTACCACAAAATTATACTTCAAGTGGGATGTAGGTGCACTTGACATGATGTGGGATGGAACCTCCAAAAGAAAAAGTGCCCAGGCCTGGGACAGTTTTGAGATGGAGCTGAGAGTACCAGCTAAAGTTTGTCTTCAGATCCTAGAAAAGTAATTAGCACACAGCTGCTCCATAAAACACACAAGTGTCTTTCCCCAAGTGTCTTCCAAGTTTCTCTTGGCCCATCCTTGCACCCAGAGCAATGTGATATGCTGGTAGACTTCTCTAGAGGGTCTAAGTGACAGTTTAGATGGGCAAACCTTTTTCTTAATAGGAAGGCCAGTGTCTAGTCTGAGGCATGAGCTAGACTGGTGGGCTCTAGGTCCCCAACTTGTGGGTTTCCAGGTTTCTTTTCTCAGTCTTTATAAAGATGACACAAGCGTCAGTGCAGAGTGGAGGTTTGCTCTGGTTGTTGTGGTTGTTGTTAGGTGCCATCATGTCATCTCTGACTCACAGTGACCCTGTGCACAGCAGAACGAAACACTGCCCAGGCCTGTGCCAGCCTCATGATCTGTATCAATCCATCTTGTTGAGGCTCTTCCCCTTTTTTGTTGACCCTCCAATTTACCAAGCATGATATCCTTGGATATTAGAAGGAATGGTTCCTTCTGACCACATGACCAAAGTAGGTGAGATGAAGTTTGGCCATTCTCACTTCCAGCTGCACTTTTTCCCGGACAAATTTGTTAGTCCTTGTAGCAGACCATGGTGCCCTTCGTATGTTCTAGTTTGTGGGATGTCAGTGAGCGTGACACAGTCAGAAGGCTGAAAGACTCTTGCTGGGTTAGACTGGCACACTCTTGCACTTCGCTGGCACCATGCAAAGGACATGGCCAGGCTAGCCTACTAGACCCCGGAGAAGAAGGAGAGACACAGGGAGCAGAGCATGAGCCCGCCGAGCAACCGAGGCATGAACGAGTCATGCCAAACCCAGCAGAACCAGCAGAGATCTGCTCAACCCTCAGGCGCGTGAGGAAATCATTTTTACTGCACATCACCGAATTTTGGATGTTTATTATGCGTTGTTATTGTGGTAATAGGTCATGGTACAACATGAAACCACTTTCTCTTATTAGTTACAGAACACAGCAGATCAAATCTCTTTCTACTTAACTATCAAGAGACTGACTTTTAGCTATATTAAAATGACAGCTTAAAAATTATTAAAGGAATATTTAGGCCTGGTTAGAAAATTATCCCTTCTCTTCCTAGTTTATTGCCAGTCTACAAAAACTACAAATGGCTCTGTGGAAGTGTCTTCATTTAAATTGTGATGAACACATGTGCAAGAACAGAGATGGCCTCCTACATCACACCCTATATCACACCCTACACAAACACTAACTCCATGGATCAAAGACCTAAATCCAAGGGCCCAACAAGACTCTTAGGAAAAAACGTAGGAATAACTCTTCACGATCTTTGTTGTTGTTGTTGTTGGGCACCATGGAGTTGATTTCAACTCACAGCAACCCCCTGTGACAGAGTAGAATGCCCTCGTAGGGTTTTCTTGACTGTAATCTTTTACAGAAGCAGATCATGGAGTCATGGGATGGGTTTGAACTGTCAGCCTTTCAGTTAGCAGCTGAGGGCTTAACTGTTGCACCAACAGGGCTCCTAGCCTTTGGTTAGGCAATAGTTTCTTAGATATGACACCAAGAGTGTATGCAGCCAAAGAAAAAAATAGATAAATTGGACTTCATCAAAATCAAAATCTTTGGGTTTCAAGGAACACTATCAAGGGATAAGTAAAAAATATTTGCAAATCATGTATCTGATAAAGGACTAGCATCCAGAATTAACACAAAACAAAAGACTATTAGAAGTCAACAATAAAAAGACAAATGTCTGGGTATACAGCCAAAGAACTGAAGATGGGCACTCAAATACATGTACACATATGCTCATAGCAGCACTATTCACAATAGCTAGATGGTAGAAACAGCCTAAATGTCCATCAATGAATGAATGCATAAACATGTTGTGGTATACACAGACAATGAACTATTATTCAGCTTTAAAGAGAAATGAGGTTGTTATACCCACTGCCACATGGATGGACCTTGAAAACATGCCAAGTAGAAGATGGTCACATGCTGT
>NW_006921761.1:3185212-3196686 GCF_000298275.1 Orycteropus afer afer
TGGGCAGGGACCAGCATTTGGTCCTATTTCACATATGAGGCAATTGAAAACACCATGGCTTGGGTTAAGCGCACCTTAGTCTTCACTGATTTCTTGACTGCTGCTTCTATTGGTATTAATTATGGAACCAAGTAAGATGAAATCTTTGGCAACTTCAATCTTCTCTCCATTTATCGTGAGGCTGCTTATTGGTCCAGTTGTGAGAATTTTTGTTTTCTTTATGTTGAGGTGTAACCCATATTTCAGACTATAGTCTTTCATCTTCTTTAGTACGTGCTTCTTGTCATCTTCACTTTCAGTAAGCAAGGTTGTGTCATCTGTGTATCACAGGTTGTTATATTGACTCTTCCTCCAATCCTGATGCCATGCTCTTCTTCCTATAGTCCAGCTTCTCGGATTATTCGCTCAGCATACAGATAGAATAAGTGTGGTGAAAAGATACAACCCTGACATACTCCCTTCCTGATTTTAAACCATGCAGGATCCCCTTATTCTGCTTGAACGACAGCTTCTTGGTCTGTCAGTTTGTCATACTGCGGTGGCTTGCGCGTTGCTGTGAGGCTGGAGGCTATGCCACTGGTATTTCAAATATCAGCAGGGTCACCCATGGTGGACAAGTTTCAGTGGAGCTTCCAGACTAAAACAGACTTGTGAGGGCAGGACTATGGAAATAAGGTGTGTGGAACACTAATGAGGGGATTGGTCAGTTTTGCTGTGCCACTCAGCTTAAAATGAGTCATCCCAGAGGTGGAAAGGGAGGACCTGACAACCACCAAGAAAGGATGGGAGCAGAGCATGTCCTTTGCACCCAGGGTCCCTGCACCAGGAACCTCCTCAACCCATGAGACAGAGAACTGTAACACTGGAGAGATAGCAAGAGATGGTGAGAAACAGTAAGAAGTGATGGCAGAGAAACGACAGCAGCAGAGGCAGCAGAGCCAGGAGACCAGCAGGAGAGGGCCCAGGGGGCTTCCCAGCCCATGGAGAGAAAAAGCTGAGCACCTTTGGGCCGGAGGCTTGCCGGCAGAGGAGGGTGCCTCCAAGCACATGGTGGAGCTAGGTTGCCCACTCATGGAGGTAGAGCTGACTGCCTTTGGGCCAAGGCTGAGGTGCCTCTGGGCAGTTATCAGCAGAGATAAAAGGGCTTTGTGACACTTGCCACAGCAGGGCAGAGGCCAGGCTGACCCCAGAGGCCTCTAGTGGTGAGAGGTGAGGACTAGAAAGAGGCCTGCCTATGGCATGGCTGAGAAGAGGCTGTCCTGATAGAATAACTGTGTCCTGAGTCATCGCTGATCCTGAATTGTAACCTATTACTTCCCTAATAAACCCCATAATTGTGAGTATTGTCTGTGAGTTCTGTGTGCCCATTGCAATGAATTATTAAACCTGGCAAGGAAGCAGAGAGTGCCGTGGGAGGGACAGATGGTGTTAGCGTTGGTAAAAAGGTTGAAGAGTGAAGGCATGTCTGACCTCTGCCTCACAGGATTCACCCTTGGGTTGTTGGTCTTGATCCTCTGTGGTGGTTAAGCTTGTGTGTCAACTTGGCTGGGCCTGGTGGAGTGACTGGGCAGCTGGATGTAGTATTCCCCGTGATGAGACTGGTAATAACTCCATGGTGGAATCTACTGTGAGCAGCTGAGTAGCTGCCTTAGGGATGTGGTCTGCTTCCTGGATATAAGCAGAAGCCTTGGGGAACGGTCTCTAGCTTATTGCACGCTTGAACCCTACATGAAGCCATGTCATTGTTCAGCAGCCTGCCATGCTCTGCTGACCTTAGGACTTTCAGTGGACTTGAATCAATGGCCTGCCTTGTGGTTTGGTAACATCAGGACTTTTTACTTGTCAACCTTGGGCTTGTCAGTGTCAGCAGCCAGCAGCTGTCTGAGTGAAGAAAAGCCTCCAGCTCCAGTGGGCCAGGAGCGGGGAGCAGAGCCTCCTGAAGCCCCAAGGTTGAGGGGCTTTCACCCAGTCCTAGAGCCTGGCTCTTTGAACTCAGACTTAAGCCTCCAAACTGTACTGTAAGAGAATAAACTCCTGTTTGTTAAAGCCATCCCATTTGTAGTATATTTCTGTCATAGCGGTACTAGGGAACCAAAACACCCCTCCTTGGGTTTCTGAGCTCATGAGGTATCAGGCAGACACAAATGAAAGCCACGAGGAGACATCACTTCACCCTCACTTAGGGTTGCTGTGATCAAAACAAACAAACAAACAAACAACAAACTATAAAATAACAAGTGTTGTTGAAGATGTGGAAAAATTGGAATATAAACTGGTGTAACTACTTTGGATAATAATTTGGCAGTTCCTCAAAAAGTTAACCATAGTTGCCATATGACCCAGCCATTTCTCTCCTAGTTACATACACAAGAGAACTGAAAACACATGTTCACACAGAAACTTGTACACAAGCACTATTCATAATAGTGAAAAAGTGGAAACAGCCCAAATGCCCAAGTGATGAATGGATGAATAACTGTGGTATAGCCATACAATAAGATATCATTCAGCAATTGAAAGAAATGAAGTACTGATACAGACTACCACATGGATGAGCCTTGAAAACATGATGAAAGAAGCCAGACACAAAAGATCATATATGATTCCATTTGTATAAAATGCTCACAGTAGGCAAATCCATAGAGAGTAGAGCAAGGGTTGCCAGGGCCTGGAAAGAGGGGACATGGAGTGATTGCTAACAGGTACAGGACTTATTTTGGGGGTGTGGAAAATGTCTTGGAATTCGATAGTGGTGATGGCTGTACCACTCCTCGGAAGGAAGATGGGGCAATCTACTTGCGTAGTGATACTGCCTTGGAAACCCAAGGAGGGGTCGCTATGAGTCGGGTCTGACTCCACGGCACGTAACAACAACAACAACAACAACAACGATGGCTATACAATCTTGTGCATATACTAAAAGCCACTGAATTGTATACTTTAAACTCGTGCTGAGGGACTGTAGGGAGGGCCACCTACTTTGGAGCATATGGTGACCAGTATGTCTGTCTGGGCCAAGGCAAGCCTTTGGCTTCTCATTATGACCCTTAATTCTACAAAGACTAGTAGTAGTGCCCCCTCAGACAGGTATAACATTGTGGTCAAAGGAGTCAGTTAATGCCTCTACTTCCATGAAGGTCAGCAAAGACAGCCTAGGGAGTTTCCGAGGAAAATTTCTTTGTAGTGAGACTGGATATTTACAGAGAGTTGTCTGCAATTTGTCTAATTGAGTTTATGGGACACAGGCCCTAAACCCCTATGAGACCTGTCTCTCGCCAAACTTTAAATTGCTTCTGGGATTAAAACTGGCCCCCAAACAACCAGAGCTGTAAATTGCACATGGCTCCTTGATAGAACCTCTGGAGAGAAGGGAGGGGGCAGAGGCAAGAGTGCCTGCCCTGGGCCTGCAGATGGGCATGACTGGCAGGCAGTAGCATCTCCAGCCATCTTCCTCCTGTTGCCTCACTGGGCATACAGAGCAGGTGTGGAGAAGGCCAGAAAAGTGAGCACTAGAGACTTGAGCTAGGGCCAGTGCTGAATTTTCTTTACTTTGTTGGAGATTTGAAGGGACAGTTTGTCTCCAAGACAGGTAAACAGAATTTGTCTCCTGCCTGTAGACACAGCTCCAACAGGTAGGTCTAGATCAGGCATGGTCAAGGTGGGCAGTTGAAATAATCACCTCTCAAACCCAGAGGCTTTCTAGCCATAAACCTTCTAACCTAGTGAACTCTCATTCTCATCATGGCCTCATCTCCTCACTGGACATGAACTGTATTCTCTCCATGGTCAAACCCTCAGGTAGGTAAGGAGAAGAGAAGACAGGGTTTTAGGGAGGACCTGGTCACACTGGTCTCTGAAAGGCTTTCAGAGAGGAAAGAGAGCAGGCCTGTTCTGGAAGTCTAAACCAGTGCAGGGAGAGGGAGGGACATTACAAGAAGGAAGTTCCTGCTCAACAGAAGGGAAAATTTCCTAACAACCAAGGCTGACAAAGGAGTGGGAGGTCTGAGCTCCACACAACTCAATGTGCTCTATGCAGAAATGAGAAAATTGTGTTTCATGGAGTGTATTCATGCAATGATGGGAAGGAGGTAAGACTAGTCACTTTACAACATTCCTGCCAAGTCTGAGATTCTCCAGTCAACTGTACCAACATCTTTAAATACAATTCTCTTTTCCTCAAATATTCTTAATGTCCAGAGCTCATCAGCTCTGGTAACTGCATGAAGAGAGCTTCAAGTTACGTCTGGTTCCTCCCCCGACTCTTCCCCACCCACTGTGGTAGTCACAGGTGAAATTTGTCAAGCTCCGAGGTGCTGTTTCTAGCCTTCCCAACCTTGTTCCACATCGTCCATGCCATGAGGCAGATATCTTGGAGAGAGGTGTGGTACTTTTATTTTTCACATGTGTTCAAGGAGAACGGGAACGACTTCCCGATCGGTCTCTTCCTCTTCAGTACCTGCTCTGGCACAAATAGAGGCATAAGAGAACAAGAGTGGTGAGGAAAGAAGCTCTAGGGAGAAGATGAAGAACCAGGGCTCCAGTCTATAGACCTCTCTGAGCTTCAGTATCCTACACACAAGGATTCTAGGCTGAGATTTTCTCTAATGTACTGGATCTATAGATCTACAGTAAATGTGGTACACTCTACATCCAATGCCTCCTTTGGCCAGCCCCCCTGCAAGGCCGAGTAGAGTGGTCTGCTCTTCTCTGGACAAAAAATTACTATAGTACTGGGGTGACTTCTCAGACATAGAAAGGTTTCCATTGGGGGCTGTGATTTACAGAACAGCTCTAAAAGCACAGAGCCTGGTCACGGTGGTGGGGATGTGCGCCCTGGGAGGCATGAAGGGCACTCACCCTTGGCCTCTGCTTCTGCTCCTTAACCCAGGTCTCTGGAGCAGACTGAGGAAACTGCAGGACAAGGTGATGGTTAGAGAGGGGGATCTGGAAGTGCTCCTGTCAGCCAGAAACTCCTTACTAACAGTGTGACCAAGGAGGAACCTGTCTCACACCAACTAAACTCATGACAAGTGAAGTATAAATCAGGCATCAGGTAAGAAATATGAATGTCCCTAGTCTTCCTGGCCTCTACTCATCACTTTCTCTCCTTGTAGGACTCCTTGTGGAGCCAAATTATCATGTTGTTGTTCCCAAAACCCATTGCCCTCGAGTCGGATCCCTCCTTGGGTTTCCGAGGTGGCATCACTATGGAAGTAGATTGCCCAACCTTCCTTCCGAGGAGTGGCTGGTGGCTTTGAACCGCTAGACTTCTGGTTAGCAGTCAAATGCCTTAGGCACTATGCCACCAGAGCTCCTGTTGTTGTTGTTAGAGGCCATCAAATTGGCTCCAACTCATAGTGGCCTGATGTACATAGAATGAAACACTGCCTAATCGTGTGCCATCTCATAATCCTTGCTATATTTGAGCCCATTGTTGCAGCCACTGTCATAAGAAAGTTATTATACAGAGTTCTAGCCAGGGGAATGAACAGGAGCATGGCAGAGGCCAAGGCGATTGAATGTGAGTCTGAAGCTCTCAAGGACACTGCAGGGACAGCGGGTGCTGGCCAGGGCAGCCTGCTTGCTTGGTGACTGCTCAAACCATGTGGCACACCATCAGGGCTCCTCTTCCAAGCCCCCCGCTTGGACCTATCCTACCCGTTCCTCCCTTCAGGTATGTTGATACTATCGATCTGGCTAGAATTCTTCCATATACATGGTTTGACTGGATTTCCAGGGTCTGCTCCTCCTAGTTTTGATCTGAAACACAACCTGACTTTTAAGGTAACTTCAGTAGACAGTGAATTTTATCGTTTAGATGCTGTTATTACAAGTTGGCGTCTCAGAGAGTAAATTTAATTTTAAATTCTAGAAGCATCTCACTGTGATCCCCCTCTACTAAGCCCTATAAACATGTGTTTGCTGTCCTCGGTTTTCCTGAGGGTGAAGGAGAGAACTTAAAATGGAAGTGGCCAACCAGTCTGCTGTGGCAGAATTTGTCTTGCTGGGACTCTCAGATCACCCAACACTCGTGAAGACTTTCTTTGTGCTCATCTTGTTGATGTACCTGGTGATCCTCCTGGGGAATGGGGTCCTCATCCAGGTAACTGTGTTCGACTCCCACCTGCACACGCCCATGTACTTCTTCCTGGGGAACCTCTCCTTCTTGGACATCTGCTACACAACCTCCTCAGTCCCCCTGGTCCTGGATGGTTTCCTGACTCCCAGGAAAACCATCTCTTTCTCAGGTTGTGCTATGCAGATGTTTCTCTCCTTCGCCATGGGAGCCACAGAGTGTGTGCTTCTGGGCATGATGGCGTTTGATCGCTACGTGGCCATCTGCAACCCCCTTAGGTACCCCGTGGTCATGAGCAAGGCTGCCTATGTGCCCATGGCTGCTGGCTCCTGGTTGGCTGGTGGAACCAACTCCTTGGTGCAGATTTCTCTTGCAGTACAATTGCCCTTCTGTGGGGACAATGTCATCAACCACTTCACCTGTGAGATCCTGGCAGTTCTAAAGTTGGCCTGTGCTGACATTTCCATTAATGTGGTCAGCATGGGGGTAGCCAATGTGATTTTCCTGGGGGTCCCAGTCCTGTTCATCTTTGTCTCCTACATTTTCATACTCACCACCATCCTGAGGATCCCCTCTGCTGAGGGGAGGCGCAAGGCCTTCTCCACCTGCTCTGCCCACCTTGCCGTGGTGATCATCTTCTATGGGACCATCCTGTTCATGTATGGGAAGCCTAAATCAAAGGACCCCCTGGGAGCAGACAAGCAGGATGTCTCCGACAAGCTCATCTCCCTCTTCTATGGGGTGCTGACTCCCATGCTCAACCCTATCATCTACAGCCTCAGAAACAAAGAGGTCAAAGTTGCAGTAAAGAACCTAGTCAGTCAGAGATGCTTCCCCCAGTGACGGTGGGAGGGAGTGGTGCGTCCTGTGCCCCGAGGAAATGACTGCTTGGTAAACAGAGACTTGCACAATGGTTCTCACACATCAGTTCCATCACTAAACTGTCCAAACGGAATGTGCACTGAGATGGGGCTTTCCTGAGAGATTCACCCACTCCTTAGGGTGAAGATGTTTGTGTAAAATCACCTAGAACTAAGAATGTGACTACTGAAATCTGTTTTTTCATTCAGACGAAAACAGCAATAAAGGTTAAAGCTTTGTAAAAATGTATTTACATCTTTCCTGGTTCACGTGCAGACCTGCTGCACTATGTGGGTGCCAATATGGAATCTTCTGCTCTGCCACACTGACAAAGCGGCAGAGACGAAAAGTGCCACTTCTTAATTAGTGTCCAAACTGAAAACCGATCTGCTGTTGTGAACAATTACTGACACCAAGATACATTCCAAACCGCCCCAGTTAACACCTCTTCGACTGCAGAAGCTCAGATATTTCCTGTTTAATTGTTTCCTGCTTCATATCCTAGAGCCAGTTTTGGTTGCACAATCTACTTCGTTAGTGATACTGCCTCGGAAACCCAAGGAGGGGTCGCGATGAGCCGGGTCTGACTCGAGGGCACACAACAACAACTATTTTGGATAACCCCTGCTCTTCATGTACACAGAGCACGTTTATCCCCACCCAAATTCACTGAGAAGCAGTTCGTGCCAACACCGGTGGAACTATGGACATTATAGGTCAAGAATAGAACTCCCTAGGCCATCTTACTCTGAAAGCTCCCCTGCAACTGTTCAGTGTTATCGCAACACGCGATCTGCCACCGACAGACTAGAGGACTGCATTTGAGGAGTGCTGGCCGGGAATCAAACCCAGGTCCTCCACACGGAAGGTGAGATTCCACCGCAGAACCACCACTGCCCCATCTAGAACTACTAACAATCGGAAGGTCTGGGCTGAGCATAGCTTTGAAATGACATGTTCAAAAGCAGGAAGGAAGACACCCAAGTAAGGGAAAATACAAAAGAAAAGAGGAGGTAGTGTTACTGTCTTACAGGAGAACATTTAGAAGCAGCTCTCAGAGCTACTAACTCTCCCCCAAAGCATTCTTTGGAAACTCACTCAGAACTGCAGAGAAGCACAGGTCCTTTTGACAGATTTATTTTGAACGGAGGAGTTTGAAAGGTTGAGACCAAAATAGATGTTTGTTGACTGGGTCATGGCAGAGGAGCCCTGGGGGCACAGGGCTTAGGCACTTGGCTGCCACCTGAAAAGTTAGTGGGGAACCCTCCAGTCGCTCCAAGGGACAAAGATGCGACAGTCTGCTTCTGTAAAGATTATAGCTTTGGAAACCTTATGAGGCAGTTCTATTCTGTCCTAGATAGTTGTTATGACTTCGAATTGACTGGACAGCAATAGGTGTGGGGTCATACAAAAGCTAGAGTTCAGTAAACTTTTCCATTTGTTTCTGTTTGAAAAATTTCATAAGAGAAAATAAAGACCCACACAATCTCCACTTAGATACATCACTGTTGTTATTGTTCAGTTCTGTCAAGTTGGTTCTCACTCAGTGACACTCTGCACAACAGAATGAAACCCTGCCCAGGCCTGTGCCGCCCCCACAAGCCCTGCTGTGCTTGAGCGCATGGTTGCAGCCACGGTGTCAATCCGTCTCATTGAGGGTCTTCTTTTTTGTGACCCTCTACAACTAAATCATTACCACAATGCAGAGTCTCTATTTTTCTTCCCCTTGGTTCCCTGAATTAATGTTGGCCACGGGCCAGACTCACTTTAATCTGTCTCTTCCGGATCTTGATTGGGCACTGACAACAATTACTCACATGCCCTCATAATCACCTCACGTAAGGTGGTGGAGCATCATGGTTCAAAGCAGGGACTTTGGAGTCAGACTAACATGGGACAAGGAGGTTCCACCTGTGTAAATCCAGGCATGTTAGAAAAATGACTTCTTGCAGACCCTTGATTTCCTAATTTGTAAAATGGAGATAATTAAACCAACCCCACAGAGTTGTGAGAATTAATTAAAATAAGTTATGCATATATGTAAAAATTCACAGTGGCTGGCAAAGAGTAACCTCCCAATTACTAAATGAACATTTTTATTATTAATGAAGTATGTTAAAGAACTCTTCTAAGAAAGCTTTATGAATTTTGAAGACAGAGTTCAATATCACACTTACTTGAATAGGTTCAGAGCTATGATTATAGCAACTTTGGGGTAGCTTTCTGCTGATAGCCAACAACCCCCCTTTTCCTGGGCATTTTCCCAACTATCCATCTTCCCTGTCTACAAAGGTGAGACACTCAGGTTTACGCTGTGTAACACTGATCCTACCTACACTAATGTGATTCTTTTGCCAAGTTAATACCCGGGAATGAGTCACCGGATTCATAACATGCAAACTTGGGAGCTATGTGTAGTCATGTTTGGTCATGTGAACTAGGCAGATAAAGAGAAACCAAGTCTTCAAAGAGGAAAGAAAGCACATTCAAAGGGAGAGAGGAGTAAAGATGAGAGAGGATGAGGGCATCCTCATGTGTTCTCAGTTCCTGGTTCCCATTTTTCCTGATATCTGACACCTCTATATTCTCACCATCGATTTTCTTTTTCACTAATCTGTATTAAGTTGTTTTCTTCGGAAGGACATCAACAGTCATATCTAATACTTATGATTGTTGCTGTTGCTAGGTGCCATCGAATCAGTTCTGATTTATAGCACAGTTCTCATTTCAGTACAACACAGTACGTGTACCCTGTGTACAACAAAGTGAAGTATTATAACGAAATGTGCAAAGACCTGATTTTGATTTTAGAAAACCAAAAGGGAAGAACATTTCACAAGCTGAAAGAACTGAAGAAAAAAGTCAAGCCTTGAGTTGGAATATTGAACAATTCTATGGGTAAAATATGGAATGATGCAGGAAGCAACAAAAGAAGATGGAAGAAATACACAGAATCACTGTACCATAAAGAATCAGTTGATGCTTAACTATTTCAGAAAGTGGTATGTGATCAAGAACCAGTGGTATTGTAGGGAAAAGTCCAAGGTGCACTGAAGAAATTGGTGAAAAACAAGGCTCCAGGAATTAATGGAATACCCATTCAGATGCTTATTCATTAATGCTGAGAAATTTGGAAGACAGCTACCAGGCCAACTGACTGGAAGAGATCCATATTTGTGCCCATTCCAAAGAAAGGTGATTCAACAGAATGTGGAAATTATCAAACTATATTATTAATATCACACACAAGTAAAATTTTGCTGAAGATAATTCAAAGATGGTTTCAACATTGTCTTGACAGGGAACTTCCAGAAATTCAAGCTGGATTCAGAAGAGGATGTGGAATAAGGGATATCATTGTTGATGTCAGGTGGATTTTAGCTGAAAGCAAAGAATACCAGAAAGATGTTTCCTTGTGTTTTATTGACTATGCAAAGGCATTCGACTGTGTGAATCGTAACAAATTATGGATAATGTTGCAAAGAAGGGGAATTCCAGGACACTTGTGCTCATGAAGAACCTGTGCATAGCTCAGGAGGCAGTCGTTCGAACAGAACTAGGAGCTGCTGCATGTTTAAAATCAGGAAGGGAATGTGTCAGCGTTCTATGCTCTCACCGTGCTTATCCAATCAGTATGCTGAGCAAATAATCCGAGAAGCTGGGCTATGAAGAAGAATGCAGGATCAGGATTGCAGGAAGACTCATTAACAACCTGTGATATGCGGATGACACAACCTTGCTTGGTAAAAGTGAAGATGACTTGAACACTTACTGGTAAAGATCAAAGACTATAGTCCTCAGCATGGATTACGTCTTAACATAAAGAAAATGAAAATCCTCACAACTGGACCAACAAGCAACATCACAATACATGGAGAAGAGATTGAATTTGTCAGGGATTTCACAATCAACACCCATGGAAGTAGCAGTTAAGAAATCAAATGTTGTATTGCACTGGGCAAATCTGCTGCAAAAAAAACCTCTTTAAAATGTTAAGAAGCAAATATATCACTTTGAAGACTAAGGTGCACCTAACCCAAGCCATGGTATTTTCAATCACCTCATATTCATATGAAAGCTGGACTATGAATAAGAAAGATCAAAGAAGAGTTGATCCCTTTTAATTGTGGTGTTGGCAAAGAATACTGAAAATATCATGCACTGACTGTAGAATGAACAAATCTAGTACAGCTGGAATGCTCCTTAGAAGCAAGAATGGCCAGGCTGAATCTCTCACCTACTTTGGTCATGTTGTCAGAAGGGACCATTCCCTGGACAAGAACATCATGCTTAGTAGAGGGTCAGCAAAGAAGGGGAATCCTCAATGAGATGGATTGACCCAGTGGCTGCAATGATGGGCTCAAGTATAGCAAGGACTGTGAGGATGGTACAGTGTTTCATTCTGTGTACATAGGGTCACTATGACTTGGAGCTGACTCGATGACACCAAACAACAACATCAACAACATGTACATATTGCAGGTTGTTAATGAGTCTTCCTCTAATCCTGATGCCACATTTTTCTTCATATAGTCCA